>NW_027286069.1:105553683-106038683 GCF_022747635.1 Hetaerina americana | reverse complement strand
TTTTGAAAGATTGAGTATCATATGGAAGAACGTTAAAACATTGCATTAAAAATTCAATTTCCATTCGGGGATGTATTACTAGGGTCTGCGAATTTTTCTTTTCTCCCCAAGGATTTACCTTGAACTTTAAAGAAATTAATTGCCATATTCGATGATAGCATGTAGAAATAGTTTTCTAAATTGTAATTTTGTAGCCCTCTAGATTACACGTAGAAATCTGATAAAATGATGTTCCAATCACCCAACCAAACCATTGCCAAAATATAGTCAAATCCATAATTCACTTGTTGTTCATTAGAGGGGAAAGAACACTTTTCCATGGAGGTAAATACTTGTAATCAGTAGAGACTCTGGAATTTCTCAACCCATTCCAAGATCCGATCATTGACACTGCTTAGATTTAGATGCATTTCAATGAATTAAACTAACAGTGCTTTCTGCGGGAATTTTTTTAATTGTTGAAACGCCTCTAACGTCATATTAAGGAACTTGAGGAATTTCTATCACCCAATACATAGAATTTCACCACATTTTTTCTTGTACAACTGTTATTGTTCAACGATCTTTCAAATGCCTTGTTTACTTTCCCAAGTTTAGACTTGGAATTATTTTTCTACGTGAACGAATGCCAAATTCCTACCTCTATGAGCGCGTCCTCTCCTTGAAATGATTTTTTATTGATTTGCATTTATTTAACGTATTACTATACCCAACAATGAATTATTATTTAAGTTTTAATTAATGTTGAGATAGTTTCCAACTCAATCACGCTACCACATGATGTGATAATAAAATCCCCATTGCTGGCTCGTATCTGCCATCTACCTTTCCAGCAGCTTTGCAGGGGAATACGAGTACGTAGGCTCGCGGAGAGTATCGTAAAAGCTGTGTAAGAATGATCTGCATGTACCATTAAGGCTGAAATAAGTCGCGATACATACTTAACACATCGGCGAAGAGATGCAATGTGGAATATGTGAACGGTGATGGCCTCTATCGCCAAATAAAAAATTTTATGATTGTAATCTGAATGTATCAACAAATACTGTTAAATGGTGGCCCCTTTATGGGTAAATACATATTGACGTTTCCCGATTCTGAATCGTTGGGCAGCTGGACATTTTAACTGACATTATTATCATCATTAGTGTGTTTCACAAATTTCTGAGGATTTGAAAGTTTGTAGCTCTCCATTAAATCCGAATCCGATACTGGTTTTCTTCTCCGCTCCTCCGCGACTGTCGCATTCCTTAAGGTATGCGTGGAATGAGATCGTGGCACGCAGATATCGACGGATTTCAGTGTATGGATTATATTCCGCGTGCTTTTTCTCTCGTTGAACATATATTTTTTCATTCTTCAGTCATTCACACGACCCAATGTTTTTCATTTGGTCCAAAAAACCCATTCCCTTCCTCGGCTCATATGATTTTCTCCCTCCCATTACGGCTTCCATCAACCCTCTGCGCCTTCTTCTAATTTCATCCGGCAACTGTTATTTCTACCACCATTATTAACACTTTATGGTTATTTTATTTTCCTCTTTAGCAGATTTATTTTCTCCTTTCTCTCCTGTCAATCCAAACTTGACGTTATTACTGTCACATGATGTTCATGTGTTCCATTATATTTCTTAAAAATATATATTTAATGTCATAGCATCATGATTGTCTATACCAGGCGAGTATAGCGTTACAAGCGATTAAATAAATTCACTCACTACGTTTGGAACGACAGATAGTGAAATGCAAAGTTTTTTCCGGTGTGAATCCACCTCCTGCCACTCACCCTAGCGGTGGCTTGAATGGTCCTAAAAAACTACAAAAATACGATATACATATTCGCAAACCTGGGTGTATCGCAGCTCTGGTCACGCCGCGTTTCAAGAAAATATATGCAGGAGTAAAGAAAGAAAGAGGCTTTAGGAACTTTATTTTTAGACTTACGTGAACATTGGTCAGTGATAGATAAATATTTGCCTTTATTTTGGAGGGAGATTGAGTCTCTCCTACCACCTCACCCAGAAAAATTCCCTAAAACCCCTAAAAAATGAGGGTCAGAAGGTGAGATAGAAACGAGTTAATTAGCACGTGGATAACCCAGGATATGGAAATGGTGGTCCAGCAATCGCATCGCACTTACATCCTACAGTGCATTATGTACACGTGTAATGAATGAAGCAATTTATCCATGTTCACAAAGAAGGATGATAATGGCACAAGGAATAAGCGCGTCGAAATTTCATACTCGATGAAATTTTCTTACAAGTAAACAAAAGTCAGATTTTATTACTTCGAAGAGAAAAAAATGAGAATAAATAGATTCGATGTCATTCTTAGATAACAGCACTGAATTCATGATTCCCAGTTGAAAATTCTCTGTTCACATTTTCGGTAATTCTTCCCTCGCACCAAACAAATTGCACCACCTATTATTTTTATTTTTTTAATGGAATACTTTCCTATTTAGAAATTCCCAATTTCATATTCCTTTTACGCTGAAACAAGTTTAGGGGTGACCCTATTTGGGTAACCTGAAATTCAGTTAAACGTCGTAGAAATCGGCAGGCATGACTTAAGTAGTTTCATTATATTTCCTAATAAGTTATAACTTGCCCCTAATTATTCATTTAAAAAAAATCACTTTTCCTTGAAGTGACTCCATATTTCTACACTTGCGTCGAGTAGCGTGTCAGAGAAAATAATTAATGACGCTCATTTATTTTAATGGCTAGTTTTCGTACGGTAATACAGGTAATGCCTGCATGATAATTGCCGAAGAAACCATCAGAAACAATAACCTTCAGGATTGGTGTCGTGTTATAATTAGCGATGTGCTAATCGATCGAAAAAGCGTCAGTACTACATTAAAAACTGGAATAAATACTGGAGGCGTTTCAATTTGCAATCGTAGGTCCATTAATAAATCGAAAAGCAGGTCCTTTCATCAATTGAAAGGCGTGCAGTCCTGGTTCAAACTGCTTGACTGGACTATTTTGTCCAAACTGATTCTCCGAAAAGTGAGGCAAAACGTTTGGTTCAAAAGAGTTGTACATTAAAAAAAATTAACGGTCCGTCAATATTGCGTCAAGTTTCGTTTTCTAAATTTAGAGATACGTACTCCAACCAAACACATTCCGGTCACTCGATTATTTACAAAAATTCCTGAAATTCAATTTTTTAAAGGTCAATTATAATTTCACGCTAAAATTGATGATAGCTAAATACCAGCAACATTTTTGTTTCTACCTTTTCTTCCGTTGAATATTCTTGACTCCGCTTTCACACACATACATATATATGTGTGTGTGTGTGGGTCGCGGTGGTCCAGGGGGTAGGGCGTTGGACTACTGACCAAAGGGCCCGGGTTCGATTCCTGGGCAAGCCTCTCTGGGTACCCTCAGCTCCACCCAAGCTATGTGATTTTTACAGTAACCATATCTTCCTGGGGAACCGTTACAGGCACAGGGAAAGGAACCGGCCCCCCTACCCTGATATGTGAATTTCACACGCCGTATAGGGCTTAGTACTGGGTGAACTCTACCATCACCTACCAAAGCGACCCTCGGGTTGATTACTGTGTTTATGGTTTTATATAACACAAGTATAAATAGAAAACACGTAAAAGGATGCTAATCTTTAAAAAATCGTTTTCGGCCTTTTCTGGTTCTTATTTCTCTCTAAATAACTCTGTCACCCGTGGATAAGCTAAGGGTACTGCAAAAATGGAACTTTTGGTCCTTCAAGGCATATAAAGGCGTCATAAGGGCCCCGTGGCACCTCACCCTAGCACGACTACATTCCATCCCGAGCAAACCTCTTCCTATCCACCCTGGAGAAATAACGCGCTACGCTTAGGTCAAGAAAATCAGTTGAGTAAACAGTTTTGCTTTTTTATGCCTATGCTTATCATCTTTTGCCCTCACAAAGTCTCGTCAAATGAATATAAATTAGTTAGTGAATGCAGGAAAAGGATACAACCTCATCTCTCACTAATTCAAAATTATGAAAAAATATTTTGTGGGAACGTTTTGCGATGTCATCTTTTATCCCTATTTCAAGAAAACTTACGCTACATTCTGAAATGGTCGCATTGTAATGCACATATAGTGGGTAACTCCGTTAAAAGTTACTGCCAAGGTATTTCCCGCAGTTTCCTGGAAGACCTACGTTCTTCCGTCCGAGAGTTCCGAGTTTCGTTCGAGTATTTACAGTTGAATGAATGCAGTTTGGTATAGCTAGCCTAAAGGTTTTTGAAATCACTCCAGATGTGTGTATACAGGTATAAGCCGCAATCGAGAATCCAGATTTTCTAGAATGAGATCGTAACTGGAGATGAGTCATGGATCCACAAATATTGCCATGAAACATAATTCCAGTCCTCCCAGCAGTCGGTTGATAATATCAAAGACAATGCAACGAGGCAGCTCATGACCTTTCAGGAAAAGAACTTTGCCGGTTGTTCTGAAAAGTGGAAGAGACGCCGGGGATAGTTGTGTGAGGTCCCAAAGGGAGTAATCCGAAGGAGACTATGGTTTTGTTGTTCTAGGTAGGATATTTTGCTCAAAATATGGCATGGCTGGACCCTTTCCGAACAGGCTTCATATTTATGTGTGTGTATATATATATATGTGTGTGTGTGTGTATGTATATATATATTTATTTATTTATATACATATATAGATAGAGAGAGAGAGAAAGAGACACGAGGATTAAAAAACAGGGAAGAATAGCAGGTAATGATCGAGCGAGAGCGAAGCTTCAGTCAACCTTGGGATATCAACCAGGGAAATGGAGAAGAAGCTTTTATCAATGGGCGCTTGTATTATTGCAAAATCTCTTAATGCCCCTTCTCTAAAAATTGTTTAGCAAAGAGGGACCTATGCGTCCTATTCGGCCTTTATAAAAGCAACGGAGGTCAATCACCCTGATATTAAGGTGCCTTCCCGTCTGATAAATGCAAACGTCACATTCCGAATATCCCTTTTATTTCTTCACACTGGAGCGTTCCGATGGGATCGATTCCCATTTCACCTTGGCGTTTCTTGAGGATTGTGGAGGCGTTTCCTGAGGAACCTTAGTGTTCATTCGTGGATGAGCATCAGGACTTTAGGAAGTTGGTGCTTGGTTGATGCTCTTCTCCTCCCGTCGAACCATTTCAGGGCCCACCCTCGGATGAGCCGGCGCCACGAGTGAGTACCCCTGCCCCTTACCCCCCTCCCCACCGTCCACCGCTGCGCACGTGGAGGAGACGGGCGACCGAGCCTCGCGGTCGTCACGGCGCCGGCTCTCCAACCCCTAACGCCACCGCACTCGGGCGGGGAGGAGCACACGTGGTCTAATAACAATGCTGCTGCGCTCTGGGACGACGAGGAGAGGAAATAATGAAAAATATATAACTGAATATTAATATTCATGGCGCTCGAGTTTCATCGGCCATTAACCGTTTATTTTTCCTCCTCGATGTGTTTTCCCTCGAAATTGAATTGCGTGCTTTTCCGGAAAAAGTTTCTCGTTCCCGGAAGCTCCGTCGTTCCGCCATCGTCCATATTTTCTCCGCCGCTTTTTTCCACTCCGGCAATGACTCCGGCGCTTAATGGCTCGGAAAGAATCCAGTGAGAGGGTCGACTCCTCCTCCTCTTTTCGGCGGCGGACCGCCATTAGCTTGGGCCCACTAAATTTCCCCGGCAGTTTTCGTGTGTTGTTTCGTGGACCGCTTTTGTGCAATTTATGAAGGCGTGGGGGGGAGGCGGGGGCGAAGTGGGAGTTGGAGGTGGAGAGGCGGGTCGCGGATGGCGCGCGCGCGTAGGAGAGGACTAACTGGCAAACAGAAGAGGAGTGGAGGGGGGAGAGGGAAGAGGAGAGGGGCCCCTCCCCTCTTCCCACCCGCGAAGGCACCGCGGCGATGCAAATGCCATCTCCCGCCGAGTGAAAGAAATTGGGTGGGAAGGATTCCAGACGCTGAAGCAGTGGGGTTTGCGAGCGTGGAATTGCTGAGAGTTTCGAGGGGTTCTTATCGATGAAATCGTAATTCTTGGCGGCCGAGATGTTTCAGGGAATGGGGGAAAAGGCAGAAATTATTAGTCGTAAGAGTGGGGAGAATGGGATTACTATGAAGGATAAGTGCCGCCGACTATGCAGAGGCACATTAAGAGTCATATTTTGCTAGTTTTCACGCCTCAATTTACAAGTACTTCACTTGTACTTCTCACATCTGTGTTTCATGTATCTGCCGTGAATATCTCATTATGTTTTAATTCATTTTGACCGGCATCATATTTTTAATATTTGAAAAAAATTCCGTATTTTACTTAAATTGCAAAAGTGGAATATATGTACCTCAGAAGAAATCCTATATTATGGGTAACATAAATAATAATAACGTTTTTGGAGGCAAATGGCTGTGCATCAACAAGCAACGTTATCAACCCAAGAGTCAATTTGATAGGTAAGGGTTGAGCTCACTCAGTACTAAGCTCCTAACGGCATGTGAAGTTCACGCATTAGCGGGGTTCATTAAGGGGGGTCAGATCCTTTCCCTGTCCAACCGGTGGTTTCCCAGAAAGAACTGGTACTCGAAAAATTACACTGCTCGGGTGAAGCTAAGGGTGACCGGCGGCTTCCCGGAAATCGAACCTGGGCCCACTGGTCTGTAGCTAAGCGCTCTGCCTATTGGACTGCCACGTTCCTGATGCAAAGATACATTTTTAAACTTATACCCATGTTATAACATGTTTTAACCAATTATTTGTTTATTAAGAAAATAAATTTATGGATTAAATTTTAAAGATCATAATTAGAGGTGCTATATTATTAAACTCTACATAAAATTTGAAATATTTGAAATTTGGAAAATGGGTTGTAATGTGCCCCGGGAGAGTCAGCAAGGGGCTCTCGTTCAATTCCGTAAGGGTTTTTGGGTAATGTGCCAGTTGTAACGCTTCTTAACAGGGATGATGGAGAGTAGTTCAGGATGTGTCCTGCGTACGGTTCCTTCTTGCATTATTTCAGTCATCACTTATGTTTATTTGGAAACGTTTATTTGTTTTTCATTTGACTGTATGCATATCACTAAAACAAATCCGTTTTCTTTCAAGTGAACTTACTTTACAGCGCATAACTCACATTTGAACTATTTGGTATTTCAGCTCAAAGCTCTCTCATCTTCCTTGGTTGAGGTTTTCTTTCTCTTTTAGAAATATTTGCCTTTTGGTTATTAATCCCGATAATTACGTGATGGGGGAGCGATGGCTACAGGTCCTACGGATCATTACGAAGAGAGAAAGAGGAGAGCGGCATGAAAAAAGCCAAAAATGGCTGAACACTTAATTCAAGGACGGCCACTAAAAACACACACTTGAGACCGAGTGGTGGTCTCAACTCACGATGCTCAGAGAGGACCCTTTCATCCAGAGGGGAAGGGATATGAGCACACACATAATCTCCGACTTTGCACCTTTTTAGGACTTGGCATCTTATTTCCGAAACGGGCCCACTACTGTAATGTCGGAGCTAGGAGCTTTGAATTCGCCCACGGTGCTCACTGACAGATAGTGTGGGAGGGGGTTGGAATAGGGTGGAGGTGGGGTGATTGGGGGATGGGGGGGAGTAAAGAATGATCTTGGTCGAGCTGTCTCACGTCGCTCATGCATTCGGGCACTACCGCGTAGATTTCCGGACGAGCGTTTCGGACTTTGTGATGAACAAGGCGCCACTTTTGCATTTGATCCCACTCCATCGTCATATTAATGAAGAAGTATCGTATCGAGGCTTATCGTAAGATTGATGGCCATTTATATTGATTTTGGGGGCATTTCTGGTGACATTCCTTCATTCACCTAGAGTTCAGGTCCTTAAACCGTTTCATTTGGTACATAAAAGTGCATACGAGTATATTTGACTTTTATTCAGTTGTTTGATTTAATCACGATGAATAAATATCATAATATTAGTTGACATACCCTTTTTTATTCTTTATAAGCGCGTAGATAATCGTTATCTAATGTCAATGTAGGCCTTGAATTAAATGTTCCTTCCTCCCTTCAAGAGCAACCGCATACGCATTTACTCTCCGTGGTAATCTTCTTCAAAATCGGCGCCTTTTCTTCAAAGTTTTGGACTCA
The DNA here is from genome assembly GCF_022747635.1 of Hetaerina americana. Taxonomy (NCBI): domain Eukaryota; kingdom Metazoa; phylum Arthropoda; class Insecta; order Odonata; family Calopterygidae; genus Hetaerina; species Hetaerina americana. The sequence continues at coordinate 106,030,561 of NW_027286069.1, read as the reverse complement.
TCCCTCCATCTTTTGAGTCCTACTCCATGAATTTCGTTTAACTATGATTACCCTTAGATGTTTCGTGCCCTTTCTTCCGATATCCCCACGGCCTTGGCTATCTCATTTACCGTCCCTTGCCTATTGTCCAACACGATATCATGTACCTTTTCGATGGTTTACGGTTTCGATTAAAATCAGATTAATTTTTAAAAGGTCTGTGCCATGATTTCAATTTATTCGAATTAACCTTCAGAAAATAATGCTTTTAAAAGTATGCATTGAAAGAGAAATGACATATAAAATCATTAAATCATGTATATTTCACCGTATATTCCTACCGTCGGTGCATTTAAAAAAAATCATCACTACAAATCATTGTATATTTCACTTTTTGAACTTGTAAATTGATAATACAGGTATACCTGTATAGTAATGAATATGGAAATTAGTTATACGCATGTAGTTACCAAGAAGACGGCTGCAAAAAGTTTCTTTACGTTTAAAAAAATTAACTAACTAGCTCTGGTTTTGAATGCTCATGAAGATCCCTTTGATATTGCACTTTGAATCGAGGACTCCCCTCGCAGTATGCTACATTGGGAAGATTCAGGAAATTCATGTTTTCATGAGTTCCAGCAACAATTTTAATCCATCGAGAAAGGAACCATAATTCCCAACTTAATGTCAATTGTCTCCAATGTGAATGTTGCTAAGTCACTGTGCCCTTTCGTTGCCATTCCTCCACAGTATCTCCACGACAACCCAACTCACTCATATTCACGCGGTCTCAACGTACTTGCTCTCCCGCGCAATACATACGTAAATGTCGACTATATAGAGATTGTGGATGAATGTCCCTGGGTATCGCTAAAGGACCTAAGTTCCCAAGGCGAAGAATATGTAAGGTCAATTTTTCTTCCCCTTCCACCGAGGAGGAGCTTCATGGTTTAAGGTGGCGGTCGTTGTTGCATGCCGCTCGATTTCGCCGCCCCTTCCGGCCCGTAAACATCGCCTTAAAAGGCCGGACCCGATGCATCGGGCGAAGGTCTTTGATGGCCGATCGAGTTGCATTACCATTACTTTGAAGGGAAAGTCCAAAATTCCCCGTTACGGTGCTTTTCACGGGTAGAGGGTTGGTCCACTCCCTATGGATATTTCTTTAGCCCGGAAACCCTCCCCCCTTCCCATGCTCATACCACGCGCTTTCCAAACCTCCTCCCTCCATCTCGTGTAACCCCTAAACTGAGTATCGGTGAAGCCTCCTCATCGGTCAGGGTTGCTTCAGTTTTCGGACGTTGCGGCGAATCCATCGACGGTCTTCGGAGGAGGCATTTCATTCCAGAGTTCCCCTCCGCTCCCGAACCCGCTCCTCTGGAAGCAGATGATGAGCGCTGTGAAGCATGGGTTTCCAAATATCGCTTTGGAGATAATACACGCCGGAACACTCACCGATTTTAGCAAATTACACATATTTATTGGAATTAAATCACTTGTTCTCCTTTCTCTTCTTGGCTCCATACGTCGAATATTAATTTCCAGCTGTACTGTATGCATATTGCTTCTGTATCTTTGGCCTCACTTCTTTGTAGGAGCTATTAAGGACATATTATATTATTTACTATGCATAGATATTGTCAGATCATGCCAAAAAATGTAGGCCACATAAATTATGTGTAATTTTTTTCATTCTCATAAATCAATATGCACTCATATGTATGAGTATATATATTATTATCATTAGGTAATCTACCGGTTAAGGTAGGTTTTTGGATGGACGTAATTACTAATGAAATAATTTGTGGCCCCTAGCAAAACACAACGTCCTACTCTACATTAGGTCCCTCTTCAGCTCTGAGTACTTCCTTCCTTCCTTCATCCCGTCCAACATCCCTATACTGTTCCTTCCCTTTCCTCGTTTGCCTAACATTCTCCCCTCAATTACAGTCTCCAACATCCCGCTGCCGATCAATACCCCCTTCAGCCACTTTTCCTGTCTCCATTGGATTGCTCCCAACAAACCCCTCTCTCCGCCCACCATACCAAGTACTTCATCATTTGTTTTCTTCTCTGTCCATTTCACCTTATCTATTCTTCTCCACACCCACATCTCAAAAGCCTCCAGTCTACGTCTATCCTCCTTCAACGACCACGTTTCCGCGCCGTACATAGCTACGCTCCAAATTAAAGTTTTTACGAGTCTTTTCTTAACATCCTTACTCAACGTCCCTGTCATCAGCTTCTCCCTCCTTGTGAAAGCCTCTTTGTCTAGCGCAATCCTTCTCCTTACGTCCCTACTACTTTGACCGTGTTGGTCCAAAACACTTCCGAGATACGTAAAATGTTCTACCCGCTCTAGTTTTTGTACTCCTATTTTAATGTTAAGCTTAGCCTTTTTCTTTCTAGAAAATCGCAAATCCTTTGTTTTATTAATATTGATTCTCAGCCCATACCTGTCGCACTGAATTTACAATTCACTCAGCAATGCTTGTTACCCCTTGGCTGACTGACAAACTAAAGCTTGGTCATCAGCGAACCTAACTAATTTCACGAATTCCCTGCCCCCTTTATTCCTACCTCCAGTTCATCCCATGCCTCCTTAATCATTTCCTCTGCATACAAGTTGAACAGCAACGATGATAGTAACCGTAGTGATTCCTAAACCTATATCTAACCAGAATATAATCTAGTTGATACCTCTCTGACTCACCTGACATTTTCCATGTATACCTGCGTCTTTTGTGGTGTCTAAACCAAGTGTTGGTGATAACTAACCCCTGTCTCCTGCAGAACTCAGCTGCTTGCTCCCCGCGATTATTCCTCGTGCCTAAACCGTAGTCCCCCACCTCATCACCATCTCTTACTTCTCCTACCGTCGCATTCCAATCCCCCATCACTATCAAATGTTTCCCTGCAGGAACACACACGATTATGTCCTCTAATTGATCGTATACCCGATAGACCTCTTCCTTTGTATGGCTGCTCGGTGGCATGTATGCCTGAATAATAACCAATTTCGTCCGCTTTTATCTCTACTAGCAATATTCTATCCGTTACCTGTTCTATGTTGACTACGCTTCTTCCTAGCTCTTCATTTAATACTGTGGCAACCCCTCGTTGGCTCTCGTCCCCGCCGCTGTATATTATTCTATAATTATCACTCCAGTAATCCCCGCTAGCCTTTTTTCTCCTTTTCATCCCTCGCTTTATAGTATGTCTATATATATATATATATATATATATATATATATATATATATATATATATATATATATATATATATATATATATACATATATGTATTTATATCACGTATATCGAGGCATATTATTGTTGTTGTTCAAACGGTTACGGTAGGCTTTGGATTAACCCTGCATTATAAATTGTACAATAATACCATTCGTCCCGCTAATAACCAAAAACACAGCCTGAGGCTTGGCACTGCAATGTCTTGCCTAAATTCCACAGACCAATTATCTCCCTTCATTCCGTTCAATATGCCTATCCCTTCTCCTTCTACGTTGGCCCAACCTTCACCTCTCCATCAGAGTCTACAACATCCCATACGAAATATTAACGCCCTAAATCCATCTTTCCTGCCTCCTTCGGATTTCTCTCATCAATCCTTTCTCCTCACCCACCATGCCCAGTACTTCCTCGTTTAGTACCTGTCTGTCTATTACACCTTTTATATCCTCCCTTTCAGGAATATTCCAAAAGTTTCCAATCTACGCCTGTCATCTTGCTTCATTGGCCAGTCTTCCGACCGTCGTACATGACTACACTTCATATCATAGTTGTAACGAGAATTTTCTTAACATCCATAGATGATCAACAACTTTCGAATACCAAGGCTCACGAGAGTTAAAGTAGTGGCAGAAGATATTCCGGTCATCGTCGTTACTTTTAACTTGGGCGAAACATCACCCTCTCTTAAAAGTGTAGCTTAAAGTCAGTAACCTCTGCTAAACCAATGCTCGACTTGGTCCAATGATAATCTCACTAGGTTAGTCAATGTTTTCAAACCCAAACTGGTAATTATCAAAGATTTTGTCCTTTCGGGGCAGAGCTCTTAGGTTTGCGCGGAAGTCCTCGAAAGGCTGCGGGAAAGAGTACAACGCGTAGGGAATAAGATCTTTGTAAAGTGGAAGCTGCACTAATAAAACACTCGCTCCCACGTCAATTTCTTTGTGGCCAAGTATCTCGCCAATTGAGTGGTGGCGACGATGCCCCAGTGACACTACAGCCACCGTGAGCCACCGCCGGAATCATTTTTGTAACCAAAAAAATAAACTTGACAGGCAAATATTTTTGAACCCTGGAATGGGTCAACGAGGCTGCGATCAATTTCAGTCTCAACTCCTTTGTCCAAATGATTTCAATACCAAAAGTAAAGTCATGCAAACATAAACTTATTAGGCAAATAGTAGGTAATGTAAGGCAGGGGAAAGGGCATGGGGACGAAGACGGGCAGATATGTGGCCTGCTACCTCTTCTCCACCCGAGGGGTCAAGCCCGTTTACATTCACCAGATTGTATTTTAAATTCAATCTGCCCTCGGTTACATAAGCATACAATAAAAAATGATGAAACTTAGTCATATTTGTTCAAATATAAAAACATTTAGACGATAGGTAATTAATTTCCCAGTCTTAGTATGTTACGTATATTAATGGATGTGAAACTGCTACCATTTTTTATTCATATGATTAAGTTAACAACATTTTTTTGGCTTCAGAAAGGGGTTTTTTATAAAAGGTTGCTTTTAAAATACTTTGGTGATAGGGATATTGGAAAATGAGAATGAAGAGCTTTTATATGAAATCAATAATATTTATTTCCCTATTAAAGGAGTGTAATGCATCTCTTGAAAACCGTAGAACTCTTTTAACTGAGTCAGTCTTACTCCATTATTACTAAATCCCTATCTAAGGAAGGAATGTATGCATACTTGTACAAATGGTCAGCTGTTAGTTTTTCATTAAATTTCGTAATCTGTGAAGTACTGGTGGACATTATTTATTGAATTAATGGAGTAGTTTGGTAAACATATACAATAAATTCAACCTTTAGAGGACTAGCTTTAGATATTACTCGCTGAGGCTCATTTATAAGTTGCGTACAAGGCTTGTATTTTCAGAGAAATGAAATTTTAGAGCCATATTTTCACAACAACAGCAAGCGATGACGAGTGGGTTGTACTTCTGATTAAGTATCTTCAAAGCTTAGCTTTTATTACCATTGCATTCCATGGTAAATTATTACCATCACAGGACTGACGTTGTATTCAAATGGTGTATAATAACTGGCATGAATTCTTCAATTAACCAATAGTCTTTGCCTATCCATATTAAAAGAATTGGGACCAAGTTCTTTTCATATGGATATGAAATACTTCCACGAAGTGAAGCCTGAAACAGTAGAATATAGTCTTTGCCTACTTTATGAAGTAACTATGCAAAGAACAACTTACCATTTGCCTCACCGCCGATCTCGGTGGCGGCGGGTTAAAGTCCACGCCCTCCAACTCAGAGGTCGCCGGCTCGATTCCAGCCAAGGTGGGTTTTCATCCACCAAGGGCTTGGGTGCATGCAATTGTGTCTAATGTAATATGAAGGGGCAATGTGGAAGAAGTGACTTTAAAGTCTAAATCTTGCCCCAATGAAGTCATTAAATAAGTAAATACAATCGCATTTTTTTCAGAAATTTAGCTCCCTAGTGGTACAAATTTCCTCTCCTATTTTTGCAGTAACATCCTGAATCAATTTATTTTTACACATGAATGCAATGACAAATATACTTGAGTGGAATTAAAATAAAACCATACCATCAATATCAGGTAATATTAGATTGTGCATTGCCAACCAGCCCATAAATAAGTTTTAGAAAGGAAAGCATGGGTTAGTGTAAATTAAGTAGGAGGAAATACTTAGAAGAGAATGACCAATTCCTAACCCTCGATATGCTTTTTGTCTAAATCTGATGAATGATCAAGGAAGTCTGATGAGGAGATTCAATGATTTCTCAATTGTGGCTCAAAGGGCTACCATAAAACGACCCGCGATTTAGTTTTGTTTTTAAATAGGTGATTTTATAAATCTATATTCTAATTGACGTCACGTGTACATTAAAGAAAGGACAAAGATTATTTAAGAGGGTTCACCTTCATTACATCGTGTGGCGCCTTCTCTGTTTGTGCCTTCTGCGGTCTCTCGACCTCTGGTAAAAGCCCTCCCAGAATTCATGAAATAAATCATCTGGGTCCTCAGAACCGTCCCCGCCACCAGAAGATGAGGTCATGGACCCGATAGACTCATCACTTAATTCTTCTTTCAACTCTTCCTGAAATCTCCCGGCTAAATTTGGTCCAAGACCCAAGGTACCATCCCACATCAGTCTCCAGTCTCCGTCGCCAATGCTACCTTTTTTTCCATCATTAGCATTTATCCTCCGCAGCGGTGTCTCCACCCTCCTGCAACACTGCACCTGGCGAGATCAGCATCAATACTCTCCTTCTCCTCCTTTTTCGATTTGCAGTAGCCTGCGAATAAGGAGTAGTAGGATTCAATTAATTAAATACTACTGCGTTACAATTTCCCGTTTGCCAGCAATTCGGTGTATTTCTCGCTCTAAAAATCGCTCGACCAAATGCAAAGCCTATTTTTCATGGGTTTCAATTCATTTTCGACGCTCTGCAATGGCACGATAAATCTTCCTTCACGGATCACTATAGTCAAAGGGTTATTTTACATTTAAAAGGTTTACACTTATCTCTTTTAGCACTAAAAGATGTTTGGAAATATACGCATTTAAAGGCCATTGTTTTTAATTGACCGTTTGCGCGGAGCATCGAAGCACATGGGAAAGCTCTAAAATCCCCATAGCTATTTTCTACTAATTCCACAATATTATTCGTAAATGGTAATATTAATTTATTAAAATAAGACTAATTAATGGTATACATTATGAAATATTACTAAAAGGTACTACTCACACAAACATGCACCCATTTTTTAAGTGATGAAATTGATGTAGACATGTCTCCATAACCATGGTGCCGTCGGATTCGACAAACAGGAATGGCCCTTTGGCCATTGTGGGACGTTAGGTTGAGGAATAAACCTAAAATAGCACCTCACGTAAGATTTTATTTGCACAGTAGCGCTGCATTGGCGTGTCCAAAATATTAGAGGAGCTACTCTAGGAATCTATCATGAAGCGAAGGGTAAATTACACATTGAAAATCTTGCTCAAGTTGGAAGGAGGTCCCTTTAGCAGTGATGCTAAAAATGTATTATTACCCCAATCGTAGTACGGTAGGAGAGCTCATGTTAATAAAATTAACTATTAGAGATTAACTACAGAACAGATGTCTGTTAAGATCATTGTTTAAATTCTCTGTTAGAAGAGTACTAGGTAAATGTGATGAAAGGTCAAAGAGAAATGTTATCTGTCGTTGGTTAGGCCTCATTTAGAATATGCTGCAAGTATACGGGATCCTCACAAAGTTGGATTAATTTCCGAATTGGATCGCGTGCCACGAAGGGGACCTAAATTTGAAAAACGTTATTATGATTAACCTAGTAGCGTGTCCAAACTATTAGAGGAGCTATGCTAGGAATCTAACATGGAGCGAAAGGTAAATTACAAAATGAAAATCTTGCATTATTTGGAAGGAGATCTCTTTAGCAGTGATATAGAAAATGTATTATAACCCCTATGTAGTACGGAAGGAGAGATCATGTAAATAAAATTTAAAAAATTGTGCGTAGACTAGATAATTTTAAGAGGTCATTTTTCTCATGAACGACAAAGGTTCCTAATGACATTGTCCGACCGCAGTTGGGTCATGTTATCCTAAAAATTAGTCTGATGAGTATTCACCCACTGCCACACGTCCGAGCGGTGGCTTGAAGGGTTTATAAATAAATAATAAAAAATCTTTGGTACTTGGTACACCCAAATAATAATACTTGTCATTTAAAGTACTGTTATAATTGCTCCACTTATTGGGTCACTAGGCTAGGAACTGCAAATTATACCTAAAAACACCCGTGCGGGGGAATACCAAATTATTTTAAACAAAATGGTATTTTTTCATTTTACTCCTCTTATTTATAGAACTGCTGGATGAAAAATACATCTTTGACATGACACATTTGCGCCGGCTATTCACATATGCTCGAATTTAATTTATTGAGCGATTTGGTCTGCATCCTCGACAATCGATGGATAATGAACCTCTCCCGCAATTCAGCTTAACTACTTTTCGTTCCATTCTTCCCATCATTTTGTTTTTTAAGCATAATACAATTGTTGTCCTCCCTATAACCCACACCACCTTTACTGGCTGACACTTGCCACCCTTTTGAGCTACAAGTTCAGTCAAAATTCATCTTGCTGATTAACTCGTGTCTTGGATATTCATAAAATTACGTTGGGTAACAGCTTAAGGAAAACGGATCAACTACTGTGTTAAAATGAGGCAGATCACTTATCTCAGGATGTTAAAGACATATTACAGGCCCCGACTTACTATGTTAGACCAGATCATGTGCATTATATCAGGGAGATTTATATTGTAGAGCGATTAGATTGCAATGTCGTTTATGCCTCGCAAGATTAGAGATCAAAAAAGATATGATCGCCCGCGCGAAGAGGATAATTAGTGTCGACAGTGTGTATACTGTTTCGATATCACGCGTGCATCTTAAATAGACCCATTTTCATAAGATTGTTTACCTGTTCTCCATTTTTTATTTTATTGATCCTCAACAGTGTTTTAAATAACACTATAATTTAAATGCCCGTCCGTATGTATTCAGACGCATCACTGATGAACAGGCACTGCGCGGACTACCTTTCATCTGTTTCTTCTCCTTCGACCTATCTTCCTGCCTCCCTACAAGGAGGAATTATCATTGCTCCCGCCAGCACAGCTCTAGGGGCAAATTGGAAAGTACAAGCTCTACAAAAAAGTTAAGGTAGTTGTCCCACGGGGAGGGATCGGAAATATAATATATATTACAGTTTTTTAGTACCCTGCAAGCCACCGCTAGGGTGTGTGGCAGGGGGTTAGTACACCCTAGACTCCGATGATTCTGCTGGCCAGTGTTTCCTAGGGATCTGCTAACCCTTGTCTAGACTAGTCGCGCAAGCTAAATATGTTCCGTAAAATCTCCATGAGGAAAAATAATTGGATCACCATATTTTATGTTAATCATACGTATTCCCAACCCTAACCCTACTTGTGGGTCAGCAGACCGCGTGTATTTCCCACCAGATAAGTATCACACGTTTTTTTCGAATTATTTCTTGATTCATTCAATGCTTAAGAGCCAAGGTAACCAAAATTGTACCAAAGATAGAAGATTTCGCCCATCCTTCAATATTATTCACTTTTTAGTTCCCTACAGGGCACCACCAGGGTGTGTGGCAAGGGGTGATTGCACAACAGACCAAACTTGACCCAAAACACCTTTCGCTCCTACCGCGGTCGGGCAAACCTAATTAAAGTCTCCATCAAACACCATGCACCTTCCCTACTACATTCTACACTCTTAGCACAACCCCTAGCATTAGACTTCCTTCCAGCATCTCTCCCAGTCACCCTTTTTCATTCTCCTGCGCTAAATCCTTCCTTTCCTCCAACCTCACCAAAACATGGTAGCAATGGTTATGCCTTTCTATCGATTCACAATGCTTCGTCAACAACATCGATTCCCACATCCCAAAAATCTTTAATATACCCTCATCCTCTTAAATAAACTGGAAGGATGTCTCTATAGCGGAGATGTTGAAAATGTATTATTACAATTATGCATTAAAACATTACTCTCTCCCGGAGTAAGAATATCATCAGCAAAAAGCGCAAGTTATATCTCGCAGGATTTACCGTTTCACAAACCGTGCTGAATTTTATTAATAACTCTTAACTATCGAAGTGTCTCACGATCGAACTGATATTTATACCTTCGTTACCTTGCTTGATATAGATGTGAAGGAAATAGCTCTCTTATTACACAGCTTCTCTGTCTCCACTTTTAAATACAGGTGATTTAGGAAGGATGTCTATTTAGTAATGCTGTTGAAAATGTACTACTTCCCCATCGTACTAAGGTAGACGAGATCATGCCTTTGAAGTTAGGGATATTAACTGTCGAACAAATGAATTTAAAATGCATTTTTTCCGCGAATTATATGGGATCTTTACAGCGTTGTCCGACCGCGTTAGAGGCATTTGTATTTTAAATTTGGCATTTTTAGTACCCTGAAAGGCACTGCTAGAGTATTTGGGAGGGTTTGAATACTCACCGGACTAATTTTGACTCGTATACTTTAACCCTACCACGGTCGGACAATGTTATTCTTTTCCCTTACCATTCTTAAGAAAAATGACATCTTAAATCTATCTATTCTTCACTTGATATCTCTAATTGTATCCACCTGATCTCACCTACTGTGGTTCGATGGAGGTAATAATACATTGTCAACATTATTGCTAAAGGGAAATAGTACTTCTACTTCGTGCAAGAGATAGAATCTGTAATGTAACCTTCGCTCCGTGAGTAATCCCTATCCTAGCCCCTTTAATATTTTTGATACGATACGAAGTTTATCATAATAACATTTTACACATCTAGCTCCTCTACACTGCACGCTATCCAATTTGGCAATGCGTCCAACTTCGTGAGGATCCCATATACCAGGAGCATTTTCTTAATTCGGCCCAAGCAGCGAAAGATAACATTTATCTTCAACCTTTTGTCAAATGAACCCAGTGCTCTTCTAATAAATCCTAGTTTTTTGTTAGCTTGTACACATATTCGCTGGAGATAATATCCCTAATATTTTTCATACTGCGTGACCTAACCTTTGACCTCGCAATGCTTTCCTAACGTCCGCGTTGTACTTAATAGGTTCCGTGTTAACTTTTATAAATTTACTGGGAATTAAGCAGTTGGCTACTGAGCGCTTGATCTGAAGAAAGTGTTTCCACGTGTCATCAGTATTTCGCTGATTACTATTTTTCTTAAAATTTAAAAATATTCGGGTCAAAATCACGAGGTTGTGTACTCACCACCAGCTACATACCTCAGTGGTGGCTTTCAGGGAACTAAAACTAACATAAAAAATACTATTAGCCGATTTCCCATCTCTGGTAACCTCTTGACTTCTTGAATAGGATTTTTAGATAATGCCATATCGATATACAGGTAGCTCTAAATTTTATATCTAAGGCCAGACATACGTACAATATTCATATCCACGGGCAACATCATAGTCATTGTTAAGTTAGCCTCTGTCTTTCATCTAAAATACGACAAATGCTTTCTTTTTGGGTAAGTTATTTATTCAGTTAGGATCGTAGTGCCCTCCCTGTTTATAAATCATTTTCACAATGATCTAGAAATTATAATGGAAATCAGTAAGGTAGAATTTTGGTTAGCTAGTCAATAAACAATAACTATTGAAATGTATTTAACCATTTCGCGATTTCCCAATTCAATCATTTGTTTTTTATCCCTGATAGTTCATCATTATGGTCCTAGAGTTACTTATGCTCCCCACTGCTCCTTCTATTGCCTCATTTATTGTATGACTCACTTACGTTGAGTTATTATCTCATTGCAAACTTTCTACTGTACAGGGCTTTGACCTCAGTTGACAGCCTCAAGAATTTCTCTTGCAATGATTCCAACTTTTGAATACTAATATTCCTGACTTCTATGACTATTGATACCTCTGTGTTCGTACCGTTGCGTTTAATCAGACAGAGGTGCGTGTTCCCTTGGGATTCACCTGCTTATATTATCCACCGTAAGACTTGTTTTGAAGTCACCGCGGTTAAGTCGGGAGGCGCCTTGCCGCCGTGAGACGGGGCTGAGCACGTCTCCAGCGGAAATGGCTGAGGAATTCACTCTCGGAGAAGGGTGGTAGATCCCACATTTCCTTCTCCCTCTCTTTCATTTGGAAAAACGAGCCTTAAAGGAGAAAAGCGCCACCTGACCTTTTCAAGTCCAAGGGTTTAGCGATCGCTCAATGAAAGCATCTCGAGCAGCGTTTAAAATCGATCGTAGGGTATCCGTTCATATGTATTCATTTCTGACACCTTAGAATTGTTGTAAACATTCCGAGGTTTAGTCCGAGTTTAATCCGAGGGAAGTAGGCGTATTTCGGTTGCTGTATCAATATAATGTTTAAATGATAACTGTAAAAAATATTGATGCTTCCCCCGTGCGATTGAAGGCAACTTTGATGGACACAAAAATTGTACTTACTTTTTTAGGGGAAGATCGCCACTTATTTTGTTTTAACTCTAGGATAAAATCGTGGAAATATTTTTCTTCTTAATATTGGCGGAAATTTCTTCCGGAATATATACTCAATAGGACGTCTCTGAAATGTATTGTAAACTTGAGGATAGGCGGAATCTGCATTAACCCTCAATTCTCTTTCATTAAAAAAATAATTATCTGCCTAAGTACTTATCTAATAAACTTGTCCTCGTTAACAGCATGCAAAGTGTGAACACCAAGGGAAATAATATATCTACTTAATACCTCGACACGACACAACTTTTAGGAAGTATTTTCATGTAATAGCCCGTGGACTCTGGAACACTTTGCCTAAGGACATTAAAAATTGCCAGTCACTCGCTTCATTCAGATGTACTAAAATGATTCTACATGACCATAACACTTCTCCAGAAATCCACTCCTATGCAGACATAAATCTTCCCAATTTCTCTTTACCTGGAAGACTTCTAACCATCAACTTTTCCTTACTTTAAAACATATCTTACTTTACTTTACTATGCATGTGTGCATATTCATGTGTATTTATTGTACTGTACTTTTTTGTATATCGTGTTGTACAGGTTGCGGAAGCATAACTTCCTTTTTTATAGGGCAACTTTATTTATTTTTTATTTTATTATTTTTTCACAATCTTGTAAGGTTTTCGCAGGTTTTTCACACCCCTACTTCTTTGTGGGTATTTTCCTGCGTGGGTTTTTTCTGGGGTCTTCATGTCTAAACTCCCTGGGTTTTCCCCACAAAATTACTTCTTTCTTGTCCGGATTTAAGCGCCGTACCATTCATATATGCTTTAACTATTTTTTTTCCTTTTTTATCTCTTTATGTTCCCTCTTATTATTATTAAAGTTGTTATGTACTTGACGAAGGGTTAAACGGAAAAAAGAGACCTTATGGTCTCAACTTTGCCCGAATAAAGGCTTTTATCTATCCATCTACTTTGCAGCGCATATATCTTAGGTTATTTCTTTTTCAGTTGGCCTTGCATCTGCATGATCTTTCCTTTCATGCCAGATTTTTCTTTTCTATCATTCTCACGTCGTCTCATAACATCCACTCTAACCTGGGTCTCCGATATAAAACTTTTAGTACCATTGGCTTTCAGTGCGCCAGTATAAAAATTTCTGCACAAACGGTGATCTGCAACTAGATCAGAAGGCCATGAATTAAAGTATTACGCAAAAATGAACACTCCAAGCTTGTTTCGTAAAATTTCATCATGGGCGCATGCTTCCCCGAAGAATTCTGTTCTGCACGGAGAGTAGACAGATGAAAGGCGATTATTTCACATGTGTACTCGTAATCGCGGAGTATTAAGGGCAGGAAAAAGAAATATTCAAGTCGTTCCTCATCACATTTGTTGAAGCCTTAGGTTCGAAGCTCGCTGCGAGGAATGCGCGTTTCTATAGCCACCAACAATGACACCGAAGAAGTTTTTACCTCTAAGAAACGTTAATTGAAAAGGAACACCGTTGGGGGACTATAGGAGGAATAGTCCCCGAGAGCATTGAAATATATATCGCGACCTAAAGCCACAATCCCAAACTCCACGAAAGGTAAAAAGTATTAACGACTTCGACGACTATTAACCTAATACCTGCACATTGCGCTTACTTGATTAAAGAGATGGAGGGAGAGGAAATACTAAAAGAAGGAACCGTTTTCGTATATCACTTCTTAACGGTTGCGACAACAACTCATTGTTGATGCCGGTCGGTACACAAAAGTCAGATTTTATGCGGCTCACAGCCATGACACAACGACAAGTTAAAAATTAATTGAATCTAAAAGCGTCTGCCGTGTCAGCCGGGGGCGAATGTCGGGGGAGGGAATCTCCGTTTGGGATGCGCGCTCGTCGCTTTTCAATTGGCGCGCGTGTAATGACGCCCTCGCCGTCAATGAATGTGGTCGGTCGGTCGACACTCCGCAGCCCCAATGGGAGAAATAATAGGGGTAGTTATGATAAGGGGATGAGGGTGAGGGAGGAGGGTGTCGGTAAAAGAAGCTGGAGGGAGCGCGTTCCCTCATCCTTCTAGTGAGGGGAAAAAAACACTCCTGGGCAGCTTTCTCTCTCTCTCTCTCTTCTTTGTGCGGGTATAACTCACACCCAAATATGCGCCCTAGCCACGGCGACTCTGTGGACCAAATGACTCCCCCTTTACTTATTTTCATTTTCCCCCGCCCCAACAGCATCCTCCCCCCCCCCCGCACACCTACAACCACCGCCATCCCTCACCCCCCGCCTCCCTCCTCCTCGAAATTCTCTTCTGGCGATGCCTTCGCGAGAAAGATGAGGAGAAGAAGAGGAGGCTAATAATAATTTAAGAGTCGAGGGAGAGAGACATTTAATGCATAAATATGGACGAGGGCATAATCCCCTTTCGGCTTTGTTTATAGTGCATGCGCGGCCGTTGCTGGCGGGTGGGACAATGGCGGCGGAGGCGAGGGGAGGGAGGAGGCGAAGCCAGGCCGTTTGAAAAAGGCGGGACACCCGTCGCGGCTAAATCACGGCTTTAGAGGGGGCGAGAGAGCAAGAGGGCCAAGCACGTGTTCGTGTGTCTGTGTATAAACATAAATAGCTCCATAAAAACGACGCTTGACTCGCTCGTGGGATTCCTCCGCCTCGCGCGGCCGGATTGGCGGTAGGTGTGTGTGGGGAGGTTTGGGGAGGTGGGGGGGGGGGGGGGTGCAGGTGGTGGTGGTGGTTCCATCTCTGTGTGGGTGAGTGAGTTACTATCGCCGCTCTCATTGTCGTCGTCTCACACGAGGTGTGATTTGGGACCGCCGGGCAGCTACGAACACACTCGCGCACCACACAAAACGAGCGGAGGGGTCGAAGATCCAATATTTATTCCAACGGGCGACTCTTCTCTCGCGCCTTCCTCCCCCCCCCTCCCCGTTCGCCCACCTCCTCTTCCTCCTCTGCTCTCCACCCCTCCCCCCCCTGCGCGCGAGGGTGATTAATATTAATCGCCCTCAGCGGTAGAGTGAGGAGGAGGGGGGGTAGGCGGGGAAGAAGAGGGGTTCACCCGAGGGACGACGCCCTGTGATAGTCTGCGCTCAAACACACAGAGGACATCCATGGCACATGTAAGGACGCGTGAAATTTCAACTGGAAATTATCTCCGGCGATCAAAGGCGTTGTTGTTGTGTTCGAATTGATAGGATGACCATGTGTGTGCGTGAGTGAGAATAAGCCTATCGCCATTCACGTGACAAAACATGAACTTTAAGCTCGCTTTATTCGATCGTATCTCTCCCTATCAAAATTTCATTGTAACAGGAGGCACTCAAGTGCGTCAAGGCGAAGTACTAATACTGTCATGTTGAAGCCCAGCATAAATTGTTCGAGGCGACCGGAGCTCGAAGAGCTTACCTCGTTCAGATACCGATCGCGTATCGTATTGCATAGAGGAGTAAACACAGACGAATGCTGGAAATATCGAGGCATGTTATCACTGCCTACTAAAGTTATGAATTATATAATATCAAAAATAACATTTTGTTAATTTTAATTAAGGTGCTCTGACGTAGATGTATGACGAGTGATAACGACCCTGATGTGTTGCGTCTATTTACCATAATTTATTGATATTCCATTAAAATTGAGACAAATCTTAACGCACTAAAAATATCTGCATTAAATTTATACTCTAGTGCTAGAAATATATGAAGGAAGTACGCAAATGTCCATTTGATGATAGGGAAGAAGCAACTACTTAAAAACCATAAGAGTATTATCACCACAAACCCTGTGAATATTTAGATTTGCAACCATGTGTGCACATTTTCTACAAAACACACTCCCACACACACACACACACACACACACACACACACACACACACACACACATATATATATATATATATATATATATATATATATATATATATATATATATATATATATATATATATATATATATATGTTTATATATATAAATATATAAAAACACAGATATAGATTTTTAGACTATAGAGACACAAAGAAAGGACAATCACAATATGCTATTTTTTGACGTTGCGACGGCTCGGCTGTCGTCTTTAGAGTGGCGTTCTCGGGGAAGAGCGGAGAGGATATGTGCGGGGGAGAGGTGGGGGAAGGAGAGGTAAGGGACCAATAGGAAATGAATATATATATATATATATATATATGTATATGTATATATATACACACATGAGTATATGGTACGGCACTGGTACGACGCCTGAATCCGGACAAATTAAAATTTTGTTTAGAAGTAAATTTATTAAAAAAAATGAAAATGAAAATCCTTTTACATGCAAGTAGTTATATCTGTCAAGATTAACATTACTCAATGTAGCCCCCTTCGGCCGCAATGACCGCCTCCAATCTTGCCCTGAATCGATTGCACGCACTGTTTAATGCAGCGCTGTCCATATTCGCGAATGTTGCTACGATAGCGATGCGTAGAGATACGACATTAGGGTTCCTCGTCTTATTGGTAACTCTTTCGACTACACTCCAAATATAATAGTCGATGGGGCTCAAGTCCGGGCTATTTGGGGGCCTGAACTCCTTTGATCAGAACATGTCAATGTTATCTGAGAGCCAGTTTTGGACTAAATGACTCGTATGAGCTGGTGCACCGTCCTGTTGAATGTCATATTTACTCCCCGAGCCCACAGTTACCATCTACGGTCCACTACATTCTTAAAAATTTGCAGATAGACTTTATTGTGATAGTTTGTCCTTCAGGTTTCTTGGTTGGTTCTTTACTTAATCACCGTCGCCACCAAACTTCTCCGTGATTATACTCTCTCTTGGTAACAGTGTTTGCTAATGAATACATTCATGTCAAAAATTAGCTAAGTATCCTTTATTTCTCTCAACAATGGCAACGTTATTTAGAAATTAAAATTCTGTTATTAAGTTATTATTATAAATGTTCAATGAATTTAAATATAGCTGGTAAAATGATTAAAAAATAGTAACTTTTCCCCGAATAGAATATACATACGAGTTAAACGAGCCGTATTCAATACAAAAATATCTTTTTTGAGAAGAAACCAGTTGTCCAGTGATACTGTGGAAAACCTCATTTAATTTATAAAATTTGACGAATTTTGTACTAGTAAACTTCAAATAGTGCTCATGCGTAAGCCTTTCGGTCCTAGGTACCGTTTGAGATAATATCTTAATTCCGGAAAATTGCAAAAATTCCGAAGAAGGCAGGGAAGATGAATGTAGAGCATTATGATTGGCGTAGAGTGCTAAAGACTGTGTTGGAGGAGAGGTCATTAAGTGGGGGAAGGAAAAGGATAGGCAGGTTGAACGCACTCAAGGGAGCAATGCAGTGTGTAGAATCGAAGAACAGTTTACTGAAGTTTGATGTCAGGTTTTACTTTGTTAGGAAGTGCAAATATATGTACTGTTGTTCAATTTGTTTCCATTGAAAAACTATCCTAAATGCTAGAATTCCAATGTAATAATAGGAAAAATAGTTTTTGATACCATACATACCTCAATAAATACGCTCAATTTTAGAAAGATCACGGACACAAAAGACCTACGGCTTTACTCCTTTACGCCTATAGCAACACCTGGAGTATATGAACGTGAATAACGAAGCTTATCATATGATATATTGGCTAGGAAAACCCATGGTTCTTATTGGATAAAATCTTACAAGTGAGAGGGGCTACGGAGCCGTGCAGTGCATATCTCTAGGCAAAGGAAATGTGAGTCAAGCGATTGAAAATGACGGAAGCAGGATGGAGATAAGTGTAAGAGGAAAACATTCCGAAGAGTAATGACTTCGCGAGCGACATCATTGCACCTCTCCAAGCACTTTTTCCATCTCCAGGAGGTTCCACACTACTTATTGAATCGATGAGCGAGAATGGGAGATGATGTAGGAGTGTAGTCACAGAATGAACAAAATATCGGAGAGAGTTATTGAAGACAGATTTAAAGTTTGATGATATAAACTAATAAAATCTATTTGGCTATTAACATAGTGGTTCTATTGACTGGAGATAATTTCTCAAAAGTCCATGATAAACACTATTACATGTTGACGTGAGCATCTCAAAGACTTCTGCCCAGGTCAACAAACGCCTTTTGCCCTGCCCCAAGCCTTCCCCGACATACTTCCAGCTGCTCCTCATCATTCCATCCGAATTTCACCGTAGCCTCCTCCTCCTCCCGACATTCTTCCTTCTACTAATTCCTTCAACATCTCACTACCTCTTAATAAATTCTCCATCCATTTTCTTCCCCATTTCTTCCTCGATTTTCACTCACAACTCCCTCTCTTTTCCTCATTCATCCTCCCATCTTATTTTCTCCACAATTCTCCATTTGTTAAATAAGAATGGAATTGGATCCCGTTCGACTCATTATTTCCTCTTTGTTAAATGTGATGTACGCAACTCGCGTGAGTTTGGACACGCCACGAGGTAGGAAATATTTGGCCTTACGATGAATGAGGGTTAGCCGTTCCTTCATAATCCGTTTCAAAGGAGCGCTCCTCCCATTACGACCCCTGCGCCCCGCCCTTCACTCTTCCCCGTCCCTCCTTCGACCGACACCCACGCCGCGCCCCCCGTGGTCCTCAACGTCGCGGGAGGTTGTGGGGGTGCAAGTGTAACCACACGCGGGTCGAGTGGCTCGGGTGGGGAGATGCCGGATGGTCCACACACACACCACGTCTTCCCCTCCCCCTGCCCCGAGACTGTTGCATCTTAAAGCGCTCCTCAAAGCCCCTTTTTAAAAGGTCACAAACACGTCTTAACTCAAACTGGATTAGCGTCCTGTCCGTTTATTCACCCCGGCCGCCGTCACCTAATGTGGCGGCGCCACCCACAGCGCCACAATTGAAGGCTTTAAAGCGCCCCTCCGTCTTTTGTGCAATCCACACACCCCCCCCCCCCATCTCTCTCTCTCTTCCCTCTTCATCCATTGTGCTTACTTCTCATGAAGACGGGGTGAGGCAGGGGACGTTCCGCTCCCATCTCCATCCGGAACCCACCTTCTCCTCTCCACCTCCTCTTATGACCTCGGCCCGCCTGCTTGAAGGCCGAGGGCAGCCGAAGAAGCCCTCGGCGGAGAACGGCAGCGGTGTGGGTTTAGATTTGCCCCATGAGCAGAAAGAAATTTGATATTTTGTAAGCAATCAGAAATTCGGTAGTTCCTGATGGAATAAACGTTGACATTTCTGTAGCGGGAGGCTCAATAGGTACTTTCTATTCTGTTAGGATGAATTCTCTATGTTGGATGGGACATGATTTTTCAGACATATATTGCTGTAAAATAAAATATGAAATGGATGCATATTGGGATGATGCATGGAATATTAAGAGATGCCGCCTCCAGGAAGTCTGCATCTGCTTTCATCTCCTACATGACGGAGACTACAACGGGTGAATACATTTTGGAAACCGGGCTCATGGCCTCAGTCTCGAGAACACAGGGTGAGCGTAGAAATCCTTCCAGGATTGTATCCGAAAATTACAGAAAAAGTTTGGAGAAAGAAGAAAATAAATGAATAAGCATTCGAGATGTTTCAGTATGAGAATTAGGAAAGGAATAGTTGGCGTTAAGAGTTATTCGAATTAAACAGAAAAGGTAGATTAATAATATTTTGCAAGATAGTGGGATTTTGGAGGTAATGATATTTACATAACAATAATTTAACGAGAATCTTATATTAGTGCGGAAGTGAGCGGAAATAAATGGCATTATTCAGGGCAAGGAGCCCTGTTTACCCCTGGACAAGGAAATGTCGTGAGGCAGAAGGTGTTTTTTTTCTACGAAAGAGTTTTACAAGTCCACAAATATGTATTTGATTGCTTGCATGGTCCAAGCCCTTGCATTGTCCGTCCAAAAAGGGAAGTCCGCGTAGAGTCTTTCCATCGGTTAAGTGGTTGAAAAGGCGTCTGACTCCAGTGGGATGGCCATTTGAGTGATGGTTACACGTTAGAAACACTATTGAGGGTGGCAACGGGAGACCATCCCAAGAAATTATGATGAAACTAAAATGAATCCTAGAAACTACAAGGCCCGGTCGAGTGTTGTGCCAGCTAGGGGAGGAAATAAAAGAGCTCCGCAATCTCTTATGGCGGGATTTCGTGTTTGAATGTGTATTTGGCCAATGTGGCTCATCTCTTTCTTTTGGCTATGCATGCCATGAAACGCACTGTTCTTATCCTTTGTGTTGCTGTATAATTGCTTACCCACTGCCCTTTCCTCTTGTGTGTTGTCTATTTCAACTTTGGTGGGTGAAACAGTCCCCTGACGCCATCTCTTGGCCAAAGAATCGCAGCACTTGGTGACATATAAGACCTAGAGATCGAAGTTAAAAATAACGTTTCCTCGATAGCTCAAGTGGTAAGAGCATCCACCTGGCAAGTGGAAAGGTTTGGTGGAAGGCCACGGAAATGTTTTGCACTTGTGATCTGTTTGATTTCGCCTTCCCCAGATCTCCCGTGTCCGTCCTTTTTATGTGTTCCTACCCCTTTTCATCCAAATGGAGTAAGGGGGGTTTTATCAAAATGGCAAGCATAATATTATTTTGATAAAATGTCCTGTGAGGTGTAATCACAGGTGGACACGATCAAATGACGGTGATAAAATAGGGTTCTACCTTGCTAGTTTTCATTTAAACTAAACTCAAAATACCAAGGTTATGTACCTGCTCCTCTGGAAGTACAGTAAGTAAACGTGTAGTGGAATTTCACCACTAAAATAACAATGGATCAATGGGGCATAGATACGAGATGTCGTTCTCACGAAAAACTGAAAGTATGTGCATCATCACTTGTAATTTCGATGATATCAAAATAAAATATCCTACCTGCCTTTATTGAAATGATATTGATGAATTTCAAGTGAAAACAGCCGGCATGGCATAGTTTCTAAAATTGGCAGCACAAACTTAGTCCCGACTAAAGTTCAGAGCAAGCGGCAAAAATTAATTAGAATCATATAAAGGTATTAAGAACTCTGCATTCATGTTATATTTGTTCACGAAATACGTGTGAATTAGTGCTGCGTTGCTCTATTTATCGCTTGTCAGTAATGCGCGAATAAAGGTTACACATTGATTAGTGCAGTCACGATGGAACCTCCTTTTTAATAATAAGGGAGCTAGAAAGTATGTAGACCAAGTTATGAGTATGGTTGTCAAAACTCAATCCTTAGTACGTTTTAAATTATGAATTTACTAATTTTTGTCATTTAAAAAGGTATATAAGCAATCAAACCTGACGTTTGACCTCGCATTAAAGTTTTAGAGAGACTATCTTGCATTGAATTATTTATTTACGAAAATATTTATACTTCTTGTTATTTACTTGAGGAGGGCCTAGTTTTGCTTAGTTGGAGAAAGGCGTCATCTAGAGACGAGTATCTGATGATGGATTTGCAAAGTGGAAACGCGTATCATATTTAAACCTCTATTTATAAAGCAAAAAAGTGATATTTCACTTGCTTCCCAATGCCAAATCTAGTTGGAATAAAAACTAATATATTATGCATCAAAATTTTACTACAGACCCAGACATACATATACCAATGAAATATTTGACATTTCATCCGGAATGATACAAGCGATATTCAAATTTCAAGATAATATCGATAAAATTTGAATGTATTCCACTTTCAATCGTGCTTAATATCCGTGAATTGGTGTCTTAGTCTCTAAGACCATCCAAAATGTATCTTTATTCGGCAAAACTGCCATTTTGTTTCCATGTAGTTCATTTATTCTTCGCAGTGTTGTAACTCCGACGATTTGTGTATATCACTCTGAGGAATCAATACATATTGATGTGCCATTAAACATTTTCTAATCATTATGACACCAGAAGGTGAAGGACGCTGAAAGCGAATTTCAAAGGCAAGTCGCAAAGGGAATCCAGAAGGTCAAGATAATTGGAAATGTTTTGAGGGGAACAAATTAACGATCTCCCCAAAACTTCGATTCGGTTGCGCCCAGCCGATGATTCCACCGCCCACTCAGCCTTCTTGGGCAGGGAAGGGCCCTCCTCCCGCGTTGCCATGCCCACCGCGGCGACGGCCCACACAGCGACGCTCGCGGTGACTGGTACTGGGAGTGAGGGTTAAGAGCTGGAAAGGGGACAAGTCTAGCAAACAGCTCAGGATAAATTCAGCGTCAAGCAATTTCGCACTCTTGAATTGCTCGTCCCACATCTACACCTACATAGTACCCCGCAAGTCGCCGCAAGGACGTGCGGCGGGGGATGTTAGGTCACCACCCGTATAAGAGAACAAAACCACATGAAAAATCAACATATTTTTCAAGCCTACACCCTTATTGGTGTATAAATTCATGCAAAAACCTTTTTAACTTACGCGCATGCGAATACATATACCATCAACTTAGAAACG
The DNA here is from genome assembly GCF_022747635.1 of Hetaerina americana. NCBI lineage: Eukaryota > Metazoa > Arthropoda > Insecta > Odonata > Calopterygidae > Hetaerina > Hetaerina americana. The sequence continues at coordinate 106,007,888 of NW_027286069.1, read as the reverse complement.
CATGCACTTTACAATGTAGTAAAAATGTATCTAATAACGTGCAAACAAGAATTTGAAAAGTAAGAAGGTGAAATTCCGCTACAACATGGACGTGCAGTATGCAATGGTCTCCGCCTCCGAGCACAGAGGTAGGGAATGTGTCACAACGATGCAGACAGCGAGAGGGTTCCCTCCACAGATACATGTAGAGACGAGAGATAGAAGGGGGGACAGAGGGATGGAAGGGGAGAAAGAGGGATGGAAGGGGAGACAGAGGGATGGAAGGGGGCTCATTCACTCCTAGGATGAACTCTGGAAGAATTGCCTTTTCCTCAGGATTGGCTGACCCACGTCCTCCGAGGGTTTAAAACGGATGAAATAAGGGAAGTTTAAAACGCGAGTTAACTCAGTCATATAAAATTATTTATATTTTTAAATGAGTAATTAAAAAGTAATTAAAGATTGGTGGAATATATTTAGGTTTAGTTGATACAGAATTGACTTTCGGCAAGTTAATCCATAATTTAATTTGTAAGAATTTTGGCTGAAGTGCCTCGTTGATCTTGAAGTTCAGTTAAAGTTAGGAATTACGAAGTAGGTTACCAGCAATGAAGAAGTCAACCTTCAACTTCAACAGAGCATAAATAATTTCTCATAATGGTGTGCCAAAATAATATATTTTCCCCATCGCTACGAAGTGCTAATTTATTTTCCTTAACTTTTCGAGTAGCAGTGGATAAACTTAACAATATATTTGTTTTCCTTGGGGTTAATGAGAGTCAACACTTTTCATATATATATATATATTATATATATATATATATTATATATATATATATATATTATATATATATATATATATATATATATATATATATATATATATATATATATATATATATATAAAATGTATAACACTTCGCACTAGTGGACACAGACAAAAACACAGAAACACACAAAAAAGGACTCACTATTTTTCGAATTTTCGGTGGTCGTGACCACCTTTATCAAGGAAGAGAGGGACAGAATTGGTTCTGTTCTGCCCCTCTCTGCCGCACTTCTGTCCCTCTCTTCCTTGCTAAAGGTGGTCACGACCACCGAAAATTCGAAAAATAGTGAGTCTTTTTTGTGTTTTTCTGTGTTTTTGTCTGTGTCCACTAGTGCTAAGTGTTGTACATTATTATTCACGTCCTTGAGACTTTCAAAAAGTGTTATATATATCTATATATATATATATATATATATATATATATATTTATATATATTCTTTGTTTATCTAGTTTCTCGCCAGAAAAAAAACAGCGGATTACTTCTATTATTTGCTGGATTGAATCGATTCGGGGTTTATTTCTCAAAGGTGCAGACAAATTATGTCTTCTGAACACGGTGGGAACGAATCAATTAATAAACCAACCAAACCACGATTTTCAACTGAAAGGTTGGTTCCATAGATTATGGTAGATCTTAGCCAAAACTAAGATTTGGGTGAAGATATGTGAGCACAGAGGTATTCCTGGTAATTGAACTCGGAACTCCTGGTCAACAGCATATTGCTTTACCTGCTGTATTATCACGTCTCACGACTCCATTCATACATAGCAAATATTATTAACCAGCTGATATAATCGCTATGCATGTATTGTCATATAGTGTGTGTGAGTGAAGCCAAAATGAAATGAAACGAATGAGATTTTTTCAGTTTTTTCAATATTTATATTCCATTCCAAAAGTATTTACTAGCCTTCCTCTAAATCTTTCAACAACCTTCTTCCCCCGGATATCATGCCTAGAACCCATTTGCGTGCTTTTATTTCTTCACGTGATATTTTTCCTATTATTCTCCTCACTCTTATCTTATAAGTCTACAATCTACATCGGTCTCATTGACCAATTTTTATGTTCAAGCAAATCTACTTTCCATAATTATGCTCTCAATAATGTTTTTTTGCACCTTTACCTAAGATCCTTATCATTAACTCCCTTCAAATTTGGTCTACAAAACCAGAAAAAGAAAAACACCTTCAAAACGTTACTTCTTAACAGGTGAGCTCTGCGCTACCTGTTTTAGTTTATGACCCCCTCAACTGCAATGTCAGAATTTGTGTGTCTATTTCTTTACAGTCTCATTACTTTCCAATTTTTTGCAGCGGTCCTCAACCCATACTCAACACACTGGTGCTGCAATGCTCTCAGGAATGATCGCAGTTTCTTGGATTTCCATTTCCAGCTCGACCCGTGCCTCTCTTGCTTTCGCTGAAAACAAGAAGTCGATGAAGAGAAGAAAGATCTTGTTGAGAAAATCTCCATAGAATCACAATCCTAGACCTTTATGTATCTCTCGAGTGCCGGAAATAAGTAGCGGATTATTTAAACATATAAGAAAATATGATTTTTTCCGAATCGATTATAGAAACGGAAAAGATGTAATCCCGTATCGTTATGAAAAAGAAAGCACCACTACTTATTATATTCATTTTTGTTTATTTCAGACCAACAGTCAACTTTTATTTGATTGCTTATTTGACTTTAGCTTTGGTTTTTTTGCTTATCTATTTTTTCTAAGGAGGGTATGTTTTCTGTGATACAACCGTTTAGTAATTTGCTTTGCTGGATATTATTGACCTTTTATGTGTAATCTTATACATGTTTATGTGAAGTGTGTTGAATTATGTTTTTATTTTTTATGAGAGCAATTTTTCAACGCGATCATGGAGCGTAATTTTGCATGGTTCAGAAACATGATCGTTGAGACAGAAGGATGGACACAGATCAAAAATCTTCGAGATGTGGGTGTCGAGGAATTAGAAAATTATGTAATGGGCTGAAAGGAAAACAAACGATGAGTCCCTACCCTACTTTCCCTGCCATTCTAGGTATGGTAGGGAAAGAATAAAGGTTTTTGGGAGAAATTCGAAGAAAAAGTGGATATAGGAGACACTGAGAGCCAATGGAATGTTTAGAGCGGTAATAGAAGGGAGTGTGAGGAAAGTGAGGAAGAGGTAGCAAAGAAATTGGCGATTTGGATGAAATTATTAAGGAAGACAGAAAGTATGCATAACTAATGGAAGAAGTATTGTATTGTGTAGGATGGGGTTAAGGATATGTCTTGTTATGTCATTCAGGGCTTTGATAGAGCAGTGTACGAGGGCGGTTCAATAAGTACCCGTGTTAGAAATGAAGAAACGATTTTTTCAATAACATTTTTGTTATTTTTCAACATAGTCTAATTTTATAAAGATACACTTCTCCCAACGTTCTGGCCATTTTTTTAACCCCTCCAAAAAATAGGATTTGTCGAACTCTCCAAAATACGCCTCTATCTCGGCGATAACTTCCTCGTTTGAGCTAAATTTTTTTCCCGCAAGCCATTTCTTCATGTTAGGGAATAAAAAAAAGTCACAAGTAGCCAGATCGGGTGAATACGGGGGGTGCGGCAGCAATTCATAACGTAGTTCATGCAGTTCATGAAGTTCACAGCCGGATCAGCTTGTTGTCCACCGTGAGCAATCGCGGCACCCATCGGGCCGACAATTTTTTCATCGCCAACTTATCATGTAAAATATTAATTGCCGTTCCGGTCGACAAACCCACGGCCTCTGCTACTTTGCGCACTTTCGTTCGTCGATCAGCGAGAATCATGGCGTGGACTTTTTGAATGATTTCCTCGGTAACCACGTCTGCCGGGTGTCCTGGTGGCTCGTCATCAAAAACATATGTTCGCCCACGTTTAAATTCGTTGAACCAATATCTAACTGTGGTCATAGATGGCGAAGTGTCCCCATAAACAGCATCCAACTTTGCTTTTACCTCCTCGCATTTCTTCCCACCCAAAAACAAAAATCGAATTTCCGAACGATACTGCTCTTTTTCCATCTTAGCGAAAATCACGAAACACGTCTTACTCGAATGGCTGCCAAATCCAAACTAACCTTTATATCAGTCTGAAATTTTTTTCACCGTCGTTTGATGGATGGCAGCACACGATACTAACATAAACTTCCCTCAAGATTGCCCTTTATTGTCAAACACGGGTACTTATTGAACCGTCCTCGTGAGCATCGAAAACCTACCCTAACCCAGTAGACTCATGATAGTAAAAAGTGACTTTTGGAGATTGACCTGAAGTGATATCATAATGTAATTGACTCTGTTTAAGAGTACGCTTTTCAAGCTTCGCTTCAGCTGCTGATATAGCCTCAAATTGGTAAAACACGTATCTACAAGCAACACTTGAGACAAGTTCCATGCATAGTTCAAATACTTTCAGCCCGAGTAAAATATAATATTTTCCCCACTTTTAAGCTTGCAAAACTAGTTCTTAAAAATGTGAAAAATATAATAATTACACCACTGTAAGAATTTTGAACTATATCCTATATTTGGTGCTAAATTTTAATACATCATTACTAGGCTAAACAAATCATTGAAAGGATGAAAGGGGAAACTATTAACGTAGATGGATGAGAAGAATCTTTTTAACCGTGGTGCCACCTGGAAAAGGCATCTCAAACACAGAAAATTGAACTTCGAGTAAAATCCCTGTGCTTGTCCTTTAACATTCGTTTCTCTGAAATCGAAATGGCTGCCTTCATATAATCATTTAAATTGAATATTTGTGGCATATTTGCAAAACCTGAACTTTTAAAATTTTTAAAATGTTGTTTCAGAATTTTAAATGAAAACCACGACCTCAAGGAGGCCAGCACGTGGCTGAGTCGTTTCCTTGTCGCGCTCTTCCAATCCAAACCCTTAATTTCATTCCCCTTTGATATTATTTAATATTTTATGCGGATCGTGCACCTTACTAAACAAATTTGTTGTTAAAAGTGCCCATACCAATCTTGGGGATATTTTTATTGCATTATGAAATACTGTTATCATTAATGTGATCTCCACGGCTGTTATCGAATGCGCCCATATTGCTAATCCCTACCTTTAAACAGATTCATGCAGGGCCGCCAACCTTCGAACGTCCGCTGGCCCAAATGTCCATCGGACCCTTTCAATGCCTTTCAGAAGTGTATTTCTTTATCTTCTTTTGCAAAAGGGGAAAAACGCGCGACTGAATTTCTCTACTCTATCATTGTCTTCTGTTTCGTTTGCAAGTTGCGGTCATTCAGTTTATCGGGACCCACATCTTTTTCCGCTCCGTTTCCTCTCATTCTTACATGCTATTACCGTGTTTAACTTCGTGGCACCACCATTTTAGCCGCGATATCTTTACAATCCGAGAGAAATCCAAAGAATACGTAGCATTTGACGCAATTACGAATAAATTAGTTTTCGACCTTATAAAAGACTCTCCCACACTGTAATACCCCGGAGACGGTAGCACAAATCCGGGGAGTTGGCTGCCCTAGCCGGTAAGCGTTACAACAGCCAATCACCAAAGATTTAGGCGCCGCGGCGCCAATGGAAAGGGAGGAACGCTTTAATGCTCAGTTATCCCGCCGCGTCGTCACTCATTGAAGTCAATTGAAGCCGTTATCGCCGCGGCGATAACGACTCAAAGACTATGCGCCGTCGCGATTTCCACACGTAATGGAAATTTGACGAATTTAGAGTCCAAAAGGGATAGATAAGGACGGGAACGCTTTCCAATTGGTGTGCATTTCCCTCTACGGCGAATACACACGGTGAATAGCTTAAAGGTTGACGTTTATCTTAGCCTTCCCCGTGAAAGGAAAGGTTTTTGGGTTATCAGCGATAAATACTCGAAATTATTGTTCCCGCTGTTATTTTACCGCCCGGGCGATACATTAGCCATCAGCAGGCTATTGCTCAGCCAAACTCTGAGATTTTGGGAGGGAATTGAGGTGTCAGGGGCGGTCAGCGCCCCTCCCCTCCGCGCCCTCTTGAGCCCACACGCCGACTGTAATGGCGTACGCGGCGGCTGGATGGCTATCCTTTAATAGCGTGAGGCATTTGTGGAGGAGAAGAGACGTGCCATTGCATTCCTTTCGTGGTGCATGGAGGGGTGGGAAGGTTCAGAGGGAATATTGCGCAAGATTTATTATTGCATTATTTCAATCAAGACAAAAATTTGTTTCGAAATATTTGTTTTGTTTCAATGAAGGTATTCTAATGACAATGAAATTTAAAGTAAAAAGTTTTCCAATACAAACACCTGTTTTTACTGATAAGTAGTTGCAATTAAAAATGATTTAGGCGAACCTAAATTCGTTATTTCCTCCTTGTTGGGGAAATTTTCCTATTTCATATTAATGATAGTACACATAATTACATAAGAGGAGAGAATGAGGGACAAGCATGAGTCTCTTGTAGATTTTGAGTCTATGACAAGGCTTTCACTGAGAAATGAGGAACACACATACACCGTATATAATGTGTGAGAAAGTAATAAGCTAGACAGGGAGTTGCTTATCATGCTGTTGATAAAAAGTATACATTTATATAGCATTAACTAAAAAAATGTCAGGGTTTATCTAATAAGGAGCAATAATATACTAATTTCAAGATCTCGTTTGATTTACTCTGTGTAGAATTTTAATGATTTTAGCAATTGAACAACATTAAAAAATCCTCCAAATATGTGAAAAATTGTTACGGGAAGGAACTATTACGTAATATCGTTAGGGTGTCTGTATAGAAAGTAGGTTGGCTTAAATAAATTGAAAATTTTCCTTGACACTCCCCTCACTATTTGATTCCTTGGTGAGGCATCACTTTTCCTACTCAGTGGCCGCTCCTCTTCTTCCCCCACCCCTCCTACGTTCACGACGACCCATACGTCACCCACGACGTCTCCCTTGCCTTCCGAGGGCCCTTGGCGTGGCTCTTGGCGGCGATGGGTCAACCCCAGCCGTCCTCATCGACGTCGCCACGACGCGAGGGAAGAACACTATCCTGTGAATTAGGCTTTAAACAGTTCAGAGTTGATTCGAGATGGAATGTGATGTGATGTCTCCAAGAAGACATCCGCTGGGCTGAGCCGTGAAAGTTTGTTTACTGTTTGTTCACAGTGATGACATCTGATGCATGAGAGATATTTGTCGCAAATAACTTCGCCGCTTCAGACACAATAGCATTCGGTGACGGATTACTGAAACGACTTCAATTACCATAATTAGCTGCATCTTGCTGACAACGCCTAACTGTTATGGGGGAAAAATTAGGCAGTGCAGTTGTGGCATTGCGTGACATTGCGTCTCTGCTTAGTTCTGGGTGCATCTTCCAATTCGTCGCTTCTGGCATAGTGTGTGCGAGATTGACGCGTTGGATGAATTGTATTGTCATTTGAAAAATGTCAAATGGCACAAATCTCCCATCTCAACGAGACGGTGTGCACAGGCCCATCTCGGTACAACCATTTTTTTCAATCTTTCGCACGAGGGAAATACTGATCCATTCGAAGAAAAAATAATTTGGTTCATTTAATCAGAACATGAGTGAAATCGACCAAAGGTGGACGTTTAAAGCCTCTCACCAAAGAATTAGCTGACGTTACTACTTTCTACGTTAAATTTTTGAAAATTTTTAAACCATATGTCAATTGGTCGATTATGCGAGCGTATATGTTCATAAAGAAACACCTTTTGGTTAACGATTGTTTAAATGGGAACTTATATCTATACAGTTTTTTTTATCGATTTTATATTTTATTATTTTGACTAAATATTCATATTGAATGAAAATATCTAAGGATATACATATATATATATTCTGTATTGTTTAAATCTTTTAAATAACTCGGACATTAGTTGAAATGTAAATGGGTACAAATCATTCATAGAGTTCCTATAACATACTCTCAATATTTATAATATTGCAGGAGCAGAAAATGAAACGCATGATACGTGGGCGACGAGTAATATTATTGAAATGTGGCGAACTCAACCAAATTAAAATGTGATTTTGATTGGCATAGTGATTTTTAATTTTAACCATTGGCAGGAGTAATACCAACCATTTAAAGCTAGCACTACTGAATTTCTGAGTCTATTAAGGGTTCTCTCTCGGTATTTTATTTTTTTTTAAAGTTGAATGGTAAAGAAGTTAGCATTTTTTTATTTGGCATCAGCAGTATCCTTACTATTTACAGTGCTAAGTCATGAAATTGACCTATTGTTTTAATTTTTATAAAAGAAAATAGTCACAAATTCAGGCTAAACTCTCAGCTCAGGCTAAAAATTTACACTTTTCGAAGGGAACACAGGAATTAATATTTTAGGCGGTACTGGAAGAAAAGATTGTTTACCCGATTTCCATGAGCCCGGATACTTAGGTTTTTCATAAAATGTTTTGTAGTGGCGTGATAAAATTTACAGCCTTAGTTTGAATGAATTTCGTGTTGTTTACTGAAAGAAAGTTGCTAATGTTCAAAAGTTGCCCATCAGTCCAAAGAGGAATAATAATGAAAATCTTGGAAGAGTGCAAAAAAGGGGAAATACGTGAAATGTATGTTTCCTAGATGTCAATACGGCGATTTATTTTGCCAGTCGTTACTGCTTATCTCGATATGTTGGAATAAAATTAATCGATTAAGAAAAATTACTCAGCAAATTTAGAATCGAATTCCATCCCCCAAATTTTCCGTATTGCGTGCATCCGAAGGTACTTGTCTAAACAGTTTTTTACCTACTTCTAGAGCATGCGAATGTTTATTTTCTCAATTGAGTCAGGCTGGGCTGTCTTCCGTCTTTCCCACTAACAGCTGAGAACGTATATAAGCAAATGTGAATATCGAAAAATGATGAAATTGTTTATATTGTGTAGATGATCAGGTATAAAGCTTATCCTAACAATAACTTCAAGGGCACAATTTTCGATAATCATTGGAAATTACCATCAAAAACGCCCTCAGTTCGTCACGAACGGTGAAAGAACGGCGAATCGACATTTTAAATAGTTTGTAGTGAGCGGTATCCATATGGTTTAAAATTTTAAAATAGTCACCGGGCGATTTCTTTGGAAAATCCTCGCTTATGCATGCAGGGTGTGCAATTTTCTGGTTCTTAAAACTTCAAAGGAAGACTAGTGGTGGCAAAAGGTAAGAAATTGGCCTTCTAACTTTGGAAGAGTTATACGCAATAATGTCTCAAATCCATGTTTCTGCGAATTTTTCAAATTTCTTTCACTTTTAATGAACGGACGATCTACACACGAATACTATATTTCAGTGGTCATCATTACGCCGGTGGGAAGAATCGAGCGAAAATCTTCTCTCACGTTATAGTAAGCCATTGAAACATAATCATTAAACGAGGACTAGAATGGCGTCATTTGAGAGCGGGAAGAGAGTTTAGTATACGTTGTTACGCCTTGCCTCACTGCCCTTCTCATTTATGTATACGAGTATCGTACGGTTGATATCCATTTCTTGATTTTGCCTTGCTTTGGCATTGCATAAATTACAAATCAGCTATTTGTCTTTTACATCGTCCAATTATTTTCTTCATTGTTTGAAAACATCATTTCCCATTCGCCTTGTCTAACGTTTTTTAACGCTCAGTGACTATTTTCCAGGTAACTGCAATAAGAAAACACAAATGGCAAAATACCGTACGTGCCTTACAAATGTGTAGTGCAACTTGACTTTGAGTCAAGATATAGTATGCAAATCACGCGTACGCTCAGGTGCAAAAATATAATTTGATTTTTATTCCTCCAAAACGGCACCCATTAGCTCCTTTTCCCCACCACATCACGACCATTCCCTCAGAGGGTGAAATAAAGGGGAATTAGAACTCAGCCCGGTGACCTAAAAGTAGGCACTTGGCTTTTAGATTCCGGAGGCAAACATTAAAAACACCATTACGGCGATGGATGCTTCCTTGAGTTTACCTAGCGAAGGCGTCATAAAACTAACCTAAAAATTGCCGTCGGAAATCACGCATGCGATTCCAGAGCAATTAAAATCTCGACAGGCAATATTTTCAACAAATGACCGTGCATATAGCACCATATAGTCGTATAAAATTAATCTTTGTGCTACTTTTTCACGGCTAGCTCTAATTGAGCCAAGACCGCCCTTCCCAGTACGGTAATTTCAATACAGTTTATGCTTGGTGCCCTCGTGGATGTCACGGCTAAAACTTGGGCCAGATTAGTCAAGTCTTTGTTCACTGGATATCAACATATGCATTTATAAAGGCTATCTTTTTCTTTCATCTTTTACCGTTTTTATACTTTCATGCCATTTCCTAAATATGGCGGATTCCCAAAAAAAGGGATCCCCGTTGTATTAAGACATCCTATGCCGCCCAGAAGACAGGCTACATTGTATTCTTCATTTAATAGAAGACAGGCTCTTCCCGTATTCACCCCAAGAGAAGAGTGTCTACAAAGCATAGCGTTTCGTAGTTCGTTTCAAGTTGCGAGGCAAAATATATGTTTATTAAAAGAATGTTTTCGAATGAGCACCCAATAAAAAATAAAACATAAATATTCATGAAATATTTTGCACATATTTTCGTGTAATTTCCTCTCTTGAAGATGAACTTCACTTCATGACAAGAGTGCAAGTAACTGCACTGGTTAACTGAATCTATCCGATTGTTCTATATTCTATCCGATTTATGACGATCAAATTTAAATATGACCGAAAAAAGCTTAATTATGACAGCACACCAATGCAACAGTTTCATGTCTGCTTTTCTATGAAATATACTAGTAAGCCTAAAAATATAGAATACGCCTATAAAAAAATAGAAAGCATATGGTATTTTTAAATTCGATCTGGTTCTTTGTATCGTTACCATGAGTGAAAAACTATAAACTGAGGAACGCTCTCTGAGACTGTTTCTTCCGTGCTTGAAGATTGTACGATTTCTTTCAGGAACGCCCCGAGAGATCCTTGTGACCCAATCACCCCGAGTCTCCCCGCATCTTTGTTTAATCGAGTTAGTTGGAGCAGGGTCCGCCCTTCTCCCGACCCGACCATCGCCTCCCCGAACTCCCTCCGCGGAAATCTTAAACACGCGGCTTACTTTCTTGTGTGCACACAACACGCGGGCGCAGTCAAAATGACACAGGCGGAGGGGAAAGGCGGGGGGAGAGAGCAATCACACAAAACGGGCGCGTAAATGGGCGCTCCTCCCCCAATGGGGGTCCGCCGGTATCCCCCCCCTCATTCCACACAGCCACCCCGCCCCTGCAATTATCGCCGTTCCATTGTTTCCCTCCCTCACCTCCTCCTCCCCTCCCTCACGAAGCATTTGGGGAATGCCACCGCCCTGGAGGCAGCCAGCGCCACCTCTCGGGCGGACCCGCAGCCGCTGCCCGGGCGAGGTGTCTGCCAACCAACACCCTCCCTCCTCGACCCCGGCCTCCTCGGTGACACAACCGCACACGTCACACGAGGGGCGACCCATCTTGCCCCCTGTTATTTCCCCGCCCCATCCGCACCACCTGGGAGGCCCGAGTGAAGCGCTCTCGGGCGGGGAGGGAGGGGCCCTCCTTAAAACAAGGGCCTCCCCCGCCCACCCCGCGGCGGAGAGAACAATGGAGGAGGTGGAGTGCGAACCATCCCTCCTACCGCCTCCACCTAAACCCCCCGACTCCCTCCCCGCACACGCACACATTCCCTCCCCCCCGTTTTTTCATAAGAAGGACACCTCTTTCTCTACACGGGTGGTCTCCGAGAGAACAGAATTTTCGGAGTCGTAGTAATGTCTTCATAATCTCCTTTCATTATGTCCTCTTTCTCTCTCTCTCTCTCTCAATCTCCCTCGGGGGGAGTCGGGCGGAGGCGGCCGCATAGCGCGCCCGGGAGACGCTCTCTTTTCAACTCCCACTCCCCATCTCGTAACCCTCCCACCCGGGGAGGCGAAGTCTTTGTAAAGCAAGGTAATACCCCCCTTCCCTCCCCCTTTGCACCCCCATCCCCGTCAGCACCACCGCAGTGTGAGTCCGCGTCACGCCCGCAGACGCGGAGGAGAGGAGAGTGATATAGTATTAACGACCGCGGCCATTTTCTGAGTCATTAGAGGCGATCCGCGGTTTCGCAAAGGATGATAATGGAGTCTTGATAATTTCCCTTCCTTCGCTCGAAACGGCTGTCTCGGAGTGGAGATTATTTCCCCCATCCCCCCCTCCCACTTCCCCCTTGACGGTCCATAAACACACACACAGGTGAGCCTATGAGTAAGGTGCTGTTAAACGCGCCCCTTCCCTCCTTTTAAGGACCGAAATGGACGCCAACACACCCCCAGAAGGATTAACAGAACCTCTCGCATACTCGTATATCGCATAGGAGAGATTGTTTTCATGAGGGTTAAAAAATAACTTAAGTGCTCACAGATGCAGGGAGTTGAAAATAAGCAGTCTGGTTGTAGATTTTGCTTTAAATCCGAAACAAGAAAAAATTGCGAAATCTCATCTAGGGTGTCACACACCCCGATGATTGAAGAAAATAGTAAATGTAAAAGAACTTGCTGGGAATTCAACGAGGAAAATCCAAATCACTAAGCAGATATGTGTTGATTTTAATACTAATATTAATTATCATGAAATAACAATGACGGGAAATATCATGTTCTGCGCAGAAAAATGCATGCTAGTGTTTCAAATTTCGCCATTTATTTTTTCTGTCCAATTATTTTATGTTCCAGAATTTGGCCTTGGATGGATATTTCTTGGCTTTTTAGGGAACCTCACGAAATTACATGTATCTCATTTTTCTTCATGCTTAAGCCTCTTGTAAGGATAAATGCAAGAGGAAAATGGATTAAATTAAGAACGCAAAGAGGTTTTTTATCAATCAATAATATTTCTATGCAACAATTTCAGAGTGTAAAAATCATTCGCCTTGACTGGGATTCGAACCCAGATCCCTCAATATCCGGTCGAGTGCTTTAGCCGCTTAAGCTACCGAGGCGTCCTTTTAAATTCTGAAATTTTGGGGCTTTTAAAGGAACAAGATGTTGTGACGAAATACCGTACATACAATGTCACAGGCATTCGTAGTCGTGCGCGAGGCGCCACAGTCCACGAGGTTAAAGCCAACTTTAAACACTTATGGTGTTTTCACTTTGACAAATTCTAAGAGGTAGCTTAAGTGGCTAAAGCACTCGACCGGATATTGAGGGATCTGGGTTCGAATCCCAGTCAAGGCGAATGATTTTTACACTCTGAAATTGTTGCATTTAAATGCACATTAGCGGATGACTCCGTTAAAAGTTACTGTTGCGGCATCTCCCGCAGTTTCTTTGAAATAATATTTCTATTCAGTTTGTCGGTATGTTGCTCTAAAAATACGTGTGATTAATTTTGAGTAAGATTGCCACTGAAGTATCTCTGTTTCGTCAACACTGTGTCCAGAGATAATAATAAGAATGATTTGTTAAATGAACCGGGCGAAGAATGGATACGGCGAACTGTGATATACGCATCGGATGAGTATAAATGTTCATGAAAAAGAGTGGGATTTTTTCAGGAACATTAAGGATATGCATTTACTTTATAATAATTTATTTACGATATTTAGGCAGGTCAAGCTTTCCATTTTAATGAGTTCATTAATGCGTAAATATTTTCGGTAGGAGATATTCATGGCTTCATAAACAGTGCAGCATAACTTTAAAATACCTCTGTTCAGAGCGGTTGAAAGCAAACTACATTAAATACTGTAGCTAAAAACTAAGGAAAAAATAGTAGCAACCCTTTCACTTGTTGCAATGTCTTTTCCTAGTTTTACTCACAAATTATCTTTTTTACTTCTAGCAGACCATTACCTTTATTATTATTATTGTTAATCTTTAAACTGTACCGTTTGGTTTCATTCTCCTCATTGACTAGTACCCTCGTAAGATATTCTTTCTTCTCTACTAGGACAATTTCGTCGTCCACAAATCTCTGAATGCAAATCCTTTATCAATGTATTTGCGCACTATTTCATTTTTTCCTTGATTTTATTAGTTTCCTTTTCAATGCACACTTTAAATATCATGGGCGATAAAGAGCAATCCTGCTACTCTCTTTTCTTTTTCTTCTTCCTTGCTTTCACCACATCTAGTCAATACCATCCGATAGGCGATATTTACGGTCAGCTTTAACAGTTCTTTATTTGAATCTCTGCTTAGGAAATTTGTACTCTCTCTGGTATCCTTGTACATCTCCTGGCATTTTACACGAGTATCGTCTTTGTGGGAGGTTCTAAAAGAGTGTGTTTGCTACTACTATTTTTTATTGATCACAGAATTCCAAATGCCTTTCGCCTCTTTCATTTCATTTCACCAGACTGCATTCATGTACTTCTGGTGCTTTTCCTCCCTGTCCTTCTACAACAATGGCATTCCAGTCTCCGAGTAGAATTTTCTTCTCCCTTCTTTTAATTATTCGGTGATATTGTCATCATAAACCTAGAGTATTGCGTCATTGTCGTTATCTTTTTTCGGCATCTAAACTTGTGCATCGACGGCATCCGTGCTTTAAATTGCTATCTTCATCATAATGATATTCTATTGCATTGTAGAAAGCTCTTCATTTCAGAATTTTCATGAAACATTACATCAACTCCAATATTTCCGTTCACGGAGCCGGTAAGAATAAGGTGGCAGATACAAGGTCCGTAGCTGCCGCTCCAAAAGTCTTCGTCTTCGGGATATTCCATTTCACTCACACCAAAGGTGTGGTACTCTATTTTTTACGTCTCTGCCTCAAAAGTCTCTAACCTTCCACATTCCCTGAGTGACGGATTATTTCAGGTTCCAAACTTGAATTGATTGTGGGCACATTTGAGTGATGGACTCTCTCGAGTAGTCCCCGCGGTGAGATCCGAATTGGGGACTAGTTTACCTCCGGGATGTTTTACTCGAGAGAGTTCCATCATGTCTGTTATTTAATTGAATAAAGAAGATAGATTGTGATTTCCAGCTCCTCGTGGTGATTTCCCGTTGCCTTTCACATCACTGTGCAGGATGTGCTAAAATAATTTTTCGTTATAATGTTTTGCAATCAATGATTAAATGACAGTTATTAACTATCAAACTTAATACCCCCTCCGTCATGGCCGGGTACCCACCAAGATCTTTGTATATGAAAGCCGGGTTTATACACACTAAAGATACCGTTTATCATAATTGTTTATACAACTTGACTTTAGAATAAATAATCACAAATATCTTTTGTAATTTTCTTCATTTAAAGAAGCATGGAGGAAGATTTCTCATGAAAAGCTGACATTCATGAGCCTAAACTATATCGAGTCACACATTAAAGAAGAGTTCCTAATGCATAATATATTTGTAGTTGGGGTCAGCTTTCACTCTAAACTTGATTCAACTTGGTATGCTGCCTAAGCATGGCAAAATGACATCAATTAGAACCTCAACAGTATTATTTTTTATGCACGCGATCGAATATCATGAATTAGGGTGCTTTTATGAGGTAAATAGAGAATTTTAGCTGCTGTGTCCTTCATTTCTTGCTCTCCGGGGAAAGAGGGAGTCCCAATGGGGTCCACCTTCCCCGCCCTCTACCAACCCTTCCCCCCACCCTTCGCCCCCGCCGCCCTCCTGGACAGAATCCACTCCACCCACCCAGGGAGAATATGAGACGAGGATGTGTGCGTCTCCGTCAACGCCCTGCAGCCCACCCCCATCCACTCACCCCCTCTCTCTTGCGCCCCTCTCCTTCTTCACAGGAATGTATCTCCCACCCCCCGTGGCATCACAAACCCCTTCCGGTATTCCTCCTCCCGGAGATCCTTGAAAATATCTTCCCCCCCAGTCCCTTCCTCCCAAACGCCCAGGGGTCGACAAAAGTGCGCCTGGTGGGACTTCTCACGGACGCCGCGGAAATTGAATATCGAGGTACGCCGGGACAAATTTCATTTATTTGGCGTTTCAGTACCTCAAATTCAGTTTGTGGTCAAAGCCATTCTTCAGTAATTCTCTTTTTATGATCATCTGAAAGTGCATCTAACTGAAGTGCCCCTGGTTGGCGGGATTCGGGTTACCTCGAACCGGTTGATATATGCCATTGTTTTGATTCTTATTTTTGCAGATATAATGTTTGTTGATTATCTGTCAATTTTTAGTACTAGGCGATATCTACTCCCATCTATGAAAACAGCCTTCGAGTTGGCCACAGTGACTGCATTTATACGTTTCCAATAATTTCAAGACTCTATTTCTGTTCGCGAGTGTATTGATGATCTTTTGGTAATATACGTGCCATATAAATTATTCCGGGAAATATTTTCACCGCTCCTAGTCCAAATATTGGCAAATTCTACACGTAGCCCATCGTTCCATAAGTCCCAGGGTTAACTAATCAAACAACAATTGTTTTGCAAAGTTCATTTTTATTCATCAACATAATCACCTTCAAGAGCTAAACAATCATTCTAGCCCTTTTCTAATTTTTTGATACCATCATAGTAAATCGATTCGTCTTTGTCCTCAAAATAAGCTTCAGTTGCAGCCATGACTTCCTCATTCGGCCCAAATCTTTTTCCCTGAAGCATCTTTTTGAGATCAGCAAACAGCCAGTAGTCACTGCAGGCTAGATCTGAAGTGTGGTGGGGGAGGAAACATATTGAGACCCAACTCGTTCAACTTGGCCATTGTGTTCATTGACTTGAGGCGCGGTGCATTGCCGTGACAAAATATGATTTTTTTCTTCTTCGTGTGCGGTCATTTTTTTGCGATTTCGTCTGTCGAAAGCGCCAATAACTCAATGCAATAGTCGCTATTGATAGATTTTCCCTTTTCGAGGTAGTCGATGTAAATTATACCTTGCGCATCCCAAAATAATGTCCCGTTCAATAAGTCCCGGGACTTATTGAATGATGGAATATACAATTATGCCTAGAATGGGCTTTTTTTGCAAGACACTCACCATTATAAGATCAATAATTGTTTACATGACGAGTGATTATTAAAGTGATACTTTCAAATATGATGAAAACTACGTACCCTTGTTATTCACCACACCTGTTCTTAGTTTACATTGTGTCTTGTAAATACGAGTCTCGTACATCAGAAGTTACTGTATTCAATTTCAATAGCAACATTTTAAGTACAATCTGATAGTCACGGATATCATTATCATTATTTTAAACATTGCCCACATTCCAATCTGGCCGGGTTATCAAAATCAAAAATATAGTTCTAAAATTACTGAATTCTTAATGGTTGGACATTTACAGCTCAATTTCAGGATCCTCTGTGTGTAGTTACCTTCAATGAACATTTTCTGATGATACTCATCTCACTCTGCCCCGGGGGTTTAAATATTAATGCCAAGAGTTTTGAATGTAAGTCTAATAAGTTAACTTTATCTTAATCCGAACAACTGATAGAAAATTCCAAGTAGGTGGTATTCGGTTAAGAGTTAATTCTGACTGCTAATTAAATCAATAACCCGTATTCACGATGCACAATGAAAGCATCTACTTCAAGATTTTTCGTTTTCTCATTCTTCATCCTCATTCATCCTTCGAAAGATTCATTGAGCGCAAAATGCCTGGCTATTTTCTCGTAATTTTAGCCTTTGCAAGTTGGTGGACACATTTGTAAATCCTGTCAATGAATGTCTACAGATATAACATTTTCAAAAACAGTAATTACAAATAACATGTATATAGGGACAAATATGGTTACATTCGGTACGATTTATGCTTTCAAAAATGACATCACTACTTTTGATTCTAAAGATAAAGATTTAAAAATATCTTTTTAGATGGCTGCGTTTGTGTATTTCATGCTACTTTTAAATGATCAAAACAAGGTTATTGATAAAATAAATTGTTACAAAAGTATAGGGTAATCAGTTGGCAGGTCTTTCCTGAACCACCCTTCTCTCCAATTGCGGCATCCGAAGGGGAAAAGAAAGTTCTCGTCACGCCACCGAGCATCTCTCAATGCTCCCTCAGCGACCGTTCCTCTGACGCCACTCCCGGAATTTCGTCCCTTGATATCACGTAGATCAAAATTGTGTCCGATATATGCTTTGAAAGTTTATATCAGGTTTGCTATCTAACTGCGAAACCGAACAGGAAGAAAAAAAATCGTATTTGTAACTTCTCAATTTCTATTCAGCTAAACAGTAAATTTTGACAAATTGAAGAGAAACAATAATGATGGAATATCGAATCAAAATAACTCGAAGTTAGATTTTCTAGAGCGATATTTTCCATTGATTCAGTTAATCTGTGGATTATGGGTGCATCTCATGATGTCCCATTCTTATGCAATTCAGGAGTGTACAATTGATGGTTTGCTGTTTTGACTAACAGCCACGGATTTGTTCAAGGAAACTTGAAGAGCCGGAGGGGCTTAGTAATCTTGGGCAAGGTCTACTGTATGGGGTTTATAAACTAGAGCCACTAGCTTCCTATTTTTATTTTGCTATCTATTACTCTTTTCTCTGTGTTATTATTTTTGCGAAATGAAAAAAAAAGATTTTTTTCAGAAATTGGAACGAATGCGACTCCGATAAATATTCCACTCCAAGAAGGAAAGAAATTTTTAAAATACCTTTTTTTCCACTTAACACCGAAATCCCGTATTTTAGTTTCATTTGCCATATTTTTTCAGAATATAATATTTCTCAAATCAAACCTAATTTAGGCGTGAATAATCAGGACCAAAAAAATGTGAGTGCATAGAAATTGTTATTACTCTGCCATAGTAGGTTTAAAATGGACACAACTATACAAATATCTTGTCTCATCTAACAAAAACACAGCCCAACTTCCTACTTTACGGCTGGCCCCTCTTCCTCTCCGTATACTTTCTACCCTTCTTTCCATTTCGCCCAAATAAAGACCACTATCTATCTATCTATCTATCTATCATTTCGCCACTCCGTCCAAATTCTCTATCCCATTCCTGCCCCTTCCTCGTTTACCTAACATCCTCTCCTATATCACAGTCTTCAACATCTCATTTCCAATCAATATTTTTGCACCCATTTTTCTGTCTCCTTGGTATTTCTTCCAGCAATCCCGTATCCCTCCCCATCATACCCAACACAACCTCATTTTTTTTCTTCTCTGTACACTTTATCTTCTCCTCATCCTTCTCCGAACTCCTTCTGGGGTCAGGTTGTAGAAGAGAATCCATAGCCTCAATCTCGCCCCAAAGTCAAAGCAACTATCTATCAATCTCCATCCTTCTCCTCACCCAAATTTCAAAAGCCTCCATTACATGCCTATAATCCTGCTTCAGTGACCATTTTTTTCTCACCGCACATAGCCATGCTCCATGTCAAAAATTTAACGAGCAATTTCTTAACCTTCTTAGGCCATCAATTCCCTCCTCTCCGTGAAACCCTCTTTGCCTAACGCGATTTTTCTCAACTTTTCAACTCTTGAACCCCTCTCATATCCAATTCAACACAAGAGTGGATGAAGGGCCAAATTAAAATTAAATGTGATTTAAATTCCAAGAACCGCGGGAGATGCCGCGACAGTTAGCTCAATGGGGTCATCCAGTATTGTCCAACGAATGACGGAAATATCACATATTGTTAAAATTATTCGCCTTTACCTAATCAAAGCGAAAATGGTTGTTTTATTCCTAAATGCACGTTACTGTCGGAGTAACGTGCATTTAGGAAGAAAGAAGGAAAGTCGTTCTGCACCTGGTAGAAGTGCAGCATGTCGTGGCCCAAAACTCTAAGTGCCCGCCATATGATCTTCTTACCTGTGGGGCGGATAGCGGATTTTGGATGAATTTCAAATGAAACGCAATTTCTGCTAATTAGGTGCGAAATAAGGTAGTTTAGAGGTAAACCTAAAGGGATTTCATGGATTGCTGTTCACCTACCTGGATTTCTAGATTTATCTTTCCTCTATACCGTCAACAACATTGTTCATTAGTTTTAGCGTAGACTACATTTTGAAAACGTTTAAATCTCTGAAAAGTATTAGAAGAACATTTTTTCAACCCGCGCTTTCATTGCCGTCTCCCCATTATGCAACGTATTGGTGCTTGATATCATCTTCGTCATTGGTTGCCCTGCCGCGTGATATGTTCTCTCATGAGACCAACTATGGTGAACAACCATGTCTTCCTGTCTTGAGCCATTCTTTTAATTTCTACAAACTTTCCCTCAATCTTAACCATGGCCAACACCATGTGATCACTACCTCCCTCCCCATAATTCCTCCAACACAGTCTTCAGCAAGCACTTCTTCCTCATGCAGTGCCCTAACTAATTAACCTTCCTTTCCTTGATTATATTTACCAATTCTCTCTCTCTCCTCCAATCTATTCCTTAGTAGCATCCCTTCATTTTTAACCTCATCCTCCCCCAACTAAATTCTCCTCCAGATCCACATTTTAAAGGCCTCTCTTTGTTTTTACTTCATCTTTCCGCAAATTCCATGTCACTGCTCCGTACAGCATCGCACACCAGATGTGGTATCTTGCCAATCACTTCTTTACTTCCTTTTTCAAATATCCGCGCAGTATTTTCTTCTTCTTATTCAATCCCTCTTTTGCCATAGATTTGCTTGAAACAGGACGTCTTCAGTGATAACACTTCCCAAATACCTAAAGCTCTCTGTTTGTTCAATCAATAATGTAGAAAGCATTTAAAATCCACATACGCCGGGCAAAGGTGCCGGAGGGACTTAACACCAATGGAAATAAGTTGTACCATGGCCCAGGAGACATAACAGGTTTTTACCATGTACAAAAAAATAACTTGGATAACAATCTCTGCTGTCAAATGCCAAACTGACACTCTATTATAAAAATTTAACGCTGTTCCAACTTAAAGCCAAGCACTAAATTTTCAATGCTCAAACAACGAATAAGGTGCATATTATAAGCATGAATGAGAGACGCAAAAAGGCAATGAATGTTTTTTTTCACTCAAACTTCAAACAGCTTGTCGTTCGTTTATTGGAATCGGTTACTGATGCTTTTTCAATAATTCACACGAGTATTAAATCTTTGGACGTTGAATTTCCCTACGTATCCAAAAACTGACTTTGATAATTTTTGAAACTATGGACTGGTACCACGCGTAAGTGGATCCTGAGTTAATTTTAACGCTTCGATCGTATTCTTCGCTAATTACATTGTTTGCTGAGATACACAGGAAATGGGACGAAATACAGGATGCGGCAACATAACTCCCTTTTTTAAAAGTGGTTTTGCTTTTGAAAAAAGGAAGTCATGTAGCCGCACCCTGAATAATAAAAATACAATCAAATTTGTTAAATTAAATAATGTCTTCGGGCATTATAACTATTATTATTGGCTCAAAGGATTTCCTTTCTCAACTGGAAGACTATATATTCACGCGGGAGGGCATAGTATGCCAAAAACCTTCATTTTCGGCATTATTTTAATTGCCATTTATTAATCATGGGTTTGGTATTCATTCCCTCGGTGTCCCCGCGTGATGGTTAGCTTAAAATCCCCATTAGAGTGCTCTTCGCTCTGGTTCCCTTCAAACGGTCCCTCGTTACTCCGCCCCCTGGTGGAGGAGTTTTATAGAGGTTCGCTCGGGGTGGGTCCTCGTCTGTGTACGCGCTCCGAGGGAAGGGCCGGAGATGTTGATTCCCATAGAAATGCACATTTGCTCGGATTCCCACGAGAATAATTCGTCCTCTTCCTCCCCCATCCGCCACCGCCCGCCGGCTACCCTCCCCCTGTCGATTCAGTAGTTCGGATGAGGGGGCGGTTAATTTGGGTGCGTGCAGCATCATATGGTCCCCGTACGGAAAAATGGGGTCGCGCAGTCGCGTACGAGCGTGGCCATTCCACCTCCCCCTCCCCCTCAGGGGCCAATTTCCCTCTCTCCAGAGATCGATATCTCTCCGGCAGCGGCTGGCTCCTCGGCGTGCGAAGGGGCCGGTGTCCCACCGAGGGGTGGGCGGACATCCGCGGCGGGACGGTCGGTCCCTCCCCCGGGGCCCTCCCGGAGCGCCCTCCGTTTCACGCCACTCGACTCTGAGGCTCGTAATGCCTGCACGGCGGAGGGCGAGATCCCATTCCCGGTGGATTCCTCGGCCCCCGCCATGTTCGGGAAATATGGAGTGCATATAGAGTCGAATTAGTTTCTCACATTGGTACCTGTTAGAGTCATTCTAGAAAGAGTCGGTCGATGTATTTTTTTAAATGTTAAATTTCCCTGATTCATGAAATCTTCTCATAATCTTTGGCTGTTCTTCCTTTGCTCATTTTGAGCCTCCGTATCTTCCTGTCTTGAGCTATTCTTTTAATTTCTTCGTATCTTCTCCCATTCTTAATCATGTCCAAAATCATACATATAATCTCTTGTTCCCTCCCTGTCACTCCCTCCAGCAGTCTTCAAAAGGCACTCCTCCACCAATTAGCCTTTCTTTCCGTGGTTATACGAGCATATATCAAGTCACTCTCTTTTCTCCCATCTAATCCTTAGCAGCACCTCCTATTTCTTTGCTCTATCCTCTCCCAAATAATTCTCCTCCAGATTCACATTTTGAAGGCCTCTCTTCTTTTTACTTCACCTTTCCACAAAGCCCATGTCTCTGCTCCGTAAAAAAAACACACTAAATGAATTGAGGGGCAATCTTGGTGAAAGTAAGAGAAAGAAGATGACGAATGCTTTTTCAGCAAATTTGATGGAAATATGGACAAGCGTGCTTCGCTGGTCATGTTGTTGACCAGACCAGACCAGATCCCCTATTGACTGGGCATTTGCCCTCAGTTTTAACGCTGCTTCGGTGTGACAACGTCCACCCCTTCAGCGGCAGTGTATGTGCAATTCGCACAGGGAAAACAATGGCGATCGAATGTGTAAATGACGAACGTGTACCTTTCCAGTGTTAGTGAAGGAGAAATTGAAAGAAAGACCTCTAGTGGGTTGGCAATTGGCCTTAACTTAAAGGAAGAACTAAAATTAGCTTAATTCTAAGGGCCGAGACATTTTGCCCAAAAACTCGTCAACAGGACGGAAAAACATTTATTAATCTAAAAACTTAAAATTAACTTAAGATTCTGGTCTAATTATTGTCTATATAAGATATTTTTTTTTCTCTTTTGTTCTGCTTTTTTTTTAAATAGTGTTTTTTTTCCATTGGATATATATATATATATATATATATATATATATATATATATAATTTTCTTTTTATCCTTTTTTTTTCTTTACTTTTCTTTTCAAAAGAAAACTCTTTTTTTTTAACATACAATGAAAACAAAATGGCAGTTACACAATGCCTTGAACATAAAACATTAACCCTAGTTCAAATACATTTTTAATTTTTGAAACATATATAAGAAAGAAAGTCATAGGAAAGAATTCGGTAATGTTACCGAAATAGAATTTCTTTTGGCAGTCTGTAGCTCGGACGGCGTTTTCTATGTAGGGAGTAATCCCATATGTTTTTTGTAAGCGTGTTTTGTGGAAGGGACCTCTCGAGTCGTTCAGCTTGCGCTCGAATGAAGTCGTGTATTTTAGGTATTTTGTGTGCGTTTCTGATCTCTTGTATTGGGACGAGTTTACTCTGGTTTGTGAGGTAGCGAAGTATTTTATTCTGGAATGTTTCTAAGCGTATTCTGTCTGTTTTTGTCGCGTTCCCGAAAATTTCGCAACCGTACAGCATCCTGGGACGGATATATGAAAGGTACAATCTGATTTTAGTTTGGTGCGTGAGGCGCGATTTGGAGCACAAGAGTGGAGACAGAAGTGCTCTTGTGCCCTGAGCAATATGTAAGGCATGCTGTACGTGCGTGGCCCATGTCAGTCTGTAGTCGAAGTGTATCCCTAAGAATTTGTGTGAGAATTTCGTCGGAATACGCACGGATTGAAAGGTTAAAGGTTTTTTTGGGAGATAGTTTCGTTTCCTCCGAAAGTCGACAACAACACTTTTTTCGGCATTTATTGTGACCTTGGAGTCTACGGTCCACTTTTCAAGTAAAGAGAGGTGGTTTTGTATTTTTCGGAAGGCACACGTGCCGCTCCAAGATCTCGCCGCGATAGCAGTATCGTCGGCGAACATGAAAGTTTGAGTTTGTGGAGAAGAAGGAAGATCGTTGACATAGCAGTTGAAGAGAGTAGGAGATAATATGGCGCCCTGCGGGACGCCACAGTTTATCTGTTTCCCAGCTGACAGAGCTCCGTTTTCGGCGACATGTATGACTCGTGAAGCGAGAAAACTTTGAAACATCTTGATGAGATGTAATGGCACCCCGATTTTAATTAATTTCAGAAGCAATCCATCATGCCAGACTTGATCGAATGCCTTGGCCACATCCAAGAACAACACTGCAATGTGTTGGTTGTTCTGCATGCCGTGGCTGATATACTCCGCCAGTCTGAGTATTTGAAGGGAAGTAGAATGTCCTTCCCGGAATCCCATTTGTTCTGGCCTAATTACGTCATTGGTCCGTAGGAAGAGGTCTAGACGGGCTTTTAAAATTGATTCAAACAGCTTAGAGATAGATGAAAGTAAGGAAATAGGTCTACGGTTTAAAGGAATTGTCGGGTCTTTGCCTGGCTTGGGAAGCAGGCACACTTTTGCTATTTTCCAGGAATCTGGAAAGTAGCAAGAGGAAAGACAGTTATTAAATAAGCCCAGTAGGTGACGAACGGCCGGCAGTGGCGCGTTCTTCAATTGCCTGTTTGAAATGTCATCAATACCCGGGGCTTTTTTCGGGTTTAAGTACTTTATTGTCATTCTAAGCTCCGTCTCAGTGACCGGTTGGAACGGAGGAGTCGGAAGGAGACCTAAGCTACTTACAGCAGCCTCGGCCTCTTCGTCCCCCTGCGTCCTCGGCCAGTCGGTTTTAAGAGTCATGGTTTCCCGGAACGCGTTGGCTAGGATTTCTGCCTTGTATTGGCGTCGAAGTACAGGTTGTCGTTATGCCTGATGGGCTGGTCTGGACGGCCTTTTTTGGTCAGTTGCTTAGTTGTTAAAAGTTAGTTATAGAGTGGTGCACGAAATGTTTTGTGAGGAAGGGAGGAGAGACAGTATTGGATGGATATGTTTGAAGATACCCTCAAGACGAAGAATATTTAAAGTATCAGTAAACTCCGGAATGAAATTAATTTCATCTGATTAATCAACTTTAATTCCGTTTCTTTCAA
This sequence comes from Hetaerina americana, assembly GCF_022747635.1. Taxonomy (NCBI): domain Eukaryota; kingdom Metazoa; phylum Arthropoda; class Insecta; order Odonata; family Calopterygidae; genus Hetaerina; species Hetaerina americana. Next base: position 105,982,913 of record NW_027286069.1, on the reverse strand, counting down.
TATTTCAAATTTCTACAGTATTTTCGAATATGAAGGCTATAAATAGATCCTTTCTTGGCGGATGTCATCATCAGGAACCCCCCTCTCTTCAACCACCACTCTGAAAACCTCGTCGATATACTTCCTTAAAGTTTATAGCTAGATTCAACGTTCAATTAATAAATATGAAGATCCAGAACTCAGGTGAAGTATGCACCCGAAACAAATGGCTCCCGAATTCTTTAAGACATTAGAAATTATTCCTTCCCTCAGGCGGCAGCATTGTTAATCGCCCATCGCAACGAGGAATTCCGCCATCATTTCCGATTTAGTCTCTTGCTCTCTTCAAGGATTTCATCCGCTACAAACCTTCCTCCATTTGGCACTTCAAAAAATGTCCGTTCGCTGGGGCAGACGCGTTCCCGGCCGCTACCTCTCCTCCCCGCCGCGGCGCCATTTCCACGGCCTCAGTGCCGTCCGTGCTGGAACGGCGTGCTTCGCCCTCATTCGACCCCCCCTCGCACCCTCCACTAGCGGGCATCAAAGAAAGGGCCAATCCCTACACTTTAAGGCTATTGACAGAATGCCATAATGGAAAATGAGTGAACCTTACACCCTTACCTACGATATCTCCTTCCTCCGATTGAGATAACCACACGGGAGACGGAACGGTGGAGAAATTCATTCTCCCCTCCCCTCCCTCTGGGACTCCTTTTCGTGTAAATTGGGCAATTTTCTCGCACAGAAAAACACTCAGGCCGTTCGCCGTCCATCCATTCCACTACTATATCGCTCATTTCCAACCTTAATACGATATGCGTGTGTGTGTGTGTGCATGTGTGGGGGTTGGGAAGGTGTGTGTGGGGGGGGGGGGGAGGGTGAGGTGTGGGAAAGAGCTAAAAATCTAGAGAGGAAAGTGCGTGCGGAATATCTCCTGCGATGCGAATTAAATGCGTCTCCGTGAAGCCGGCGGATATTTGAGGGGGAGAGTTAACCACACTCGTATGCCTTTCGAAGTGTGGGAGAAAAACTCCTTAATTTTCCGAATGCGTGGTGGGTGAGTTTAGCTTCAAAATTGTTTCAACCCTGTGTCCTTCTCCTTCACTAAGATAAACAAAAAACGGCAATTTGGTGGCGCGGGGGCGGGGGAGAGGGTGAGGGGTGGGGGAGGAGGGTGAGCGGAGATATACCCAATTTGAGCGCAGGGCCGCATCATCATCTGCAACCGCGAGTCCACGCAAGGACTGTCTATTGAAGTGGAAAATTTTTATTGCCAAAAAAACTGAAAATACCTGAAATGATCGCTTATTAATTTGACATTAAACAAAAAAATTAACACTTGAAAAGATTTCATCCACCCCATATGATGTAATTGCCATGTGCTCATGAAATTCCGTCCATTATTTGAGATAATCCCTGCACTTAATTCTTCTGCTCCATCCTTCATTCTAAGATGTTGTGTCAGACACCATGTTGTCTGAAGATGACTCTTAAATTTTTCTTAAGATTTCATCATTTCACATTTTCTTCATTTTTTTCTCATTTCATTCTCGATAAATATTACTAATTCTAACAATTACCTCATTGATGCGTGTTTAAAATGATTTTCTTGAAATGCAAATACGAGTGTTACGTAATTTTACTACTCTGTGTAGGTTTTCCACGTTATCTTTTTCCTTACTACCCTTCCTGACGAGTGGGTTGTCCTTGTTACTGTGTTTACCCTCTTCGCTAGCACCCGAAATCCTTGAAGGCTACTCCTTAGATATGTTGCCACTCAGAAACTGTATTTTTGCTGCTTCTTGAGCGCAGATTTGAGTAATCGCTTCATGTGATGAGCCGCGGCCGTTGCTCTGCACGCGTAGTGGATTCAAATGCTCTTGGAACTGAACGCGTTCATCTCTGTCGACTCGTATGACAGTGCAGTCAAAACGTGATTGAGCGCCATTCAGCTCCATTCAGTGTTTTTCTAAGCGCTATCTTTTCGTTTCAAAACTTAGGAGGTGGAACTAGAGAAGGAAATGGGCCATGATGTATATTCCTCTCGGATCCACCATCAGGTCGTCTTCTTCATATTCCCGAAATTTCAATGACTCGATCATGAGGGATATTTACCAAAAAGATGCAACGATTCAAGGTGTGTTGAATTCTTACCGATGGTGCGATGAGTTTTTTGATACGTCTCTCATTATTAACACGGCGAGGTCCCAGAGAACATTTATCCATTTGCTTCCTGGAACTCAGATTCACACGCAGTGACTATGGCAGTAGTCGCGCGTGTCAAGCTAGTAGTAGCTATTTTGTGTAGGTTATCGCTGATAGTGGCGGTGAATGAAGTCACTTTGAGTGAAGTTTGTTCTGCGGTTTAATAAAAATCAAATCGTAGGAATCCTTTTTTTGACATTCACTGCGTGACAGTTTTCCATTAAATTCAGCTTATTCGATGCTCGGAGTTGGGAAATCTATTGATTTATATTGTCAAATGTAAAATATAAAATCCGTGGCAGGGAGAACGCCAGCGCAATTTTAGTAAGTAATGGGTTTTCTTCTTGCGTTACTAGGAAACCCTTCGAAATAAGAAGATTAACGGTCAACTTTCGGTAAGTATTGGAAAATGTTGAGCTCACCTCTATGTCGATCCCAAAATTTCAAAAACAAAGGTTTGAGGAAAGACAAACTAAAGAGTGGAACTATGAGAGATAAATCATGAGATAATTTGAATAAAGAAATAATTTAAGATGAAAGAAGTGTGAAATAAGTACGTTGATTAAAAATTAATGGAAGGGTGAAGTTTGAAACCATCGAATTAAAAATTTTGTAATGTGAAAATAGAAATAATATTAATTATGTATTTCTATATATTATTGAATTTTTTTATATATGACGATAGGTTCTTTTTTCATTACTACTTTTTTCGACTGCAGTCTGGTTTGTATTTTTTTTGCTAGAATCCGTATCTTACAAGACATGTCTCAGCAATATGAAAATAATCAAGAATTGCGGCCTAAAACGTTTTAAAGAAATAGAGTATTATGTCTTTTCTTCATGTGAAAGGTTGAGTTCTTAACTTACATCAATTCTAAAAAATAAAGCTCAGAGCATATTATCCATACATGTTCCTTTGCAATAAAAAACTTTAAAAAAATAAAGGGTTTTTCCAACCCTTGTTCGTATTTGAGGGTCAGTGCCGGTGAAATCAATTCGTTGAACGGACGGGGGCGGGGCTTCGAGTCCCAGTCAGGGGACGGTCCTTGTGAATGCAATTCTTTGGCATTTAGCTTGTGGAATGCGCCCCCACCCCGAGTACATGCGACCCCACGTTTATATCGCCGAGTCTGCTGAGGATTTCACCGCATTTGAAAGTTGGAAAGGGTGAATCAGGGAGCAGTGCTCAGAGTCATGCGCCGGAGTATCACGAACGGATTTAATGAGCACTAACGAAGTGTGTGTGTGTGTGTGCCGTGCGGAGCAGATTTTTCCATGCCCGCGGCCCCACTTCCATCGTCCCACCCAACGCCCTCCCTCCTCTCCGCTAAGTGGTAGCACGAGACCCCAGCCGATCGGACGCCCGATATTTTAGTTGGTTGAGAAGTCAATGCAGGAACTTTGCAGATGATAGGCCGCTCATTTTCGTGAGCCACACACCATTTTAGATGAGGCACAGGCGTTTCTCAAAATTTTAATTCATAATTCTTGCAATGTTCATGTAAAACGAAATAGGAAGTTATAAAATACAAGGTCTGTCCTAAAAGTAGTGGGATTGAGTGGATGTATAAACGTTCATTGCCAGAATTGATGCACACCCCTGCCAGCCGATTTCCAATGCCTCGCACACCTTCTGAAAGGCGACGCCCGGAATGCTGCTTGGCACCCTCGTCACGGCATGTTGTAACGCATCCACAGAGCCGTAGTGACGTTCATCCAGAAGAGATTTGAGGCGTGGAAAGAGGAAGAAGAGTCTGGTGGGGCATTATCTAAAATATTTGGATCCTCACTCACATGGTTGAGAAGTTCTGGGTAGATCTGCGTGAGAGTTTTCTTTCGTTCGTCAGAAAGGACACCCGGAACCAAATTCGCACACACCTGTCTTATGCCCATGTTTTTGGTTACAAGTCAATGCGCATCACTTATAGGAATGCCAATTTAATCAAAACCATGCGAACACTTAATCTGCGATCCTTGCTCAAGAAAGTTTTCACTCTTGCAGAGGTTTTTGTCACTTTTTGAGGTCAAAGGGCGTCCTGAACGTTCGGCGTCTTCAAAATCTTCTCTACCCTCCCAAAACAACTTGTGAAACTCACAAACAACTGATGCTTACACCCATGACGTTATCATTATAAGTTGCCTTGAGCACGTCACGAGTCTCTTTCCCAGTTTTGCCGAGTTTCACGCAAAATTTGATGGCGTAGCACTTTTCCAATAACAGGTTTATGACGGAGTGCAACGAGGTCACGCTATATAGATTTCGCAAACGAATGACCTGCGCTCCGCAAAGGCTGGGAGCCAACTGACACCGGCCTCCAGTCTTTCCTGAGGCTTCCCTGCCTCGAACGCAGTCAAAGAAACCGCCGCCCGTCCGTCCGTCTATCCGGGGAAAAGTAACTCATACCATTTTTGGGACACACCTTGTAAATGTGCCAGCGATAGATGACCTTACTTTCCTCGATAATAAATATATTAGAGGAGGACGATTTTTCTAATTGGATGAACGTATCGTCAATGTCATGTCCATCAAGTACTAATGAGCAAATTTGGGTTTGAGTTTACAAAGAAGTGAAAACTGCGGGCTCTCAAGAGGAGACGAGATAAAATGGGCGAAATACCGAACTCGTCATGCAGTGGTTTCTATCTGTGAAACTATCTTCCATTTATTGGAGTGGGGTGGTAGACGGAGGGTGAGGATTTGTTGACCTGAAAATTAGTAAAGTGTGGGAGTTTTAGGAAGGAAGAAAAATTTTGCGCCTACGTAATTGACAATAGGGCGGATGACGAAAGATAATAAGAGCTTAATTCCGAAAATGGGGCTCATTTTCGATTTAATAAAGGATCAAGGGCAAGTATTGTTACCTAAAATTCACTATCTAAAACGCTTTTAAGTCATGTGATTACATTCTTTCACTGATACAACGCGTAAAAAATTGATGAAGTTACAAGAATCATTATTCCAGAAAAGGAATCATTGTTCCACGTGACGGAATATATTTTGTTCATGGCTTTTATATTAGTTAAAAATCTAGAACTTTTAAATGTTTTTAAAAGTATCTAGTTTAATCCAAGAATCAACATTAGATTGAGTTTCAATTTGATTTTTTCTAAGAAGACATCAAGGTGTTCTTTTTTTGGCAAAGACATGATTTATCTTAAACCTTCGCCCTGGAACTATAATAACTAGATAGATACATGTACCTCTGATTTTTATTTCCATAACATCATCGTAAGAGCAGCTTTAAATATCTTACTGGTCAAGTTGACTTTAGTTGAAGTGAAAGGTAGGTCCCATTCAAGGGATGACGTTCAAATGGAGTATAATGCCGTATGATCTGTCGTATGAAGATTGATCGAGTCGGAGATTAGAAAGGAAAAGAGAGGGAAACCTTGCGTCGCGTCACGAGGGTTAGAACTTCTTTTCCCATTTTGTTCGAATGGAATCCCAAAGTGGTGTCTCACCTGTGCTTTGGAGGTTCTCCGGCTCTCATAGTGTTCCCCTCGTTCGAAACTAACGAAAAAACCAAGGGACGTCGCTATTTGGACCCAATGTTCAAAACGTAATTTCCCTCCATACTGTACAGCTAAGATCTTATTAATGTAAATCTTACAACTCTGCTCCAATGATTTGTATATTCTCCTGGAATCGCGTTAGGTTAGCGTCAAATGTTTTGAAGGCTGATAGCGTTTCGAAAAGGCATCGTTTTAGTGGCGGTAACACGTGCGCATTGTGCGAGCAGATGATATCGTTCCGGATCGCAAAAGAAAACTTTCCTTAGATTGCTAAAAAGGTGATGATAATAATCTATGTTTCTAGTCACTCAAATTTCATCGAATTAATCGTTCCAAATGGATTGCAGTCATTACTTAAAATAAGGGGCCATTATAGATGGTTGTAAATGACCAAGTTAGGATAACTTCATGCTTTACTGTCATTATGTGAAATATTCAGAATATAAATTCTAATTAGTAGAGTATATTAATTCATTACGGGGAACCAAAATGATCTCCAGTAATTAAAATAGGGTATTTTTGGTCATTTGACCTGTTTAAATTATAATAGTCAATCCTACGGAAGTATGTAGAGGTTAGGCAGTCCTCGACAAACTATAACCGTTCCTTCACGTACTTTTGCGTTGCTTCCCAATGTCACATCAAAACTCTTTCTTAACATCGTCAAATCTTTAACTTCGCCAATTAAAATAAAATTTGCGGTGGCAAATTCCTGCATACTCTGCAATATGTTAATGACAAAAGAGCAATAACAGTGTGATAAAGCTTCACCTGTTTGCCCTTGTACTGCTGCCTCGTTGTCTATAAATCCGGAATCAATCGGCGAATATATTTTCTTTTGAATGAAAAACAGGGAATGAACCGTCGATATACCTATGAGGGTAGACAACATTCCTTAAACCCTTTGGGGACACATGTGAATTCGTGAAAAAATTATTTTGAGGCACGTGAAAGCGTGACATTTGGAGTCAGCGATGAAAGAACGCATTGTGTTGAAGATTCAGCGCCGCGGCAGAGAATGGCATTGAAAGATTTTTTTATAGGTCAATATAGTATGAAAGGAAAGGAGAAAAAAATCACCAGGAAAAAAAAGCACTGACTAGAGATGTCAGAGAGAGAGAGAGGCAACGTGTCGGTTGATATTACAAATTTCATGCCGACTATACTTGTACGATAACGAATTCTTTGGTATTTGCTATTCACTCTGAATGAATTTTAATGGAAACATGGTACGATAACGAATTCTTTGGTATTTCCTATTCACTCTGAATGAATTTTAATGGAAACATGGTTTTTAAACATGATAAAGTCAAGCAATGAAAATCATTGGCTGCTTAAAAGGAGAAAATGAAAACAGATGGCATTTTTGGGTCATTCAATCCAATGGTTGGCAGTAGAGATCATCAGCTAAGCTAAACAAATTTAGTAACTGAACATATTGCAGTCAGAAATACATCGTAAAGTATTTAAAAGTAGATAGTATTGCTGAACTTATATCGCAAAGTCTTGAAAAGCTGATTGTATTACTGGAGTTACTTCGACAAATGGCATTCCATTTTATTCTTAAATGTATTTAAAAAATAGGAATTATTAACATAGTTTTAAATATAATAAATAATTATTTGTGTTACTTAAAGCCGTGGCACGTGATAGGATGTCCGGTGGCAAGCTGCGAGAAGCCTAGAGAAGATTTCAACACATGAAAAGAGCCTGCCATCTTGCGGTAGTTACGCAAACTTCGAGACTTCGTTTTGTTCGATCAACTATAGTGCGTAATACAGGCAAGGTTATATTGTTTTTCAACAGAAATGGGTACTGTTCTTTCTCCCCACGATATCATTCTTAAATGTAGGTATTCATCGGTGAAATTTGAAATTATTATAAAATGAAAAGTTTTGCTTACGTGGAAATTCAGTGAGTAGAACGTTGGACTATTTACCGGGAGTTAGAGCCCGGTTTTGATTCCTGGGGAAGCCTCCGCGCACCCTTCGCTACACCCAACTTACGTCATTTTCGAGGTACCAAATCTTTCTGGGAAACCACAGCCGGCATTGGGATAGCAACTACCCTCCCCTTACCTTGATGGGTGATGATGCACAAACCAAGATACCAAGTTATAATGGGTGAGCTCTATCCTCACCGAACCAACTGGTTTGATTACTGTGGATGGCAAGTTGTAATCTATAAATGTAGAAGGATGGGGGATGTACCACTGTAAAAAAATAACTATAATAGTCGAAGAAAAATTCCCATGAATTTAAAATGTGTTATAAGCGTCCATTGGCTCAAAGAAATCATAAAAATGGTTCCATTTTTATTATTTTGCCATAGAATTTAACGAGGCAATAATTGAGTACTGATATTAATAATGAGTGAAAAAATGCTCTGTTGATGCCCAAAAAGTTCCGAATAAACGAAGGCTAGATAATAAGGTTTATTTTCACAAGATTTTTTACATCGTCTTTATAAAACCTATTGCACATACTTTACCTGTAATTGAACAGGCAATATCATGTCTCTAACGGTAACTGTAATTAAACTTGTAGTAGCAGCAGGAGTTATCAAGGGAGGCTACCGACAGCTAACGTCATTTTTATCACTAGGGATGGATAGGAATGGAGGAATAAGGGTGGAGAGAAACCCGGCGTCGGCTTAGCCTAATCTTAACATAAGGCGCCAAGAAATTCACTAATTAATCGTACCACCCGACGTATAGCGTACTCACTTAAAGTGCTCTCCACAAAGAGCCCCAAGTAGGTTTGAGGACGTCACTGAAATAAATTTGTTGCCTCAAGGATTTGAACCCGCACCCTCTGGATGGGATGCAAGTACACTAGACACCGCACCATCCCGATCCCCTTAAAGTGAATAGCCAGCTATTTTCTTCCTAACTCGCTCAGTGGTGTCATCTAATGTGCATATTGTAATGGTAATTACTTTTTCTTGAACCGTTGGAGATGACAATTATGAAACCTGAAATTAGAAATAATGAATCATTCCGTAATACTACTTGTGATAGATTTGATAGAGTAACTTTCACACATTTTGGAGTTTCATGTGCGTACCGTTTTGAACGTCTACCATGCAAACGAAAGTAATTTTACACAAATAATGGTACATAATCAATCATCCAATTGATTGCCATCTTACTTAAATGAGTTTGATTTTATGCTAAAATGCCAACATCGTACTCTTGGCCTGTAATGTGTATTTTTAAAATACTTCCATAAAACAAAAATTACTCGTTTCACTGCTTTACTTTGGCCGAAAGTGAATAAATATTTGAAAGTTAAATGTATTTGCTCTATTATTGAGTATACATTTGGAATTGGTATGTTGCATAGTATTTATATTTCATTGAACGTATGCCAAATTTTTTAATGCCTTGATTTGCCTCAGTCTTTATCTAGTAATTATTTGTCAATAAATTATTATATGAATCTCTTTTGACGAATATATTACTCTTATAACCTTTATTTATTGTCGTGGCGTGGTAGCTTAGTGGAAACATGAACTCGTTTGATGAGCGGAGTGTCACGGGTTCAGATCCAACGTGAAGGCAGTGTCACCTTCCTTCGGACTGCTCGCTAGAGCTTCCTTGGAGACGTCAGCCGGTTCATGATTTAAAACTGGTCCCGTTTGTAAATTTTTCACACGCCTTTGGGTGTTGTATGGGATGAGATCTACCCTTGAAAGTCAATAACTTCACAGTCAATTGAAATCAGTCGAAAATATTTAGAGAAATGTACAAATGCGTAATTACGCAAAGAACACACACGCACATTCATACGCATAATGTTATGTAAATGATTCAGTTTCTATAAATATCACTTGAAGTGCCTATGCTAATTCTATTGACAAGTGTGAATAGAAATAGATTGAGGGTAATTTTCCTGAGGGAGGTTCAAAAAGGGGCAGGGCAGGGGGGTAGAGCAAGGGCAGGCCCTTCGCACCTTCTCCGCTGTATCGCCCGCCACGGGATTCGTGATCCGTGCTCGGGTAATGCTTATCCCTCCCTTTCCCGCCGCACGAGCTCTCCTTCACGAACACACTCATTGTCGAAACGGACCAATTTTGAAATCTAATTTTCACTCTGACCTTTCCAGATTAAACTTGGAATTTCAATCCGCCTGGGATTCCGACACGATTTTAAAAGAGGCAGATAGCTAACTGCCTCTCAGTTGGGAAACTTGGTAATGTCAGTGTGAGTGAGAATGGGGGGAGTTTTTTTTTGTCGCTCGCTCTCGGGCAAAAACAAACGAAGCATATTTTTTACACTCCAAAAGAGAAGAAAGGAGGAGCCCTTTCCTCTCTTTTAGGCAAGAGAAATTTTTTGAATGGTCAAGGGATGGTCAATGTGAAAGTTAACCTCATAGAGCTGGGGTCACCACAGTGACAGCCTTTACACGCACCTACCTGCCTTACCATTTTCCGGCGACTTCCACTGCTCCCTCGCCGGTCGGAACTTTGTTCGCTTACCTCTGGTTATCCATGCGGTCGGCGTCCTCGGGTCGACTCCCCTCTGCTCAGTCACCGATAGTGGGAGACACAATAGTTACTATATTTTTTTCCGTTGCGGTAAATATACTGTTCCCGTCGGAGCAGTTGTGTGGCACTGGAACTAAATTTTCTCATCCCCTTCTGACATTCGCGAATAGTTTAAGGTTAAGGAAAAACCTATTTTCCTTTATCCTTTCCTTTCTAGGTTTCTATTTACCTTCTTCGACCTAATCATGCACATAGTTCTCGTGTGGGTTAGCTTGCCTCCCATAGCAAATGCATTCAAATCCAGATGTTATTTATTGATTGCTAGCATTGGAAATAATTGTTTTTCTCAGCACGTAACTTTTGAGAAATAACAACAAAAAATATTCTTGCCTCATCCCAGTTTCTAATACCCCTAAAGAAATTCAGTACAAATTCTTGCTATTTATACACTTGCTGCAAATGAATGACGTTGGTGTCATATCATCCATGTCCCCGTGCTGTGTTCTTTCCGATAAGTTCATGAAACCAATGAAATTTCTCAGGGATGAATTTCAGACATCCATACCTTTTGAGTTTAAAAACACACTTCTATTGACTAGTGAAACATAAATTTGTTCTGCGCCACCTCGTTAATTAATAAAGCTACATATTTGAAGTTTGGTTGGGACTCGTCCTGTGTAATTGTAAATTTTTAGATGTGTCACTCTTTCTTATTTTCATAAAAATTTTATAATAATTCTTCAGCAATGAGTCAAGGAGCTTAAGTTAAGCTCTAGCTCAAAAAAATAATACTTTTACTTCCCCTCAGGACCCACTTTCCAGGAAAACTTTCATATAACCCACTTGTCCATTTCAATTATCGAATAGAGTTATATTTTTCCTGGTACGTGTTTTCGCACCTCTGTCTCCCTCAATACTTACTTTCTCCGACAGTTCAGATATATTTCCAGCTCTTCTCACATTCATTGTCCTTGTAGGAAGTCTTCTTTCAGATAAAATGATAATGGTATAATTTTGAAAGTAGTTTATTCACATCAAGTTAATTTCTGATTTTTTATTTTTTACAAACAAAATTATAGTGATGGGAGAAACGATAAAAGAGTAATAGATACGTGTTTTCAGTATGATTGTGAAGCACGAAAACGTGTCGAAACCACGTGCGAACCTATGTTTTCGTATTCAGATGATTTTAATAACAGTTTTAATCTATTCATTTCGAATCCCTTATCTAATAACAGATCTATAATGCGGGAATGTGACATTTTGGGCAAGGTATTACTTCATAACACCTTTTTCCTTCAGAGTTCCCAAAATGTCGGATTGGCAGCGGACACCTTGGTAGCTGAACTGAATAAACTGGCCCTCGGTCCCATACCGAGGGATCCGAGTTCAAATCCCGGTCAAGGTGAATTATTAATACACTTTGAAATTGTTGTATTGCAAATCAATAAGTCTCAATTCGAAAGAATTAGCAGTCGTCTGGAATCGTTCTAAGGTTAACTTGAGGACTATTTTCTTCATTGAATAATTTAAATAGCCTAATTTTTCGCAAAAGTAATTGTTTCGTAGTGATTTATAACCTGAATATGATGTAACGGCTTTGTGCTTTTTTGGTAAGTAGTATGACGACATCTTCCACAAGAGATTTTCCAGAGCAGAAATTGACTCAAGGGTTGGGTAACCCCCTTTGCTCCTCGCATTGAATTTAGGAATATTTATGAAGACACAATAATGCCCGACGTCATTTTATGGAATTGAACATAACGGAGTCAACGGAATCAATTAATAAGTGTGTACTCCCCAAAAATATTAAATGTGTACCCTATATATTCGGTACTCAGTGCCTCGGTACCATATTCGGCACTGGCGGTCTCGGCTCAGTGGCTGCGGGGTATCGTCTTCACCTGCCAACTCAAGAGGTCGCGGGTTCGTTTCCCGCCTGGGTGGGTTTGCCTCCACGTAGGGCTAGAGTGTTTGTAATTGCCTTAAATGTATTACGGAGGTAATGCGTATACGAAGAAGTGACTATAAAGTCTCAATCTCGCCCTAATGAGGTCGTTAAATTAATAAATAAGTAAGAAATGAGAGTCAAAGAAATTAATCTAGTCCGGCTAAGGACTAAAAATTCGTTCTTTTGATTTCAATTTATTTTATATACTCTACATCGAAATAGCTCATTGTACTTTCCAGTCTTTTCAGTGGAAAATTAATACTAAAATGTCTAAGTTTCATTTTTATCACTTCATCTTATTGGTTCACTTTAAATTTTATTGTCGGTTGAATCCAATTGGATTTCCAATGGTAACACCTCGCATTGTAACTGAAGGACTTCAGCATATCCCGTTACTCTCCTTGCAATAATATATATATATATATATATATATATATATATATATATATATATATATATATATATATATATATATATATATATGTGTGAAATACTTTAAAGTCAACTAATAAAATAGTTGTACATATGACACAATAAAATTCAGGAGCCATCGGAATGTATTTATTTGTTTCACGGATTTTATTGTAGTTGAGTAAAGCACCGAGTGAAATTTAGGGGTAATATCTCACCAACTAATCTTCCTAGAAAATTTTAAGAAAGGAGACATGATCAACTATTGCTCAACTATCAAAAATGTAAATACTCTCGATATAAACTTTGCTGCATGGGAGATTTGTATTTCATAAACTCGTCAGTAATAAAGTCTATAGTTTTGTGTGAAACTACACGAGAACACGCGTAGGGAGAACCATGAAAAGGATGAAAGCAAAATAAGTATACGCGAAGAATTCTACTGTGCACATGAAAAAAACTAATAACTAGTGGGCATTCTGTGTTCTTGGGATGCTATTGAGGGAAGCAGAGGGTTTAGTGGCATCCTTTGGCTCTAGCTGCGGTACGTAAGCGTGGGATCATTAGACATTGGAGGCAGAGACTGAATCCGTATCGGGACAACTGATCAGTTGGTTCGTATTCGACTCCGAGAGGTGTGAGGATTCACGCATATCGGAGAAAGCGAGTGCTTTGTGGTCCTCAGCAGGGCGAGGGGAAGGGGTCACGCCCAACCTTGGGCAGGAATAGGGCATAGCTGTGATATGTTTAGATAAACAACATTTGGTTGGACCGAGAGGATCTTTCAGCTTCCCATGAAAGGCAAAACTATTTGCAGTCGGAAGACAATAGGGCGTAGGTCGTCTCAAAATATTTCAACTGCTCCTGTTGCAATATTAGCAATCGAAAAAATGTATCAACATCAATAAAAATAGCAACATTTAAAACAACATTAACGAAATTTTGCATTCAAACTTCTGATCTAAATTTAAGGACGTGGTAGTCCGGTGTTTAGAGCGCTGAGCTACTGACAGTAGGACCCGGAATCATTTCCGGGTGATGCCTCAGGGCACCCTCGGTTTCACGTATAATTTTCTGAATACCAGATCTTCCAGGGAAACAGTAGCCCCCTCAGTATCCTGTTTAGTATAGTATATGTGAGTTTCACCCACCATTATACCCAGGGACCTCAGTCCTTGCCTATGAAGTGACTTTGGGTTGAGTAAAGTAGTTCATCAATTATATTGAACGGTAGTGATATGCCGGGTTTAATCGGTTAATAGATTATTGAATTAGAACTGTACATAGAATATTAGAATCTCAAACTCAGGCACGTTCTTCTTAAAGAACCAAGTAAATTTTTAAGCTTTCTAGAGGCGGTCGTTGATATTGAAACATTTTGTAATTCTCTTTCCTTGATACGCATTTAAGTAATGGGTGTTTAATTATATACATTTCATTTAATATGAAAACTAACAAATTTATATTGACACAAAAATGAAATATTATATAACGAAATTTATAAAAATTGAATATTTATTATGAGTAAAAAATAAAGTGCGATACCGTGAATTATTATGATAATCAAACAATGTTTAAAATGCCAAAAGCCTTGTAATTCCATGATAATGAACTGATCGAGGGTGGGTTGGTCGCATTGTCTGGCCTGGCATCATCGTATTGAAAGCGTTGGTACAAATATTCTTCAGGGTTTTATTCTATAATAAATAGCTCACTACGAGGGGTGTCCAAAAAGTAACCTCTGTATGCAAGTAGCGAGCGAAGTAATAGGGGTAGGAGAATGTTTGCTGTATTGGCACACCCACACCAGGGGAGTACTCCTCGATCTGCAGTGTTCGGATCGCCGTGCCGTTCCTCATTTGTTTACAGTAGCGAGTCAAAATGAACAATACAATTCGAAATCCCGCAAAAACTGAAAACCGAATAAGTGATAAGGTATGCACTGGCAATAAACTTCAAAGTTGCTGACATTCATCATAAGGTAATTTGTGCTCTGTACGGAGCAAATGTGATGAGTGACAAAGAGTTGTGCATCATTTCTCGTTCGTTTGAGAGTGAACACTGATGTCCATGATGATGGCGGAATTACCCGCCCGTCTTGGGTGAACAATGAACTTCACCAGAACTTTGTCGAAAAGTTCGTGAAAACCGGTGTTTTACGATATCTGAAATATTTAGAAATTTTTCCTCACATTTCTACGACTTTGTTGATTGGAAACACGACTGAAAGTTTGGCTGCTATGTTTTTCGTACTCGTCTCGACGAGGAACTTCAAAAGATGCCATCTACGGTTGGCTGCGATCTCAGGGGGCAGAATTTCAAGCTGAAGGCAGTTGAAAACTAGTTCCGAGGTATGAAGAATGCTTAAATCTGTCTGGTGAATATGCATAAAAACAGTAAAGATGTGTAGTTTTTAGATGAAAATGATAAATTTTCTGAATCTATACCAGTGTATTTTTCATAGCATTACGGAAGTTACTGTTTGAACAGCCCTCGTGTATCCAGATTCTGGTGAAACAAAGAGGGTGTGAACTATTGGTTGTGGGTTTATGACGTGTAAATCCTACAGCAAATATTGATGTTTCGTCAAACTATAGACCAATATTTCTGTCAACTGGGTGACCTTCAACAGGAGTGCCAGCTAGAAAACAGGAAAGACAACATTAACCAAGTTCTGCCGATGGTTAAGTGGACTTCACAACGGGCTATACTGCGATACTGTTGCAGATTAATACCTTTCCATTGTTTTTCTTGCCGTTGTCGAACTCTTACTTTCGTTGATGGTCACCTGATTGACCGAAAAAATCGGTAAAGAGTTCTACAAAAAATAAATATTTGCTATAGGATTGACACCTTACCAGCATGACTCTGGTACTGGCCAGAACTTAATCTGCCATGTTTACATCATAAAAACAACATGCAATTCGATAATTTTCCATAAACTTAATCGAAATAGCAAATTGAAATGCGTTGACTGTATAGTCTCTTCATTTTCACCCTTCAAAACACTTCACCCAACAAAACACTTCACCCAACAAAACACTGAGAATGTTCAACTGGCGCCTGGGAGCGAGCCATTTGAAAGGAATCCATGCAAATGCTAGTCATTCGTATGAGCCCGAATCTTTCATCGGTGTGACAGTTAGACAGTAGCCAATACAGGAATAGCAGAGAAATGAACAGTTTATCACCCTTAAAGGGTTTGCCGGTCGCAATCTGAATAGTATGAAGTGGTCATCTTACACAGAAGAAGGGTGTTCCATTTGTGTTCCAGTCAAATTTCTCCTGCGTTATGATGTTACGTTCCCTTAATGTTTTTACTCTTAAGTGCCTCTTCACTATTCATTGGCTACCCTGTATTTCTATCCACCAGTATTCTCAGTTGTGGCAACCTGCCTCCTCCAAGCCTCGATCTCTCATCTTTACGGCTCTCAATGCTCTCCATATTTCCCTAGGCCGTCCACACTTCCTTCTCCCTGGCGGCGACCATTCTAACATTCTTCTTGACTATATTTTCTCGTCTATTCTTCAAACCTGTCCATACAATTAAAAAGCTCGTCTCTGGATACTATGCACCACAGATTATTTTATCTAGGTATAGGAATTATTATTACATCTAAGCATATTGTACGACCACTCTTTGTATAGGCATGGGGATAGCTGCTAGCCATGTAATGCTCGTAATATATGTAGGCATGTTGCATGATTGGTGTTCGGTCGCCCCCTTTCCACGCGGTTTTTGGTGGATCGCGGGGTGCCAGGTGCATTATGAAATAGAGGGAATATAGGTAGAATGGCTGGCGAGCTATCACTCCCTGCCACATGTTCTTTCGACGGCTTGCGTGGTATTATGTAGATGTAGATAAGTAAATAAATTTGCGAATCATCCCTCCAAAACTCGCCTCATTTAATAGACGCATTCATTCAGGCATTTGACTTGAGTTAGTGTCTGGGTGAGATCTCCCTAGGGACAGAACATCGTCCATCGAGTAAGACGTCTAATTCTGTTATCCTTTTGCGCTGTCACTGCTGTGCTGGATAATATTTCCCTTTTTTATCTTCTCCTAATTGTTCCTTCCCTATCGATCGTTCATCACCCTAATTTACCCTGTGATGGACGGTATGGCATTCGCACTCTGTCATCTGTCAGGCTACCCTCGTCATACGTATGTCTCTTCAAGTGCTAACTCCATCGCTGCATTGTTTCAGTCCGGCCTACTGTCGGTGTCCAGGATGTCCCCGTTTATCCCTCTCGCACCTCCCTCCTTATCTCCCCCACGCCCCTCGACCCCTCCATTACTCACTCCCGGACGCTGCCGATCGCGCCTCCCTGGGCGTGAGCCCAGCAGCGCCCCTGAGCTCCACATCCACCCCTTCTCTCTCTATTTCTCTCTTTCTTCCTGGCGAAAGCGCTACGGACTACCCCTACGCACGGACGGCACCCACCCTTCCCCACTCCTCCTTCCCGCCCCGGTTCCCCCCCTCCCCTTCCCTACATTTTCCGCGTAGGACATTATTTTTCCACCACATCCGGTCCCCCGTGCAATGACGGCGCCGAATGCGTTAAACTACACGGGAATTATTAACATAATACCTATACGAGACTAATCGTCGTCACACGGAGACTCAAATAACTCGGGATGCCGACGTGCCTTTGAATTAAAGTGGATGGGGGCATATAATACACACGTATCTGATAAACCTAACCCTTTTTTTTCGCCTCACGGGTGTGTATCAGCGGCGATATCGACTCCTTCTCCTCATCCCCCCGGATGCCTTCCGAGCGTGGAGGCGTGGGGTATCGGGGGCTAGGAGGGGCGAAGGATGGAAATGGGCCCGGCGCTCCGCTTATACTACTACATATATAATACGCGTCGACGGAACGCGGCGAAATTACACGTTTCTCCCGGGCGTGCTCTGGGGGTTGGGGGAGACGAGGAGAGGGAAGGGCACCCTGGACCCCCCCCTCTCCCCCTTCCCCTTCTCCCGGGGTTCAGGTGACCGAAAACAGAAGTCGATTAAAAACGTGGAAGCATTTAGTTTCTCTCGGAGGAGGCTAGCATGTGTCTCCAGTCGGCCAATGGCTTAATCGATCGAGGGCACGGAATTGGACGAATTTCGGACGGAGGCAGGTGCCCTTCCCCTCCCCCCTTTTCTCATTTGAGGACCACGGGGGCGTGGTGCCTCCCCAGCCTGCTCTCCCCACCCTCTTCCCTGTAATCGCGCGAGAGGGACGACTGGGGGAAAGGGGTCGGAGGCGGGGCGGTCTCTCGCCGTTCGAGTGAATTTCACGGCGTCCAGTATATTGTCCCCCCGTGTAAGGGAGTGGGGAGGGGGAGTGGCGTGGAAGGGGGGGCGGGCGTGAGGGTCATCATCGCGGCGTCGGATACGATTTCACTCCGAGATATGTCCCTCGTGTTCTCCGTGGAAAGGGGGCGTGCGTTGCCAGGGGGGTGGGGGGTTGTTGCTGGAAGAGGGTGGTTCCAGCCGTGAAGAGAGGGGGGTGGGCGGTGACGGGAGGGTGTAATGGTCATAGTAATAATAATAATAAAAATGATGGAATTGCTTCAAGGGGGGTGTTGCAAGGGTCAGGGGGTCGGAGTCTCTCCGTATCTGAATCGCCGAGCACTGTGTAAAGGGACGTGGAAGTGGTTTGGAAAAGAATTTCCGGCCTTTCGCATTATTCTGCCACAGCCGCGATGGCCACACCATGTTATCAAGACTACTTGCATGTTTCAAATCAATAAGAAAGTGCTTGGTATAAATTCATAATGGCTGTTGGATTTCACTTAGTCTATTTAATCGATGTTTGGATAATAATGAAGTTATTCCCTAGGTTTACCACTGATATTTTATTTTGCTAAAATTTCCAATCAGGTAGGTACACGTCCGTGGGATGATCTCATCATTGCTGTCAACAGAGACGAATAAGTTTAAGCAAATAAGAGAAGAAAAAAATTCAATTCAACGACGATGGCTTAAGAGATCCATGGCAGAACTTTGGAAATGACTCTTTCTCCGCTCAGCTTACCCCTAGAGGAGAATTCGTTTGACATCGATTAGGTATCCATTCGTTTAACATCGTTATTGCAACCACCCACTCTGCATTGGGTGATGAGAAACCTCAAAGGGAGCGTTACAGAAACTAAGGAAAAGGTGTATTAGACCCTGGTAAGATCATCTTTAGAGTACTAATCACTTGTATGAAACCCGTACTAAGAAGGATACGCTACAAAACTGGGGAAGGTTCAAAGAAAGGCTGCCAGGCATGCATTGGGGAAGCATAGGAGGATGGAGAGTGTTGCTCAAACGTTAAAAGCGCTGGGCTGGGAACCTTTATTAAGTAGAAGAAAAATAAGCAGACTATTTGGAATGTTCCGCATTCTGAAGGTAGAGAAAAAGCTTGGCCAGAACTAATGAAAGAGACGAGAAATCCAAATTTTAAAGGGAGAAATGATCACAAATTCAAGGTAAAATGCCGGGCACAAAGAAGAAATTAAATATAATTCATATCTTAATAAAACCATTGTTGATTGGAATTCTTTACCTGCAAAACTATTGGAGCCTTTTCCTAAAAGGGCAAGTACTTTTAAGAAAAAATTTAAACAATTTACATGTATAATAATTTGATTGATGTGCTGTGTAAAATTGTATGCAACAGCTTAATTTTGATTTTTTTTCTTATTGAATGGGAAACTGATGTAAATGAGATGGGGATTTTCATTTTTTGTGTTAGAGATTGGTATTTGGAAGTTTCCTTGAAGTGTATATTTTTTTCTGGCTGATTTTATTTATTATATGTTGTGATATTGGTTGGATTAGGGATGTCATGTTATTTTCCCAAGGCAAGATTGATTGCAATACTTGGGACTAGTGTGCCACCTGACATTGTCTATCGGCACATGTGAGTTTTAGCAATAATAATAATAATTAGCTTCACCAAGTACAAGTGCATGTAAAATCTCTTTCGCCATATGTGCTCGCGTAAACATGAGCGCGGCCCGTATTTCCAATAAATCTATGGCTTTAGCATCAACTTAGTGAAATCTCATTTTGAAAAGAAGAAAACACAAAGTTGGTCGGCTCCAGTGAACACGTATTCGAGTACGGTTTTCTAGTTTTAGCGAAAAGTCGGCATCTTCAATCGCCATCAATTGATGATATCGACCGGCCGTTCGACGAGAGCTGGTCGTTCCTGAATGCAGTCATTGTGGAGCCAACAAAGTTTCCCATTTTCTTCTATTCTCCCGTTTGCTCCAGTCTCTTTGGATATTTATTTCCCGCGTGCACCTGATCGTCCGAGCGTCATATCAAGGCGACTATTTAGATATTTTTATTTCATAGACATCGAAGCACGTGATGTCCGCTGGTATAAGATTTCTGCCCTCCGACATTTTGGGGCTCCTCTTTCCAAAGGTCGAGAGGTGAGAAATTAGTCGACAATCCTCTCCTTTTCACTTGAATCGAATAGACCAAAAATATACGTAATAGACTCCCAAGCGCCTAAGGATGAATAAAATTTCATGAAAGAACGACTTGATTCAATTCGGAAATCTTCTCTGGAGAAGCAACTGTCGACAAAGAAATATCGTCTCTTTTTCACAAGTTGGGAAAGGGCTCCATAGTTTAGGGGACGGAAAGGAACATTTGATTCGCACCACGCCTGTAATTCCTTGCATTTCCCTTGCTCTTTCTTCCGAAATCGGTGGTCTTAAAAAAATATACTTTCCTGAATAAGGGGATTCTGCCATCCTAACAATTAAGTTACAAAATATAACACCCAGTGCATGCTGGGTATCGCTTTGATCAGATTATACCGATTGTGCGCTGCCCGAATATGTTCCATCAAAATGCTCGGGGAAGAAATAATTATAGGGAAACCGAAATGCAAAACTAGGAAATGAATACTTAGTAAAAGGAATAATTTTATAACCTTGGGTCTAAAATGAAGAAAAAGGAAGGTTATAATTTGCGTAGGCAGCACCGCAGACGCATGAACCTTCTCCCGGCGGAAACGGCACGGATCGAAACCTGCTTCCCTTCTATGTAACGTGGCCACTGAAGCAGTCTCAATTCAAGAGACTCGTTTGAAGAATATTTCTGCGAATATGTAAATGTTTGATGGTTGGATGGTAAATAATTGAGTACATCTGAAGCAACTGATATTGTCAAGGTTAAAGATACTGCCAAGGGCATGGATATGATGAAATACGAAATCGTTTGTTATATTTTCTCCCGAGCGCCGTGAATTTTAAGAGAGATTTTGGGATATGGTGGATATAGGGGTCATTATTGCAGAAAAAAAGGACTCATGCCGTGAATGAAGGACAATTGTACGAATGTCAAAGTTGAAATTCCAATGGTTGATTGTTTGGCGCCCGCGCACATTTAGGAGTGTTAGTTATATTATGATTATCCGATCGGTTACTGCCATTTTGCGTTTCAAATAGCAAACCCACAATAATGTTTCCGTTGTCATGACTTCCCATTTTACCAATAGTATGTTCAAATTAAAATTAATTATTTGTATGTATTTTTCGCATTGAAAATTAACCAAGCATGAAGTATTCACTTGTTGGAGCTTCTCTTCCGGGAGATGATTAGGCCATTATATTCAATAGTCTCTGATTTACGGAAGATTTGTGTTTATGCCAGGTTTAAAATCACAGGAAGCATCTGAACTATAAAAATTTGAATTTTCCATGGAAGATTTTTCTCTGAGTTATCGTAATCATACGCTAATTCTGACATAAAATCTTAAATGGAATTCAGTTGAATCGCGTCAATTCAGTTATAGTAGTCAAACCATTTGTGTTTTTTCCACCGTCTTAAATTCCTAGTCGGACTATTGAGAGACGGCATATGCCTCTACGAGCAGTTAATAGGAGCGCATAGCTATAAATCTAAAGTACATTTATGACGGGAAAAGTACGTCAGTTTGATCTGGTTTTCAGGGGAGAATGAAATGTACCAATTTATATACATATATATACGAGGGTCATCCGGAAAGTAGTACCCGTTCGTGCCGCATGAAGTGCTGACGACGCGAGTAGCCGCTGGACGAGGTCAGATAGCTTCAGAGGCTTGTCTGCCTTCTCTGAGCCAAGTTGCGTGACGCTAGCATTGCCTGTGTTGTTTCTGTGATTGTTTACAATGTTTAAAAAAATTGAGAACGCCGCCAGTTGTGAAGTGAGGGCAGTGATTAAATTCCTCAATGCAAGAAACGTTCGCCCATGTGATATTCATCGCCAATTAAAGGAGGTGTATGGAGACAATGTAATGGACGAGTCGTCTGTTCGGCGGTGGTGTCGCAACTTCAACATGGGGAGGGGGAACACACACGACGATGAGCGTTCGGGGAGACCGTCTGTCATTACAGACCAACTGGTGAGCTCAGTTGACGAATTCGTGAGGAACGATCGGCGCGTCACAATTGATGACATCTGTGAGCATTTTCCCAATGTTTCTCGAACAATTGTTCATGAAATTGTTAAACACCATCTGCATTATGCAAAAATTTGTGCAAGATGGGTCCCTCGCAAGCTTACAGATGAGCACAAAACCAAGGGGATCGAGATGGTGCGGCGGCTAACGTACTGGCTTCCCACCCTGAGGGCGCGGGTTCAAATCCCGGCGGTGTTGAATATTTTTCAGAGGTATCTCGATCCCTACTTGAGGTGCTTTGTGGGCACTTTGAGTGAGTACGCCGTCCGTCGGATGGGACGTTAAACTGCGGACCCCTTAGCGCTTTTCGTAAAGAGTAGGCTAATGCCGACGCCGGGTTTCTCTCCACCCTTCATCCTTTCCTATCCATCCCCTATGGCGCAAATGACCTCAGCTGTCGGTCGCCTCCCCTCAAAACTACTACTACTACAAAACCAAGCGTATGGCTGCAGCACTGACGTTTTTGGGACGTTATTCTGATGAAGGAGACTCTTTCTTGACTCGCATAATTACTGGTGACGAAACATGGGTTTGTTATGCATCACCTGAGAGTAAACGACAGTCAATGGAGTGGCATCATGCTCATTCACCAAACAAACCAAAAAAATTCAAGACAGTTCTCTCCACCAGGAAACTCATGGCAACCATTTTCTGGGATCGACGAGGTGTATTGCTTATTGATTTTATGGCCCGTGGAGACACTATTAATGCCAATGCGTATTGTGAAACATTAAAGAAATTACGGCGGGCAATACAAAATCGGCGGCGAGGTCTATTGTCTACTGGTGTCATTCTCGTTCATGACAATGCCAGGCCTCATGCAGCTGGGATAACACAAAAACTTTTGCAGCAATTCAAATGGGAAACTTTCGACCATCCACCGTATAGCCCGGACTTGGCCCCTTCAGATTTTCATCTCTTTACAAAGCTTAAAGACTTTTTGGCAGGAAAAAGATTTGACAGCGATGAAGAACTTAAAGGAGTGACCCTGTATCTCAATGAGCTGGCGGCGAAGGACTATGCAGCAGGAATACAGAAACTTGTCACACGTTATGACAAATGCCTTAATTTGCTTGGAGATTATGTTGAGAAGTAGTTTAAAGTATCCTCTTTCAAATAAAATTTTTTATGTTTGTTAATATTTACTTTTGTGTCTTTATTTCACGAACGGGTACTACTTTCCGGATGACCCTCGTGTGTGTGTATATATATATATATACTCATATATACAGAAACAGATATAAGGAAAAGGGATAGGAACACACACAAAGGACGAACACAATAGAGGCACAGTGTTCGTCCTTTATGTGTGCTCCTATCCCTTTTCCTTATATCTGTTTCTGTATATATGAGTATTTATTCGCCGTTTGGCGGGATTTCGTGTTTGAATGTATGTATGTATATATATATATATATATATATATATATATATATATATATATATACATATACATTTATGTATTTATTTATTTAAATTGCAGTGGTTATGTGAAATTTGCTTAATTTTTAACCCTCCCAGCCTTTACTTTCTCATTATTCTAATATACGCCTCCATCGTATATAATCACTGACAGAATAATATGTGATGATTTGCTGCGTGTATCGATTGCAATTTATAATTTATTACAATTTAGCGTTGAAATTAATACTTACAACATATGGCCTTTTTCCATTTGAAAGGGTTACCACTAAATGTTTTCGCCGCTGCGTGTCGGTTGCCAAAACATCGAGTCGATTCGAACTAGAGAGTGAGCTCATTAATAATATGAGCCGCGAAACCACGCGTCACCGTTGGTCACGCTGATTTAGTCTTCCCCTGGGGAACATTCATAACGGTCCTCAAATTAGCGATTGCTCTCACTGCCGAATTCGCTATACACCGCTGGATTGGTCTCAATGTCTATCTCATCTGATACCTTGTTGTAAATATCCAATTTTGAAATTCGTAATTGGCAAAAATTCCCAGTTATAAAAATCTAAAATTGCTCAATCGTGTGGTTGCAGGTCATTAAATTATGATGGTTGCATTCATCTGCCCAATCAGTCAACTATCGATTACATACATCTTTGCCTTATGTCCCAGATTATCTGATATAAGTGTATTTTTACAAAATCGTAGTCGTACAGGTAACAGAAACACAGCAATTTCACAGTTGACGTCGATGGTTTCATCACTGTGTGGCATCATCAGATGAGATGCGTGCAGGGTCGCACCCAAAAGTGGTAGGACTGATTTTTTTGTAAGAATTTTATTGACGATATACTTACATCGACTTAATAATCTTCAAAGTATGCTCCTTGAGCTGCTATAAACTTAGTATAACGTTGCTCCCATTCCCCGTACGCCCGCTGGAAATTTTCTTTGGGGATGCCGTTGAGGACCCTCGTCGAAGCCTCTTGAACGGCCTTTATCGAGTCAAAGCGTCGTCCCTTGAGCTGTCTTTTCATCAGGGGGAAGAAGAAGAAGTCCGGTAGTGCCAGATCGGGAGAATAGGGCGGGTGCGGCAACGTGGGAACGCCGTATTTGGCCAGGAGCTGTCTGACGACGAGCGCGCCATGGCACGGCGCGTTGTCATGATGAAGCACCCAACAGTTTGTGATGGCCGGTCGGACTCTTTTCACGCGTTCTCGGAGGCGGGTGAGCACCTGCACGTAAAAGTTCGCATTCATAGTCTCCCCTGGTGGGACAAACTCCTTGTGAACCACTCCATGACGGTCGAAAAACACAATCAACATCGTTTCGATTTTTGATTTGCTCATGCGAGCCTTTTTTGGACGTGGGGACGCGGAAGTGTGCCATTCCGCGGATTGTCTTTTCGTTTCGGGGTCATATTGAAAAACCCATTTTTCATCACCAGTTATCACATTGTCCAAACAATTTTCATCTCGGTGCAAATTGGCTAACACTTCTTCGGAAATGCGCACACGCGTTGCCTGTTGGTCGACACTCAGAATTTTCGGCACCATCTTGGCGCACACCTTGCGCATGGCCAAATCCATTGAAATAATTCGTTGGACGTTGGATGCAGACAGACCCAACTGGTCTGCAATTTCTTCACTGGTTAAGCGTCGGTCTGTGTTCAGCAGTGTCCTCACTCTGTCCACATTCGTGTCGGTTCTTGCCGTCGACGGCCGTCCGGAGCGATGGTCGTCTTCAACGAGCTCCCTACCCTCTTTAAACAACTTGTGCCACTCAAATACTGTGGAACGGCTTAAGGCAGTGTCCCCATAAGCCTGCTTGATCATATCGAGGGTCTCAGTTGCCGTCTTCCAGAGTTCGCCGTCTTCCCGAGCCCGCACAAAACTTCACGGAATAACGTTGCTCTAAATTCAGATTCATTTTGTTTTTCGACGCGGACAAAAAACTTGTTTCACTAAAAACGGTGTCCTCACTCAACGACAGCCCGCAGGTGACTGAGGTTGGTGTCGGTCTGCTGCTAAGAGCCCCCTCCACCTTACCCTGCCAGGCAGACCCCCCTCAACCGCTCCGTTCGCGCCAGAGAAAATCAGTCCTACCACTTTTGGGTGCGACCCTGTATACAATACCAGGTGATGCACCGCATGGTGATACCGGCTATGGCACCTGATAGTAATGAACCCTTCAATGGTACCTGATGATACCCTATAAGGCACCTGGTGCTGCCACATAGTGATTAAACCATGGTGGTCAATAAATATGAATTGTGGAATGAATGAATCCATTATATATGCAATGGACAATTTTCACCGAGTAGCTGTCAAAACGTGCAAAAAGTGTGCAAATCGTAGTTGTCTATCGCTGCAAATAGGAATTTATTATTTTAGAGAACATACTTAAATGGCATATTTATTACTGCACTTAGACGAAATATGATATCTTAAGCAAAGTTTGAAAACGAATGCCGAATTGAAAAATGAGCTTAATTTCGTAGTGCCTTGATTTAAAGAACTTAAACCTGCGAATACGAGTATCTTTCTCACGCCGCTTTGCACAGCAGAGTGACCGCTCTTTCAACGCTTATGACTATTTGAGATGTGAATTAGAGAGTTTTATGTTAATCACCGCAGGTGTTATCCAAAGCGTCATTCGGCTCATGCAAAATGTATAACCTGACACTTGCGAGCGTCGTTTCACGCCTTGATTAATGTAACCATTCTGAACGAGTAAATACAAACTCGAGTCTTGCAAAGAAAATTCAAGTCACTTACCCAGATAGCCAACAGCAGGTTTCTCACTTAACGCTCTGCTAGCTCGTTTTGATATTTATCATTTTGCATTAATATAAATTTCAGGTACAGTTAAATGATTAAATCCGGTTTTCCAGAAGAAATGAAAGATTTTCATATGCTGTTTATGGTAACTGTTTTTTGTTTAAATGAATCGGTGAATAAGCACAAAAAATATCCTTTGATAGAATATAAATTGGATAATTTCGGACTTACATTCGTAGTATATCATTAAAATACTATTCGGAAATTATTTATGGAAAGTATTGTCTAACACGACCAGTAATATGAAGATCGAGGATCCAGTCATTGGATGCCGCTCAATTGTAAAATCCGAAGAGAAATTGCGTGATATACTTTCTAATCCCGATCAAACGCAAAATTTATGAACTTTTTCCATGGTGGATCTTCGCATATTAGTGTGCTATTCGCCTTCCGTCACACTCGAGAGGTTGCGTTATGAATGGGGCCAACAGAGCGAGGAGGCCTTTGTGCTCAAGACTGGCATTTCAAATTCCTTTCCTCGCCGTCTCTAATCCGTGATGAACATGCCCATCTGTTTAGCGCGATCGTATTAACCCTACGCAGATTCTCCCAAGAATGCTGTCTCTTCGAGTAATCTCGGTAATATCCCACGTGGCCTCCGCATTCCTCCCACGACCGAATTTTCATATTCATGTTCATTCTCGCTGCTGTTAGCACAGGTGGAATTTATCAAAATACATTTTTAAATGGCGAAAGGGCTAATGACGAGCGTGACTGAAGGGAGTAATGCAATTGCTGATAAGACGATACAAACTACACCGGTGGGAAAGGATGATATCATGCAGCAATGCATAATTCAACAGCGAGGAACACATATAGTATATGTACACGGGTCTGTCCAAGTCTTTAACTCATTAGAACACGAATGATTGAATGGAGTTAGTTTGTGGCCAAGGGTAACTTAAAATACATCACAATCCGAATATAAGGCTATGAAATGTATTGGTTTGGGCGGCTAGTAAAGGAGAGGATGTGCCGAAGGTTAATTATTAATGTTATGCCCTTATTATATTATTTGAGGGCCGTATGGGCATTAATTCCCACGCAACTGTAACTTAGGCCCAAGAAAATATTCTTCTCATTACCTTCAATCTTTCCTAAACATTGCGGGAACCCATTCAGCGAGAGTTTCAATTCTCCCGGAAATAACAAACTCCTTTTGACCGGTTTTGTTTAAGAGTGGCATCCTCGGGTCCTGAACACTCAGTAGTAACGGAATATCTTCGCTCTAGCGCTGAGGAAATCGATTGAAAACCATACGGGTGCGTATGCCCATCCTTCCATTTCGATCGTAATTTTCTCCAGTTTAGAAGTTGACCGCATTGCTAGAACCAGTTACTGCGGGAATTTTGGGATCTTTCGGGAAATGCTTTCGGTGATGGGAATGACGAAAGTCGTTGACAGCGTGGGAAGTAAAGCGGAAGGCATCGCCCGGCCAGGGTAATCGAGATGAGTCAGGATTCCCGAAGGTTTAAGCGGTAGTACTGCAGTGTGATTAGTATCATTGATGAAGCTGCTATAGAATGGAGTGCCTTCCTGGGATTGAGGTAAAATGGTGGAATTGAAATTCACAACCAAGAACATACTCTCAGGCATATGACAATGCCGTCATCTAATACTATGATAATTACTTCCAGGGTCCGCCGAAACTTCAAAAAATAGCGTGAGGTTTTCTTTCCACATTCATTTTCCAATTTGACTAAAGATATGTTTGACCATTTTTTAGTCCAGGTTATCGGTTATTTAGGTTAAAGTTTGGTTTAAAGAGGCATTTTTGATCGATTTTTTTCAACAAAATGGATAAAAGTTTAACCTGCGGAGAAAAAAGGGGGAATTTGCCATAGCCATGGCAACAAACCAGTTATGTTTAAAGAAATTGATAGATAATAAAGGTGTTATTTCCATGGGAAAGTTAATTCCTCAACAGAAATCAAACTTCCACGGGGTCGGTCGTCCGCAAGCGATCGCCCACGTTCTATCGACACCCTCTCTCCCACGCTGTGCGGTGTTTCCGGAATAATCAATCGTCCTCCTGGGACGAACTCCGGTGGTAAGCACTCTTCCTATGGGTTTGCTCCTGGCCCAAGATGAATTTCCTCGCAAGTCGCAGGAACGATCCCATTCCCTATTTATTTAATTTTTATTATGTGCTTCCACACGATTCGCTTATGTTTTGAGGCAATAATAATGTCCACACTGATTTTTTAATGCAGTCTTAAGTGCTCGTCAATCAATTTAACCTGTACTTTTAACACCAGAGTGGTAATTTTTTGCAAAGGAGTATGTATAATATACATTTTATATATTTTATCACCAAATGTAAAAATATTAATCAAATAACTCAAAACAAAATATATTAAGCCAATACAAGGGAATATTAGTACAAGTCGAGAAGCTTTAGCTATCTTTTCTCTTTGAAACTAAGTACTCGCATTCTCAAAAGAAATATCGAATGATGGGGCCTTCGATATTTCAGTATAAATCAGATTTGTAAAATGTCTAAATTTGATATTAAGGCTTGAGATAGCGTTCCTCAGTCTGATTAATCGTGATAATGGTTCAAAGAATGGTTGGAAAATTTCGAAATAATTGTTTGCATATAGCTTTGCCTCATATTGCTCTGCGGGATAATGCTCCAATGCTGTTGCCTGACCAGTGACATAGATGTTAGTATTTTACGTAATAATACGTATTCTCCAGCAGTAACAGTTACTCTCAGTCAATATTGGTCATTACATTAATAAATAAAACGTTAATTCATCAATACTATTTGGTACAGTATAGCCACATTGGATGTGTTTTTTCAAAGAGTTCATTTAAAAATATTTTACATTAACAAAGTCCTCCAGCAAAATTTTTATATAAACACTAGCCTTCGATTCCTGAATGAATGTGTTTGCTTAGATGTATCGGGTTGATGCATATGTGCCGAACAGACGTGAGGTGATGTGAACGCACTAGGAAAACGGTTACGAACGACTCATTTTAGAATATGAATATTTTTAGGATAAATCATTTGAAATAATTGCTAATTTACGTAATTTTGGAAAAGTAACTTTTGATTTTCAGATTATTTCAAAAAAAGGATAATTGACAGTACTTTTGAAAGGTGGGCTGAAGTCTCGGTGATTTGGCGTTATCAGGCAGGAATAAAGACTCCGTCGGGCATGCGCAGGATGCCTTAATGGGGTCATCGGGGATATTACGGGCATGACCGTGCCACACATCACCCTCTCACGGCAGGGGGAGGGAGTGGGCGGTCCCCTTGAGTTTTTTTATTTGCTAAGAGGAGGCTGGAGCACGCTAAGAAATTATATTCACTTCGGCGAAATGGGTAGGAGGGGTTTTTTTTATTCGAGAGAGAAAGAAGACGTTGAAAAGGAAGAGAATCGCTTTGTTTTTCTGCTCTATACTTGTGTTTCGACTCCGAGGGCCCACGTCGACGTTATCAATCTTGTTCCCCCCCCTCCCCCGGTCCACGAACCGCCCCCGAGGGATCCACGAGAGAGACTTCTAAAATATTTCATTCTAAAAGTTTGGCGTCCGATGTCCAGTTTTTTTTCATACCTTCCGGGTGGTCTAGACTAAAAGCGTTTAATGTGTGGCCCCATAATGTTTAATGACTCGCCTCGTTAGCATCAGAAATAGGGGTGGCATCGCTTCAAGAGATGTTCAATTCGCTTCGTAATGCTCGTGGTCGATCGATCTATCGATTTTCGAGGCGCAGGAGGGAGAAGCGATGGAAACTGGTGCCCACTGCTGGAGGTATGCTATTAATTTTGGACAATATATTGTCTGATTTCCGATGACTTTATCTGAAATGATAAAAGAGGCATGGCAAGAATTTGAAGGTAGGAATGGAATTCGGTGGGGAATTCATGGTATCAGTTGGATTTGCAGATGGCCAGGCTTTATTCTGTCATTCAGCCAAATTATGGCATGCATGAAAACCCTAAAAACTGGTACAGAGAACAACTGGAAGTATTTATTAAATATTATACGTGAGGGAATAAAGACGTACATTCCATCCAAACTTGAATGAGACATTAAGGAACCTAGATGGCGCAAAAAGGAAGTCAGATCGGCATTAAGAAAGCAAAGGAGACTACAATCAGATTTTAAAAAGAGTTAAAAAAATGTGGACGTTGTTTATATGAATATTTTCAAACAGAAACTAAAAAAATATCATAGTAAAACAAAAGTTATCATGTGCAAAGCCCTAAACTCCTTCAAATCTAAAATACTATGCGAATATCTTGAGGAAAATTATTAAGTCAATCTGGTCTTAAGTAAGAAAATTACAGGGTAAACATCCAACTGCATGTTCTTTGTAGACGGAAAATGGCAAACGTATTTTAAAGGTTTTTCCAGAGCGCCTAAAATAAAGATACAAACGCATCAAATGAGCTCTTCCAACCACAAGCAGAATACATGAGCGATATAACGCCGACCAAGAAAGGAATACAACACCAGCCTCGTAGCATCCAAGCCGGCAAGGCACCGTGCCCAGATGACATACCTATTGGGTAATGCTTTTTTTAATTTATGCTCCTGGGAAAATAGGTCAGACCACAAATATTAAGGAGATAGAATCCAGGACACAAAGATACAAATATTTGTATATAAATACACGCACCCTCCATCCCCGGACAATCAGGAATCGTAATATTAAGAAAAAAATCACTCTAGAAATATTGAAGAAGTTTATTTTACAAGACAGGACAAGATTAAAGGCTGCGTAGACAAGGTAAATTCGTAGGTGCATATGCATGTGAAATATTAGTTAGTAAATTTAATTGCATAAGTGTAAGTTAAAAAAGTTTTCGCATCAATATATACGCTTCTGTAAGTGTATATTGGCATGACTTTGCACTTTGTTTTATTCTCTTTTACTGATATTGACCTAATACCCCCCACCACACACCCTTGCGGTGGCTTGCGAGGTTTTATGCATATGTAGCATTGATTGCTGATTGAATTAGGAAAGCAGCGCGATAGGTATGGGATGAGTGTGTGTGTGTGTATATATATATATATATATATATATATATATATATATATATATATATAATAAAATGCTTTTTCGACAAAGAGAAGGCTAAGTTAAACGTTAAAATCGGAGGAAAAATGCCAGAGCAGGTGGAACAGTTTATGCATCTTAGAAGTGCCTTACACCAAAATGGTCAAAGTGTGAGCAGGGTAGCTTGAAAGGCTCTCGGAAACACCACGAGAAGTCAGCGCTGGCGCAACGAGTTTCCCGCGTAGCAATAGGTACTCCTTTATGAGTAAACACGTAACGCGTCAGTGCCCTGGGAAGAAATAAGTGGTGCGGACGCCTTTCTGTTGTTCCCGTGTAGTTATTTGTGAGAATGGAAAAAATTGAGATTCGAGCAGTGATTAAGTACTTCGTAAAGAAAGGTATGAAGGCGGAGGAAAATCATGCCGACTTTCGGAACACTCTGGGGGACTCTGTTCTTTCATATTCAACTGTTACCCAGTGGACAAGGGAGTTTAAGTTTGATCTGGAGAGCTTATATGATGATCGTTACAGTTCTCGGCCAAAATTTGCCACTAGTAATCATTGAAATATTTGCAAAAGTTCATGAAATGGTCAGGGAGGATCGCCGACTGAAAGTGCGGGAAATAGCTGAAGCTGTAGGGTGCCATTATTTGCTCTTTGGGTTCCGTGAATATTGACGCAGAATCACAAACGAATCAGGATGGAAATTTCCGAGCAATTTTTGACCCATTTGAAGAGCCACCAACAAGATTTTCTGAGCCAGTTTGTGACCTCAGATGTAAATTAGGTCCACTACTATACCTCTTAGTAGGGACATAAAGAGAAGAATTGCATCAGGCAAAGAAGCTTTGGCAAGGAGGAGGGAATCGATGAGATAGACGTTGAGTAAAGATGTTAAGGAAAGAATCGTTAAAACTCGCATATGGAGTAGTACTCGTAGTTATGTGTGGCGCAGAAAAATGGTCATTGAAGAAGGATGATATACCGGGATTGGAGGCTATTGAATTGTGAGGGTTTAGAAGTAATGAGAAGATAAAGAGGACAGAAAGGAAAACAAATGTTAAGGTTTTAGGCATGGTAGGGGTGGAGAGAGAGAGTTTCCGGGAGAAATAATGTGACAGGAAAGATGGATTCAGAGCATTTTATTGACATTGGGATGTTGAAGGCTATGATAGAAGGGAGAATGTTAGGTAAACGAAAAATTGACAGAAATAGTAAAGACGTGTTGGATGGAATGAAGAGAGGAATGAAGTATGGGGAATTGAAGAGGGTCTATTGTAGCTTTAGCTGTCAGGTTGTGCCTTGTGATGGGAGACAAGGGAATTGTCGTTGTACCTTTTGTCAGCTTTTGTCCATTATCGGTAGTATTAGGTATGTTATCGATAATAATAACAAGTTTGACTTAAATGCTAATATTTAGTGGCAATTGTAACTGATATAATTTTGAAAATTCAATCGGCATTGATACACTGATGAATTGAAAAGACGGTTGAAAAATCTTGAAGTTCTTACTGTGAATATTGACAGTATGAATATCGAATTTCAATGTGGATAGTCTACAATGTGCATAGATACTGCTCTAGCGAATGATGGGCGGTTAACTGTTAATGAAAAAATTAGAGTCGTGAGAGGGAAGGAAACTGAAGACTTGATGGGATTGTTCGGATTGAGAACAATCGCATCAAACCATCAAGGATGGATAGGAATAATAGGAAGTATATTGGAGGACGTGATACTGGAGAAATGGCATTGTATGTTACCCCAAATAAACCGGTGTCTCTTTTCTGTTAATCGTAACGAATATTTGAGGGATCCCGAGTTACTCCCTGGATCCTATCAATTAGCGCCTCTGAGTCCTTCTGCTTAACATAAAACACTGTATTGAGGCTGCACTGACTTCCGCGTGTGTATCTTCAGTGCATAGAAGTTTGGAAAGTTCCTTCGTTTTTGTTATTTACTCGAAAGAAAATCTCCTCGCTCTCCTTGTGTTTCAGTCCTTGTGTTGAATCTGTCTTCGTTTTCGATGCTGGAGAGTCGAGGAAAAATGGGAGTCGAGAATATTGTCGAATAAGATTATGATAAGCGTCGAATCACGGGTCGAGTCGATTTTCATGTCGTAAATGCTTTCTTTTAAAATTCTCCTAATCTTAGAAGTTATGATAATCTTTGAGCGTGGTTCTAGTTATAAATTTGCACATTTGGAGGTGCCATCACGTGCGGCCGCGAAGGATTTCATGAACGCAAGAGAGCCCGGCCTGCAGAGGAAATAACTCTTTTTCCAGCAGAACAATACACCGGCCCACAAAAGTGCCTTGGCGATGGGAAATTTGATTGGTTTGCACTAAGTAGTGCTAGGAAATCCAAATTATTCCCCGGCTTCTGCTCCCTCGGACATCCACCTCTCCCGAGAGCTGAAAAATTTCCTCGTTGGTCAACGTGTTTCGTTCAATCAAGAATAAATAGGGGCCATGCACGATTACTTCAGGAACGAGCCCTTCCGGAAGATTAATACGGATACGGGATAATGGCACTGGAATTTCACTGGATGAAATGAACTACTAATAAAGGCGATTATGTTAAGAAATAAAACTTTTTTGAAAACATTATTGTCCTTTTCATCAACAGGCCGAAAGTTTTTCAGTTCACCCTCGTAGAACAGAGTCAGGGATCATGCGTGTAAATGAAATGAAAGGTCCGGAATAGAAAAACTTCTATAAAGTGTAAGTGTGGGACGAATTCGACGGACTCACCATGTGATGATGCGGGGTTGGGCAAAAAGGTGCGAAAGAATAGTGCAACGCGTAAGAAGAACTCGTTGGAATGTCATGAAGCATTCGTAGGGGAGAATGAGGCACCGAAGCCTTCAAGGTAACGAAGTGGTAGGATATAATATGCCAACAGCAGACTGCGATGATGACTAAGAGGAGGATATATGAGACGATATCGCTGAATTGGTAAAAATATCAAAAAAGAAGAATTCTTATGTTGTTGGGAAATGGAATGAAACCAATGGACAAGCCAACCATGAAGAACGGTAGGAATAATTGAGGGCTAAGAAAACGAAATGAAAACGGAAAATTGTCTTTTGAGTCCTTTTAACATTAGAAAGTAGTCATCGGCAAAGAAGATAAACCATATCCTCTTAAAAGTTAATTGTGCTTGATGTAATTAGATGCAAAATAATTTGTACTGTAATAAGATTATGAATATAATATATCCTGGTAAAGAATATATTTGAAGATCTATAAAAGGACTGCAGAAACTACCCGGAAGCAGATTTTAACAATAACGACAAAACTATGCGTAGTTTTAAAAAAGTTGACATCGGCAGGAGAAGTGGAGAGCCGCGCCACAAAGCATACGCCAAAGAAATGCAATAGGTGCAAACTGCTGATGATGGGAACTCGCAGAAGAAACTGTAACCAGTAGGAAACTGTGAAATGGAAGCCCATGGGTCATTGACACAAATGCTGGAGAAAAATTCAAGCACTGGGGAATGGCAAATAATTTCAAAATTCAGAAATAACATTGGCAAAAATGTCTGTTAAAGTCTGAAAAAGATCTACTGAAGATCCTACAAAAGCATAAATTCGTGTAAGAAAAAATGTAAGCAGCTGAAAAAAAATTGGGGAGCACCTCTGTGACAAACTTGAAAGGAAGTCAAATGCTATTTCAATTGGATAAGATAAAATTCTCACTGCAAATGAGGGTAAAGTGCAAAAAGGGAAAATACACCCTCGGATCCGGGGTGGAAAGGATAGCGTTGATGAAGGGAAGAGAATTCTCAGGATTGGTGTTGAAACTGCCGCTGAATGATTAGAATGCATTGCAATGCAATGCAGTGAAAGAAGCAAAAAAATGAGACACAAAATTCGACAAAAATTACTTACTCAATCATGCAGCCAGAAAACATAATTCCCCCGAAGTATAGCAAAAACGAAAACAGTAGAGTAGTTAAGTGGAGCAATTAATAATTTGGGGAAATAGAGGAAGTAGAGAAGAAATACTTGCTCTCTCGTCTACCATAGATACAGGAAAGCTTACCTGTTCGTGAAAGAACACAGAAAGACCAATCAATCTTTATTGAGGTCGATCACCTAGGGAATACATTTGGCAGCATTATTATGAACATAGGTATTTCATATGAATAAATTGGAACATAAGATTGATACCGGCTGAATATAGTGATCATTCGTCCGTGGTTAGATTAAGTGAGACTATAGAGAAAGCTTAAAGACAGGATTAGTGCTCAATAATCACCCTTGATCTAAAAAGTGCTGAAATAGAATGATATATTAAAAAATATTAAAAAGATGTAAAAGGTGGTGTTCGAATGCGCAGGGAAAGGAGGAGTACGCTATAACATTCGGAGAGTATATAACGGTAACAAAATACTTTTCATCACCTTCTTTAACATGAAGTGGTATCCACTATATATTGAAGAGAGGTGCAAAGTTAGGAACAAAACTAACACAATGGCTAGACTTTCCAAGCATAAAAAATTACTTTCACATGTACAAAGTACTTTCACATATACCTGTACATACACACATTCATGTATGGCTATCGCGTCTGTATGAAATCGAATTATTACACATTTATTAGATATTTTTATCAAGACTCCTAAGGAGTGACCAAAGGGATTCGAAGCATTCTAACACGCCTTCTGAACCGAACAGGTGTAGACATTTGCTCGATTATATCGGCGGTAATTTACAACGCTTGTGTGGAAAATGTGCTTCCAAAATATATGAAAATGGCTGTCGGAGACCTAATCGTTCTAATTTTTTCTAACCAATCAACGTCTTCGACATAAGTTTCTCGGGAAAATGATTTTAAATCGTCCTGTTTCCGGTTACAAGAAACTGATCATAAATTATCCGGCCAAGAGGTGAGCGAAACCCGATCATTATTTTCATTTAATGATGCGGATTGGTATCTTCTGATTGTCGGGTTCCGCCTGAGGTTTCTCTTGTTGGCGGTGGTATTATTTCATGACAGACGCTCACACGAATTTATTTACATCGAGACAATTCCTTGGGACAATTCCTTAAAGACATCTTATCTATTTGGTCTTGCCCTAAGAGAGAATGGTATTAGACAAAGACGCTTATGTATCAACATAAAAATTGCTGTGAAAGAAAAGATTAATTTAGTCAATAGTTTACAATATTGGAATTGATAAAAGAGATCGATTGGACCTATTAATGTTTATGACTTAAAGAGATGAGAAAACCGCAAACAGGTAGTGATGTTGCAAACGCATATGATAGTTGACTCGATGGCTCTCGGGACGACTAAGAGTCCACTGATTGGACGACAGTTTCGCCAGAGTTCCAGGTGGTCTTCTTTAGGTCTTAATTCTGAAAATTTGAAGGCAAAGATTGGAACGCTGTCGTCTACCAAGATGATTTTACGAAATAGGAACTCAAATTCCGTCGAGCCATCACCAATGAGCCGCGGAAGACTTCCCAGCAATTTGCGATACTTACGAAATGGTAACTTACAAAACTTGGTTAAATTCAATGAAGAGATTTCATACACTTGAGTCGCATTACTTATGGTTCAAAATAATAATTCTGTCATATTGTAGCTTCACTATTTGTAATGTATATTTGGAACGAGTTTCTCTTTTGTGGGTTCAGTACTGTGTTCTCGGCAGTCGTTACAAAATGGTATCTGTCCTCACATAAAAAACGACAGTACCTCTTATTTACCATACACTATGCAACATATACTATGCATAAAGCCCTACATATCTATGGATGTCAGACTATGACGTTAATTTGACCGAAAAATGAAAGTAATGAAAGCACTCTTCATTAAAATGTGTGCGTTCAATGCAAAACGATGGAAATGCGTTGTAACATTTTGCGATATTATACGCGACAGCCTTTTGGACGATACAAAACTGGGTTTTTTCCTAAGGATAAAATGTTTAGGAAAGAAGGATATAAAATAAAGGGAATAAAATTATTTTAAAAATGCAAAATAATTCCAAAAAAGTTATAAAAAACCATTGAAAGAAAAAAATAATTGAAAAACAATTAACTATAAAAATAATACAAATGATAACCGACATACAGGTTATTGTACTTATTGTACGACCTGTAGATTATTAGGTTTTAAAAAATTTTGTATTATCAATGTAGTTTTTTCCTTGTGTTAATTTTTCTCTTCTCGCAAGCAAAGCCTACGCTACAAACATGTTTATTCTTAAATGCCATGTTATTTCAACAATGTGCAATGACCGATAAAGGTGGGACTGACCCACTGGGGCGGTGCAAGAATCCCCGAAAGGGGTACCATTGACCAATGTCGGGCGAGGTAATCCAGTGGGATAGTCCGAAGGTCCAAGGGTTGAATTCGGACGGGGCCTTCGGGCTTATCAATCTTAACCCCTTGCTATGTGCTATTTTGGGTCCCGGGTCTTTCTAGGGAAGAACTGGCCTCCCTGACCTGAATGTGGGAATTTTATCAGCCGCACAGGGCCCCGTATTAAATGAGCTCTTCCCTCACCTATCAAGACACACTCTGGATATTTATTTCTTCTTTTATACTACGACTCTGAGAGGTAAATTCTCTTACAATCAATTTTATTATATGGTTGAATCTGGTCTTAATGAATTGTATTTTTCTTAAAATGAGCCCAAATGAACTAGGCGGGGAAAAAATTGAGTACCATGCTAGGTAAACTCACAGAACAAATACTTCGACAGACTTATTGGTGAGCTGAAGGCTTCTTACGGTTCGTGGCATAAGTGAACGAGGACTGGTAATACATAGATAGTAATGGATATGGAACACGTGTAAAAAGCACAGTAGACGTATAAATCAAAGGAATAAACTTAGTTTTTTCAGTTATAAATCGATATTACTTTGTATAACGTTTTTGTTATTTTGTGCTTGAATTATGGGGTCTACCGAAAAAAATCAGTTACATCTTAAACAAATAGGCTCTGTAACCTATCTCTGGTATTTTTTTCATGGCCTGCAGTGTAATTGGATGCAAAGAATCGATATCTAACCTAGGTTTTTAGGTCCAAAATGTTTGCTAGACTTGTAAACCAATCCGTGACATTTCCTTCTTCATTAAGTTTTAATCTCGGAGTCATTGCGTCTTCTGTCGAAGAAATGTTGAGTAATCTCTCAGCCTGGCGCTGTGCTCTCTAAATCCCGCGGAATAAATGGAAACCGAGTCTTTTCCCATGCTCAATTGTCACCGATGTGCTTTTTTACAGATTCATCTTGCTGTCGGATCAATTAGCAGTGCTCAATTGGTCAGAGGTAGGCTTTTGTTTGAAACCTAAAAATACTTGCCAAATACTTGTCTCATCTCGTCTCGCACAGAAAGGTGTCCTAGTCTCTTCGGAATTCATTCTTTCCGGTAATAATATGATGAACATGGAATTTTGGTGTTCTTATAAATTTTAATACTAAAAGGTAGACTAAATTAAAGGAACTTCGCAGTGATTCTACCATAAAAAAATTATCGTGAGGTAAAATACGATAAAAGGGATGAGTAAGACAGCACAATTTAGCGAATAGAATCAAATCGAGCTGCGTTAGAAAAATAAAAGAGCTTTAAATTTTGAAATGTCAGCCAACAAAAAAATATCTATACTTAAATTGCTAAAATGAAGATTATCTTTGCTTAGAATTATGAAAAAACTGCAGGAATATTCGTTTTATAATTAATTGACCTTAATTCCATGTAGTTCCTTTAATTTCGTTAAAATATTATCAAGTGACTAAAGTGGTTCTCTGGATGAGTATGTGCTAACGTATATGGAAAAGGGCGCCAGTTTTATTCGGCCAATTTCAATCTAATCGATCATAATAATGCTAGATTTTTCGTCCTAATATTGTGGTTGAGCCTGGGTCAACATTGCACCGAGTCACTGAACAGCGAAGAGTATTGTAAAATAGAAGAGGCAGTGGCTTACGAAAACCATTTTAGAGATTTTAAAATAGCTAGAGATATATTCTTTACTCACGAAAACAGTTTTACTCTCAAGTCCAAATTTTTAGCAAAATGCTAAGAAAGATATGCATTGGTGTGCGCATGAAATAGTAGGCAAAGTATTGCTTTTTTATTCCAAAATGTGATTCGTCAGCAGGTGGATGAAGCATATATATGTCGATTAAATAACAGCAGTTGAGATGAAGGGTCAGCCCTCACGGTTGACGTGTAGGGGGTACGGTAGGGTGAAAATGTAGGGCCAGCCCTCACGCGGATTTGAACTCTGGATCTTAATGGTGCCAAAACTC
Source organism: Hetaerina americana (assembly GCF_022747635.1). Lineage (NCBI taxonomy): Eukaryota > Metazoa > Arthropoda > Insecta > Odonata > Calopterygidae > Hetaerina > Hetaerina americana. The sequence continues at coordinate 105,943,380 of NW_027286069.1, read as the reverse complement.
AACATATTAGGTAAATTAAAATCAATAATCGGATCTTGCACGTAATCCGCCATTTTTAGGAGAATCGGATACGAATTCAAATCTTTTCCCAATTTAATTATATTTTTTTCTATTTTACGGTGCAAAATTAATATTCACTCATAAATATGTATTTATTCAATAATTATCTAACTTTTTCATACATTCACTTGTCGCCCAGATTTTAACAAACGAATCGTAATTTAGCAATGGTTTTAATGTATTTAATTCTAATGTTTTTAATGCTTACACATCACACTAGACTATCATTTAGTGAAAACCCCATTGTTAACGTATATGATCGCCAGCCCACCAAATAGTGATAGGTATCAGACACTCCCTGAGATCTATCAATAGTGGAAATCATCTCAAATTTGTAGAACGGAAAAAAACAGCACGCATGTAAGCGTAGATTTAATTAGCACATGGTTTTGCTTTTATGACCACCACATTACACATCAGCCTGTCACAGATGTTCTCTCTTCCGCCAATTCCAAATTCAGACGATTATGACTTTTAACTTTAAGCTATTATTCCTCCCTGCCCAATAAATTTCTTCTAGCTTTCTCCTAGCTCACATGCAAGAAACCAACCACAATCTATGCTTATAGTTTTCTATCAAAGGTTGTGTTTCTCCAAAGCAAAACTTAAAGCTCATTAGAAATCTTCTATAATCTTTTATTCGCATCACAACTCAGAGTCCTAATCAACGGTTTATTTCCCATTTTAATCGCTTTTTTGCTGATGCAATGCTTCCCCATATTTCTTTACAGTGCTAAATTGGTACATGAAAAGGTCAGAAGATATCATGATCCGAAACTTGTAGAATATCAACATGGGTATAGAAAGTCCGCTTAGGATAGTTTTTTTTACGTTGCGAGAATAGATTTTGATATTTCTGTTGCCAATCATTCAAGTATTTGCTCGAAGATAATTTTAAATGATCCTCAAATCCGTCACATGCTAAAAAGTTATATCAGACGATAGCAGGATGGGTGATGCCCTATTTTGAAACACAACTAATGCGATTTTACGCGAAACTGGTGATTCGTGGCACTTTCAATGATGTCACAACGAAAGCAACTGTTCCCACACCACTATTCCCCTATTTATAAGTTAATCTCGCACATCCAAAGCCTTAGCTTGGGGTGAGATGCACCTTAATCTATCAACACAAGCATTCAAGTTTATCACTGCTGTTGGATTTTTTCATCATAAAATAGAGGGTTTCAATAGCACGGATGGAAGTAAAAGTAACGAAATATTGAAGAAAACATTATGCTTAACAAATAAGATAAATGTACTCCTAACTCCTAAATCCTAACTCCTTGAGTTATGTACGTACAAAATATTAGTCACCAGGAGCACCCCAAAAGCCTACCCATAAGAAGTGGATTGACTTGAATTTAAATGCCCTGTGGATTTTTTTAAGAATAATTAAATATTAATGAACTTATCGGATGTTGGGCCATTATGGGTGGAAGTAGATAATCATGGAAGGTAAAGTAAGCGTGGAGAGTTGTAGAGGAGTCCTCCAGGTGCGGTGCATGGAACGGGTAATTGGAAGGCACGAGTGCGAAGTAGCGTGGAATCAATTGCGTAGCGTTACGACTCTGGTGGTCCCTGCCTCCCGATTCGCCACTATCGGCTTGTCATCAGGTTTCCCAGGAACCGAACCACCAGAGTTGGCATGCCCGTGGCTGGAATGGAAACCGTGGCCTTTGAGCTGACATGTAAGCAGGTATCTTACCCACCTCACTAACGACGCCAGCTTAGATGACGGGGAGGAAGGAAGAGTAACAAATGATATCAGAATAAGGAGGCGGGATAAATAATATGAGGAAATGTGCCTAGCAAGTGCTCTTGGTAAATATTTAATCGAGTCCATTAGTAGAAGTGTTCGTTTGAGACTACAGGGTTCGTCCGGAAAATAAGTGTACTGAGCTCAGGAAAAAAAATTTATTGCACTTTTACATATCTTAAGCTAATATTCCTCAAAATAGGACCCTTGTGAGTCGATACACTTGTTCCAGCGGCGTTCCCATTCCTGGAACGCTCCCGCGAAGGCATCATCGGGAACCTCTCGAAGACTCGTCGCCGACCTCTTCTCTGCCCTCCACGAACATCTTGTGCCACCGAAAGATCATGTTTCTGGACATGGCTGACTCCCCGTAAGCCTGGTTAATCATACCGACAGTTTCGGTAGACGATTTCCCAAGCTTTACCGCAAATTTGATGGAATAACGTTGCTCCAAAAACTTCGGCATCGCGTTCCGTGACGTGGGTCGAAGCGTGGAGGTTCGCGTTAACAGAGCTCCTCACTCCACACCACAGCTCAGAGCCGACTGCCTTTTTCAGCGTCGCTTGCCAACATACCCCCCTCCAATCGCAGCCCGTCATAGCGGTGCTGGGCGCGTGGAGCGGCGGGAAAAAATCAGTACACTTATTTTCCAGACGAACCCTGTATTGATGCCACTGCGAAAACACAGACCACAGGGCTACCCCTCCTCTTGGAGAAATTATTTTTTCGGTTTGCCTCTCGAAAAATTAAACTGCCTGTGCGTATCTTCATATCCATACTTTTCGTTAGCATTGGTGCCCTTCCAAATGAATGGGAGTAAACGTGGTTGAATTGGTGGAAGAATAAGGAGGGTGAAGATGGAAGTCGATTCATAATTTACGCGTGATGGTGCTTCTTAAAAGTGGTTACGGCTAGGGGAAGATTTTCAACCGAGTGCTCCTCATTAGCCAGTCATTAGGAGAGCGGTCTCCTCGCAATGCACCAGTGCGCAATATCGGCAGCGGTCGGGTGTGTGCCGGAGGGGGGTGTCGCGGCAAAGGGGGGCAGAGGGAGGGGGCGAGGTGAGACCCAGGACACGTGTGGCGGCGGTGGTCGAGAGTCGCAGCCGTCCGCATCGGGGAGAGCGGCAATCCGTGGGAGCGGAGGGTGGGTGCGGAAATATTTTCCCAGTTGAGAAATGTCCGAATTGTCAGCGGAGCGATGAATTAAATCAATTAAAGTCGCAGGCCGAAAGAAGGGAAACTTATGCTCCTCACATCGCAGTGATGAGGTGGCCCAAGGTATAGATGGGCGAGAATATTAGTGGATATTTATTTTTGCAGGATGATTGAACCAAAATAGATCCGTCCGCCAATACAGTGATAGACACAGAGGGACTCATTGAGGTCAAATGAAACTCCCTTTTTACGGAATATTTTGGAGGTATTTTTTAAATTTATTTCTGATGAATCTAGGGCTTTTGAATGTTGACCGAAACTTTCATTTTTTGCTCCATAAATCGGATTGGAAATTTCGGATTCCACTTGAAAATTGGAGATTTTCCGTGCACACGTTACGTGTACGCGCGCATTTCATGCGAGATATTTGTATCATGTCACCTAATTTTTTTAATGAATTAAGAGATCGATTTTGCAGTAAATATTACGTGTACTCATGGACTGAGTCATGCGAGGGAAGTATCAGGGTATATTTTTACTAAGCTGCAATATTTTCTAGTTCAGCAAATCACAATAAATTGAAATTCGATGTGGATTTCCAAGCATTTATTTAGTTTTCGTTTGAAATATTATAAATTTCAAGGGTAAGTTGTTGCAAATTATAATGATTTCATCGCTATACAAAACATCCCATTCACAATTGTTTTATGACTTGGAAAAGTCTCTTGTATGGCTCTTAAGTGGAGGTATTTTGATGTTTTTGCAAATAAAATGGAGTCTCCATTATTGGTATTATCCCAATAATAAGTCATCTCAAGATGACACATGAATCAGTTTCATTTCCCATTCAAGAAATATTTGGGAGATAAACGTGTTTATTTATTCTAAGGAAACATTATTGTGATTTTGACAAATACTGCTCATTCTTTTATGGCGAAGGTATTTTCTACCTTAACGGCTATAAGTTTGTTATGCTGAAAAAGTTACCGACATTATAATCATAAATCTGCGCACCACATCACAACGACACATTCCATATGCATCGAAAAAATATTTTAATAAAACGTAATTATGAGTTATCATTATTAAATGATTAATTTTGATATCAGCAGAACAAATTGGGCAAATGGCGCAATTAATGTACAAGGAAAATCCTTTAGTCCCATTGATGAAAGTTAAATATATGTATAAAATTATAATAATTCTAAAATACCTCTACCAATTGATTTAAAAGTATTAAAAATGTGTAATTAGTCAGCATAAATGATGTAAAAGTTCATCTAAAATCATAGAGATTCATATGATTATCAGTACAATATATCAGACATGGAGAGTTGCATGCTTCACAGGGTGTTAAAAATTACTTATTAAATTCTATGTTCACAGAGCAGCAAGTAATAAATTTGGTTCTCACGCTGACGTGAAGAGTGTTATGTTAACTGGTAAATTTTGATCCTCAAAGAAAAACGCAAGCATCGCATAGATACTCATCAGAAAACATGACTGCAATGACAGTATTCACTAAGATATTCAGTCTTGCCCCCGAAATATAACACAAGCCCCACGATCGTGAAGTACTCTTCATGCTTTTTACCTTCTGAATGACGTCCCTGAGGTTGCCGTAGTGCGGTTTCTCCATACATTTTACCGTGCATTCATGTGGAACTGGCTGAACTTAACTTCACTGGTCGAACTTAAAGCGTTTAAGACTCTCCATGGTCTCAATATCCCAGTAAATTTATTCTGGCCTCGTGCGATTGGACTGTTACACGAGGCTTGTTGCCACAAATGTCAGTTTCTTCAATCATTCAAAGTTTAATTCTTTATCGAAGTGCTCACTGTTATTTTATTCATACTTTTTTTATATTATCCCCAAATGCGTGGAATGGTTAATGTATTCCTCCGCTCTGCCTAATGCTCCAATGAATTCCTAATACTACACCTAACTTAGTATTTTGATTATCCGAGAATCTCATCGCCTTTTCTTTCCTTTATTGATCTTCACACTGTTCTCTTTCATTGATCTTGCCATACGCTAAGTAAAAGAATTCCTTAACTGACTTATTATGTTAAGCTTTATCGTCCTTGAATGAAATGTACATAACCTTAAAGAACTCCAGCTATTCTATTTTTTATGCATATAGCCATTTCCTGAGTGAATTCGTTTCAATACCTTTACACCACCCGTTCATGGTGGACAAAAATGAACGATGTTCTTAATTTTAAGATTGAGACTTCACGGTCCCTTTCTCCACCCACGGAGGGGGGAGGGAGATCGGTGCGGAGTGGGATCCACCCACGAGGGAGGAACCCACCCCCAACCGCAGCGACCCCCGTGCACGCATGTGAAAGTGATGGCGCGCTTTCGCTACACTCTCCTGCGGAATTTCGTCTCCACCCTGATTAATGGCGGCCGTGATGGTGCATCTTTACCACATTCTGAAAATAAGTTCGAGTCATAAAAAACTATCTCGCTAGCGAGCACGTACTTATTAACGCTATGTTCTGTTTTTTTTACGGATGTTCAATCAGCTGTTGTATTGAATTTTGTTTATATAAGCATGTATACCTTTTTTCAATATACTTTCTTCACTCGTGAAATAAGCGTCATGAGGAAGTCGGCGCTAGCGTGTAAATTGTTCCAATTATTCGCTTCGCCCCAAAATCATTTTTAGCTGACATCACAGCCCAGGCAGTCTCAGGCATTTTAGCCATAAATTATGGAAGAATGAAATAGAAGATATTTCATGCTCTAAAGTTTTCGGGATTGGCTACAGAGTATATAAAAGTAATACTACACCAAATATTCCCTGTAAGCACTGCATCAGCAAGTTAGGGAGTGTTTGGCGATACCCTGACCAAACATTGTCTCCCATAATTTCAAAATTTTAAGGAATTCAATAATAGTTCAAGAAATTATATCTCCAGTCTATGTAACTGTACACAGTCACCGTTTGAATTTCAGATGTTTTTTAAATGGTATTGGCTCGTATTCTGTGAAATATTCCTAGAAAATTAGGAAGCACAATTTTTTTAAAATAATTATTTCAAACTGATATAACTACTCAACTTACCAAAACAATGATACAGCACGGTCAAAAATACTATTATTGCATAGGTTAAGGCGGAATGTTTTCATTAAAAATGGAGTTCTCTGAGTAGGATATCAGAAAGCAATTTGCACCGATCCGTGTACCGACCTTGTAAGGACTAATAATAAGTTTTATATATAAAAATAAGTTTCACGGGTTAGTGAAAATATATTCTTTGCTAAATTAAAATAAAATATTTATTTTCTAAAACGTAAATTTCACTCGACATTTCCACTTAATCTCCCAATCTTTTCTAGTGATAAAATGTCTTGATGAATTTAAGTTGCAATCGCTCCGAGGGATCTATTTTAAATCTTACTTCTTACAAAGAATGAGACCATGATAAGATTTAAATGGCGGCCACAAGATTCATTAAAGAAATTCGGTTGTCTTGAAAGAGGTCAAGCCTGTACGTTCCTTTGGATAGGCGTCGGCGAAAATTGTTTTTCCGCCATCTAACAAATCAATAATTCATTGCGACAATTCATCAGAGGAGGCTCAATAATTAGTTAAGTTTAATGAGAATTAGAAGGGGCTTATCAGCGTGGGCCGTCAACTGGGTCGCCCCGGGTGAGGGCCCCGCATTGACGATCGCCCTCTCGCCGTGCCAGCATGTATCGTGCGAAGAGTGGAGAGGAATGGATCAAATCGGGTGCGGATAGGAGTGACTTCGGGGCAATTGCCAACCACGGAACGAGGATGTGCTTGCTATAAGAGAAATGTCTCTTTAGCGATGATACTGAAAATGCATCATTGGCGCCATCGTACTACGGTACGAGAGATGATGTCTGTTAAATTAGAGAGAAATTAAGTGCAGAACAAATAGATTTAAGATGTCTTTTTTCCACGAACGATAAGGAATCAGAATAAAGCTGTTTATATAATGGAAATGGAACTAAATATATTTTCTTTCTTTCATTTCAAAATAACTTTGCCCGACCGTGCTTGGAGGGAAAAGTGTTTTTAGTCACAAGTAGTCTGGTGTATAATCACCCACTGCCACACACCCTAGCAGAGGTTTTTATGGTGCTAAGTAATAAAATACAAATATAGAACGTAGCTTCCTATTTGAGGGATTTGGATTTCGTGGAAATATATTCGGGGTAATCGGCCCACCCGACGTGACGGCTCCACACCACACCGAATGCGATTGACACCAGCGTGGAAGGAGGACCTGCGAGGGACGCGGGGAAGGGGGGGGATGAGGGGTGAGGGTGATGCACCCATGCCCCCGCGACAACCCCTCACGACTTTCATGCGGAGACCCTTCCCCTCGGACCACTCCCAATGTGCCAATATGCGGATCAATTCCCTTGGCCCGATTTCGAGAAGGGGCGGTGCGGGGCTTCTATTTAAGAGCAATTTTTGCATGTGAATTCGCGAACTTTTACTTTTTGAAAGCGTTATCTCGACGGTCTCCTTTCGACGATGGAAAAGTGAACTGGGATGAGAGCGTCTCGTTTGAAGGTCGGTCGTCATCATGCCAAAACGGGTGCGCTCAAAACGGGACGTGGTTCGAGAACCCATTCGGAGCAATGTGATTTTACAAACACAATTCTAGTATTTCAGATTTGTGATTGAACAATCAAAACCAATCCGTAAAACAGGTATTACAAATTATATAACACACAAACAGTAACACAGTAATCGATCCGAAGGTCGGTTTGGTAGGTGATGGTAGAGTTCACTCCGTACTGAACTTTATACGGCGTGTGAAATTCACACATCAGGGTAAGGGGGCCAGTTCCTTCCCCTGCGCCAGTTATGGTTTCCAGGAAGATTTGGTACAGGAAAAATCACATAGCTTGGATGGAGCTACAGGTAACCAGAGAGGTTTGCCCGGGAGTCGAACCCGGGCCCTCCAGTCAGTAGTCAAACGCTTAATACCTGGACTACCGCGACCCACATAATAGTAATTATATATATATATATATATATATATATATATATATATATATATATATATATATATATATATATACAGAAACAGATATAAGGAAAAGCGATAGGAACACATATAAAGGACGAACACAATAGAGGTGGGGAAGGCGGAATCGAACGGATCACAAGAGTAAAAATATTTCCTCAACCGGGACTCGAACACCGGATCTTTCCACTTGCCGGGCGGATGCTCTTAACCACTTGAGCTATGATATAAATTATTTTATTCGGTTCAGAATACTATATTACAGAGTTTGTTAGCATTATGCATAATATCAGGTCACAGATTATGGGTACATCATGTTTTTCTTTAGTATAAGTGTATACATGGATACATATATGATACATATACCACATACATATCCACTTGTACATACATACGCACACATGCATATCCACACGCACATACATAAGCATATGCATACAGACGCATACTCGTGAATTTGACCATTAACGTTTAGAAAGAAAAAAAAGAAAGGAAGACAAGGTCCACAGATATTAGGAGGGAGATTTTAGCTAGCAATGGAAAATTATGTATTGTAAGAAATTATCAACGGCAGGGTTGAAATTATCGATTCAATCAGTCATTCAGCAAAAAAAAAACTCTTCAACGATGGACGAAGTGTGTCCGGCACCGGGTGGCTACCGGACATCACTTCCCAGAGTTCTGATCGTGGCTAGCGTCGCTCCGGTCGCGACTCGACCCCGGGCGACGAGTGCTTCGCCGTTTCCCGGGACGCCTCGTCCAACGGGTCGACGAGCGAGGACGCGGCATTTCGCCGCATCCCTCCCCCCCGGCCTCATCCGAAGAGGAAGAGCCAGCCGTGGTCTCCACGTAGAGCGGGTAACTCGGCAGCGTTCCACAGGAGGCCCTCTTCGAAGGAGCACCGCTGGGGGCCGCCAAGGGGCAGGACGCACCCTCGGGGAGGGTCGGAATGGCGGACTGGGGCTCATCTGCGGAAGGGTTGTGGTCGGGAAAAATCAGGGGAGATAGTTGCTTGTGGTCCGTATCTTGAGAAGCGCTGGGAAGATCGTCGACACATTGACTGTCCTTAATGGGGAAAGAAGATGGGGTATGTGGGATTTTTGACTTTGAGAAACTTGTATGCGGGTCGACTTCCGGGGTCGGTGACGCTTCCTTTACAGTCAATGATAAAGGGGTCGAGGGATGAGCTGTTGGGGACTGGAAAACATCGCAATCAGATGCATCCTCCTCACCTGTCACCAGAGGTTCTTGGGGTGTTTGAAACCCGTGATGCAAGGATTGCGTAGCGAGGGCGTCGATGGCGAGAGCGGGGGGAAGGGGGGCGAAAGACCATCCCTCCTCATTTGACGAGCTCACGGAGACGGGGGCTGGAGGTCGTGTGATATTAGGCGAGGTGGTAGGTATGTGAACCATTTGTAGAACGGTATTCGAGACCAGGAGTTTGGGTTTGTCTGTCCTCTTCTTTTTCGGTTCCCTTTCCTCCGTTGACGATTTTCGCTCCCGCTGACATTTCCCTCCAATTGAAGGGAGATGCGGGGGACCAACGGGAGCAGCCGGGACCGCACCCTCGATGAGTAGAAGCGACCGCGCTCTCTCCTCCACAGCCACTTCGGGCTGATCCATCTCCACGGCGGCGTTAGGGTTGGAGGGCATCATCATTGCCTCCACATAGCTCTTACCTCCCTGGTTCCGAGGGCAGGTCTTGCGCTCGTGGCCTTCTTGATTACAGCGGGCGCAAGTGCGGCGCTGACCCTCATAGATGATGATGGCCCGGTTGCCGCCGATGTGGAGGTACGAGGGGATATTTCTCTCGACCGTCATCCGCACAACCCTGGTGCCAGTAAGCACCCGCGCCAAATTTTCTCCCTCCCACCTGTTCTCCCACGAGCGATGTATTTTACCAAAGCGTTGGAGCTCGCCTGTTATGTCTTCCAATGGGGTCTCCACGGGGAGACAAAGAACCCTGACATTACACGGGCTGCCGGAAGTCTCGTCAATTGTTATTGTCGTCCTCTGGTCACTTAAAGACGGAAACGGTAGTTTCCGCGGAGTATTGTCTAAAATCCTAGTCATTGTAGCTTCGGTTGCCAACTTCAGGAATATCAAATGGCGATTGTATCCAAATTGGATCGCCACTATCTCTTCGGGTGTGAGGCCCAGCGACTCTAACGTGAAGAGGTGGACCTCCAACGGGGTAGGGGGCTTCGCCTTCTCGTCAACTTGCAAGGCGAGCGTGTTTAAACGGCGCACAGCCATTTGAAGAAATCAAATTCAGCACACTAGCATGAAGAAGGAAAGCGCAACAAAAAAAAACGAGCACTTTAAAGGGAAATAAAACACTCACGAACGCTCCCTCCCCGCCACACGCACCCGGCGGTAGCAAACAAAAGGAGCCTAAGCTCTACACCAGGCGTCAAGGTCAGTCTTGATCCACTAAACAAAACAAAAGTACGGCCTTCCCGGCGGAAGAAGTCGAGAGTCAAACTGCGCGCTTCTTGATGAACTAGGCGGTCAACCGCCGCTCGAAACAAAACACGATCGGAACCTCGATTTCCGAGAGAGTCCGGCAGTGCCGCTCTCCAAACCCCGGCGACCGAAGCCTCGGACGCCGGCGATTTTAGACACTCGGTGAACACAGGCACGTCCTGCTATCAAGGCAGCTATCGAGGATAGTCAATTTACCCTGAGATCCGTGGGTCTAATATGTCGCCAAGCGCCCCGATTCTTTCAGCCAAGAGATGGCGTCAGGGGGCTGTTTCACCCACCAAAGGAGAAATAGACAATACACAAGGAAAGGAAAGGACAGTGGGTTAGAATTCATACAACATCATACAGGAAAGGAACAGTGCGTTTCGTGGCACGCATAGCCAGAAGGAAGAGATGAGCCACATTGGCCAAATACACATTCAAACACGAAATCCCGCCAAACGGCGAATAAATACTCATATATACAGAAACAGATATAAGGAAAAGCTTTCAGCCAAGAGATGGCGTCAGGGGGCTGTTTCACCCACCAAAGAATCGGGGCGCTTGGCGACATATTAGACCCACGGATCTCAGGGTAAATTGACTATCCTCGATAGCTCAAGTGGTTAAGAGCATCCGCCCGGCAAGTGGAAAGATCCGGTGTTCGAGTCCCGGTTGAGGAAATATTTTTACTCTTGTGATCCGTTCGATTCCGCCTTCCCCACCTCTATTGTGTTCGTCCTTTATATGTGTTCCTATCGCTTTTCCTTATATCTGTTTCTGTATATATGAGTATTTATTCGCCGTTTGGCGGGATTTCGTGTTTGAATGTGTATTTGGCCAATGTGGCTCATCTCTTCCTTCTGGCTATGCGTGCCACGAAACGCACTGTTCCTTTCCTGTATGATGTTGTATGAATTCTAACCCACTGTCCTTTCCTTTCCTTGTGTATTGTCTATTTCTCCTTTGGTGGGTGAAACAGCCCCCTGACGCCATCTCTTGGCTGAAAGAATCGGGGCGCTTGGCGACATATTAGACCCACGGATCTCAGGGTAAATTGACTATCCTCGATAGCTCAAGTGGTTAAGAGCATCCGCCCGGCAAGTGGAAAGATCCGGTGTTCGAGTCCCGGTTGAGGAAATATTTTTACTCTTGTGATCCGTTCGATTCCGCCTTCCCCACCTCTATTGTGTTCGTCCTTTATATGTGTTCCTATCGCTTTTCCTTATATCTGTTTCTGTATATATGAGTATTTATTCGCCGTTTGGCGGGATTTCGTGTTTGAATGTGTATTTGGCCAATGTGGCTCATCTCTTCCTTCTGGCTATGCGTGCCACGAAACGCACTGTTCCTTTCCTGTATGATGTTGTATGAATTCTAACCCACTGTCCTTTCCTTTCCTTGTGTATTGTCTATTTCTCCTTTGGTGGGTGAAACAGCCCCCTGACGCCATCTCTTGCCTGAAAGATTCGGGGCGCTTGGCGACATATTAGACCCACGGATCTCAGGGTAAATTGACTATCCTCGATAGCTCAAGTGGTTAAGAGCATCCGCCCGGCAAGTGGAAAGATCCGGTGTTCGAGTCCCGGTTGAGGAAATATTTTTACTCTTGTGATCCGTTCGATTCCGCCTTCCCCACCTCTATTGTGTTCGTCCTTTATATGTGTTCCTATCGCTTTTCCTTATATCTGTTTCTGTATATATGAGTATTTATTCGCCGTTTGGCGGGATTTTGTGTTTGAATGTATATATATATATATATATATATATATATATATATATATATATATATATATACATTCAAACACGAAATATATATATATATATATATATATAGTTACATATATATATGTGTATATATATATATACATATACATTAATACATACATCTATATGAATACACATATGTATACATACGTTTATATATGTGCATATATATATATACACATATGGTTTGCTTAATATATTAGTCCGTCATACGAAGCCCTAATAATAATATAATAATATTTGTCTTTCAATGAAAATCAAAGCGTACACGTATTTACTACAATATGGATACTCCTCATATTTTTCAGTTTTTTGATCCCTCCAAGTTGTTCAATTGTAATGCACCCTAAATTTTTCTCCAAACCTGGTTCTTATTTTTTTAGAGTACATGGGAAAATAATAATGTTGCTTTTCTTGGTACCAACGAATTTATATTAAACAGAGTAATTTTTTATTTCTTTTCAAAGATTGTATCTGTAGTTTTTGTACAAAACACGAGCAGGTTCATACCGAATGTCATCGTCGCAATTAATTTGATTGTGTATCTCTTAGCTGCCATTGCTCCCTAGACTATTTTTCCCTAAAATATGAATTTAGATTCCTCCTTTCGCTGTTCTCTCCTCTTGTCATCGGAATATTTTTCCGTTAAGCCTTTTCCATCCTTTCTTAACTCTTCTTCTTTTAGCCTCTCTTTCGATCAGTTGAAAAGAGCATGGATTTGGGAAAACTTCTATACTCTCCGGAAGAATATCTTCCAAATACATTGTACAAAATAATAAACAGAAGGCTTAGGATATGCTCTGGATTACTTATGCAAGTGTTATTCAGTTGAACAATGATTACCAAATGGCGTAGTTGTCCCTGTAGCAACTACTTCTCTCATTATCGCTTGCATCTTTGATTATATGGATATTTTCCAAAGATGTAATAGTAGTTAGTGGGGTTTTAAAATTTCAGAGAACGTGGATGCGTAGATAGGGACGGTGGAACTATTGCTTGGGGAAATCAGTGATGTGTTTTAATTTCCAATGGCAGGATTAATAGTGCCTGTGGTTGAGTGAGATGAGAGTTCATGAATAAAATTGAAATAAATTACCGCTTACTAACTTAATGTTTCGATTAAAATAATAAAATAAAACCGTGAGTAAGATTTACTTTTGCACAATATCAGAGACGACTTACATCCGTTGAAATGAAATGAAATAATTTACTTTGTGATTCCACACTCCTTATTTTTTTTAAATTATTTTTTAAATAAAGTGTGTGGAATTACAAAGTCAATTATTTCATTTCATTTCAATATGTTAAGCAATTTCCATAAAATTGCGCATGTGACAACAAAAAAAAAGATTTACATCTGTTTTGAAATTATTGTTTCTTTTCATTGAAGGTCCTCTAATGCCACTGAAATAAAAAATACATTTTTTTCTAGGCAATATATTTTTTCAGTGCAAACACCTGATTGGACTAATCTGTATTTGCAGTGAAAAACGCTTTCGTGAAATTTAAGGACGTTTTTCTACTATGTTAGGAAACATTTGCGTATTTGATATACATACATGCCCCAAAAATTACATGATAGAAGAGAAGGAGGAACGCACATCAGTCTTTTGTGTATTTTAGTCTTTGACAAGGTCCTTCACTGAGAAATAATGTAAAAAATTACGCAACATACAATGTGTGAGAAATAAATAACATAGGTATGGAATGGTTTATCATGCCATTGATAAAAAGCATCCATCAATATAGTATAAACTCAAAAACAGCAGGATTTTTCACGTAAGAAGAAAATATATAGAAACTTCAACTTCCTATTTGATACACGAAACACCGTTTTTATCTTTTAACAAAAACATTTTTGTTTATTTAAACATAATCTTACATTTTAAATAGTAAAAGAAGGGTTGAAACGTTGATGGTGTTTGAGATTCTATGGTCTGAATGAAAATTGACATCGTAGGGGTTACTTTGAGGTGGGGATAAAAAATTTCGAGAAACTTTCTGGTGAATAAGCATACGAAAATGATTTTCGTCCTTTATGTGGTTAAGGTGCAAAAAAAATTGCAACACGTGTTGCGCAAATACATATAAAAAATTTCGAAGACGTGGAATACATTCGAAAGTAAGAATTCTCAAAGCATTCTCCAAGTCACCGCGGCGAATGTCTAGAATCACGAAGTCTCGTACTTCGCCAAATTCCCTCCGACATTCCATTGTTTTATGATACAGTCTCACGAACCTTTGTTCTTGAAAAAACATCCTACCAAACCTATAATTTGAGATGAAGTTTGTAAATAAAATATAAATAAATCGTTTTTTGATCCTGCATTATCTTCAAATGTCAGGAAATTACTGTGCTTGTTAAAAACTCCACGTGATAAAAAAATTGAAAATAATAAATAAACTTCCGGATCATAGTATAGTATATATTAAATTAATATATAGACAGCAGATGGACTATTTACGTGATAATACGCCACAGACCACAAATATTTACTGCGAAAACGGAAATATTATTTGCGGAAATATTCCCTATTTCTAGAGAGTGCTGTGATAAAATAATGTATTCAATGACCAATTTGATGCAAAGCAACTTCTGATACAGCCTGTGTAAATTCATTTTTAAATCTGATTATATCGATAAAATTACGATAGAATGTTTCTCTATTTTGGCAAGATATCAGTTCAGCGTGAGAATGTAGAGCAATTGAGTTATCAGAAAGGCGTTTCTAAATTATTTCCACGTTATTTCTTCCTTAAGATAAGAGAGGAATTCCACAATATCACGCTAATAACTTTTTTTGCTATTCTATGATATATATTCTGTCGGAGTATCAGGTACCTCTCATGCCTCTGTTGAATATGTTTTTTGATTTGTAAATGTTTTCGTGACATCATTGGCAATCTTCTCTAAGATATTTGACGGGTCACCCCCTTCACTTATACTTTAGACTTCTGCATAGCATTTACAGATGATGTTCTTTTTTCTCCTCAAATACCTTATGGCGATTCAAATCCGACTCAATTCACATTCCTGATAATTATCATGTCATTTCCCATTTATTCTGTCTAGAACATATCTTCTTTCTTTCAATTTCACATAGTGATGACTTTTTTTATTCACTCAGACGCGAAGGGAATACAAGGAAAATTGTTCAATTTATAAGAGTGGATTTTACGAGTCACTAATTCCATGAACATATGCCATTACTGATCAATTCATTACTTTTATCTGTGAATGTTAAAATAATATTTCATCGAAATTTATATTCACATAAATATCGTTTGGAGATGCATATAGGACAAATTAGAAACATTTTAATCCTCAATGGTCTAAATTTCAGGTGAAATATTTGGTTAGGAATAATACGCCCAACTGGAGAGGCCATGGTGTAAGGTGTCTTGATGAATCACGCATGTTTACCGTAGAAGGCGCTTTGAAATTTGAAGGACCCCTCGAAAATATAAGGAGTTCTTCGTCCCTTTGGCGAAGTCGCGCAGCGGCGTCCGAGATCGGGCGCGTCGCCGGTCGACTCTGCAATCCCCATGGTTACGTCCCTGGGGTGTCCGAACCCACACGCAACCTGGGATCTTGTCAAGGAAAACCCGTGATTCATTTCAATTGCCTATGATACGATGAATAGGTGCTGTAATCGATCGAGATGCGGAAACATAAAAGAAATTTAAATGCATTAGCGCTTCCTAAAATGATTTTTCGACTAAAAAAGAAAATTGAACGAATTACTATCCGCTATAGAGTTGA
The DNA here is from genome assembly GCF_022747635.1 of Hetaerina americana. Lineage (NCBI taxonomy): Eukaryota > Metazoa > Arthropoda > Insecta > Odonata > Calopterygidae > Hetaerina > Hetaerina americana. Next base: position 105,927,389 of record NW_027286069.1, on the reverse strand, counting down.
AAATCGCAGAACGAAACCTACGGTTGGATTGAGATATCTCAATACCAATGGTAAAGAATACTAGTTCATAACAGGTCTGAAGAGAAGAGTGAAGACTATTATTATCTCATTTTCCGAGATTATTTATGTTATTTTGTCTAAAAACTTAATCGGGGTGATATTGAGACTGTTTAGCCCCTTCTTCGGCCTAACTCTTAAAAGTTACATATAAGACAGTCAAAAACGCCCAAACCCTAAGCGAAGGAAGGAAAACCTTCACGGGAATCGAACCGGTGAACCCTGAGTAGAGCAAACGAGGAAGTTACCTCACCGCCACCGGGGCCGTCCGCGAAATTATTTGACGGGGACTATGACATGAGACGGCAGTCAGTGGCTGCACATATAAGAGAATTGTGCTTATATAGAAGATACATGATAATGCAGTACTCACGAGAGCAATATAACATTTATACGGCACAATAGAACATAAAAATACGAGTAGAGAACACGTAAAAGACACTTACGAACACGTAAAATACAATGACATTTCAGAAAGTTAAAGTTTTCGGCCTTCACTGACGCCTTCTTCAGGTCAGCCTGGAAGGTTTTGGGTGAAGGGAATGCGAGGTCTGGGGCGGGGGGAATGCAGTGTGGGTTGGAGAGGGGGATAGTAAATAAGATGATGACGGCCGTGTCGTCAAAATATCAACTAGATATGCGAGTCTCCTTTCTCTGTGCGAAAATGTTTTAATCAAAGTATATATATATATATATATATATATATATATATATATATATATATATATATATATATGTATATATATATATATATATATATATAGTATATATTCAACATATATCAATATACACACATATGTGTGTGTATATATATATACATATACATATATAAATACATATGTATATAAACCATACACATAATAATCAACCCGAAGGATGGCAGAGTTCACCCAGTACTAAGCCCGGCGGCGTGTCACACATCAGGGTAGGGGGGCCAATTCCTTTCCCTGTGCCGGTTATGGTTTCCCAGGAAAACCTGGTACCCGAAAAATCACATAGCTTGGGTGGAGTTGCAGGTGTCTTGCCTGGGAATCGAACCCGGGACCCTCCGGTCAGTAGTCCGACGCTCTTCACCCCGGACTACCTCGACCCATGTATGTATATAAATATATATACACATATATATACATACATGGGTCTAAATACATGCATGCATATATACAAACACGGGTATACATATATATAAAACTTGGACAGCAACAAACAATATAATAACACATAAAAAGAACACTCACACATTATTTCTTAATAATTCCGACGGAATTTAGCTCCATCTTCCTCGGAAGAAACAGAAGTACTGACTCCGCAGAGTACTGATTCTGAAGTATGCTTGATTCCGCATTCCCCACCTCACCTGTATCTATATAGACATACATATACATTCAAACACGAAAACCTGCCATTTGGCGAACAAATATTCATTCACATGGAAATAGATATAAGAAAAAGGGATTGGAACACACTTAAAAGACAGCCACAGGTGAGGTGGGGAATGCGGAATTGAGTAGATTACAAGGGAAAAAATATTTCCTAGACCGCGACTTGAACCACCAATCTTTCGACTTGCCGGGTCGATGAGGCCAATACGCCAATATATTGCAGCCAATATACGCACATGATATTGAGAGGAATTAAACAAAAGGACACTCGTGGTCCTATTAATCTCGTCATTCAATGTTAATTTTCATAAAAATTCCTCCGATCAGTTTGAAGGGTGATTTCTTTTCCATAGGTCATCTACGCCAATCTTGTGTCTATCATGAAGAGGGTTAGCAAATACTTATTGGGTACGTACTGAGGCACCCTAATTTGGTGATTACTTGGTTTAAACAAAAAAGAAGAACTGAAAAAGGGCTATATGAATGAATTAGTTTATTTGGTGGACATCAGAATCGATTATGACTCTCATTAAAAACACAATCCCACCAGTGATATTGACAGCTCTTTATGAAGAGCAGATTTTTTAGTTTTAGGTCTCATACTTGATTTAAAAACTTAAGAGATGAAATCGAGGGTGGTGAGTACTGAGAGAGTTTCTTCGAAGTATGTAAATGGCCAAGCACGAATTTCAATTTCATTCCGAAGAATATGAAAATCTTTCCAACATTACGGTGGTCAGAAATGAGGCGCGCCTTGGGGACCGAAGGGGAGGGTTTGTTGCAGTGCAGGGATAGAATTCCCTGCCACACCCCCCGCCCCTCCCAGAGTGAGTCTGCCCGCTTCCACCCCACACGAGTCCACCAACACGTTGCGTCCGCCATGAGCCACTCCCCCTCCCAGCCCTTCCCTTAGAGGGACTCGTCTGCTGGACGACCCTTTGATACGTACATTCAGTGTAGCGGCCAGGTTGCCGCAAGATTTAGATTGAAATATTACTCCCCGACTAAATTTCGTTTAAAATACGAACCTAAATTAGGAGCTTTCTCTGTTTTGTGACGACGCTAAAAAAAAAGCACCACTAACCCCATCGCACTACTCTGATGGAGACATCATGAATATAAGATCATGGAAAAACCTGATGGAACTGTCAATTTAAAATGGCACTTTTCCCGTGAAATAATGGCTGAAAGGAGATCCCCGTCCATCTCACTTTCACTAAAATCGCTTTAACATTGAATGCGTTGAGTTGTGGAAGACATTCAAAAAATCATTTTGCCTTATGATTGGAGGTTAGGATTTTTTCATACCTCATCCTCTTTCGAAACTTTAGTTTGTATAGAATTATTTTTACGTTCTCATAGCTCGTCATCTGCGAACGGACGACCCGCAAGAGTCTGTGTCAATGCAGCTGGCAGTGACAGGTACCGTCTTTGGGGCAATTCTTTTTCGATTGGCCCCAAAGTCCGCACGGCCCAGTGCACACATCTTCGAGTGACCAAGGGAGTGATGACCAACATGTCAATTATTTTTCTCCTTCTACCTGGCATTTCCAGAACATCCCAATGGCACTCAATATACCCTCCATTCATCTTTCCTGCATCCGTTGGATTTCTCCCAACGGTGATCTCTCCATCTTTCCCCATGCCCTGAACACTTTCGTTTGAATTTATTTCCGCCCATTTCACTTTTGCCATCCTCCGTCAAACCCAAATCTAAGAAACCTTCAACTTAACTCTATCCTCTTGCATCATCCTTTTTATTGAAAAAAAACACATTAACGTTATGTACAGTTATCATAGAATGCATATGATGTAGAGCTCCTTGGCCTTTCCCGAAGGAATTAAAAAAGGCGGAATTGTCGACACATGTCTAGATTTTGATACCAATTAATCTTAGATCCGTATGTACGTGGGGATTCCAGAAAGTAACTTCCGTTTTCGTGTAGCGTGAGAATTAGTGGAGGTAGCCGAATGGTCGCTGTTTTGACTCACACAGTAGGTTAGTACATCTCTAGCTGCAGTGGTGGGACGTTTATTTGAATTAGCGAATTAAAACGAATAATGCAATGGAAATATCCGCCTAATGTGCAGTCCGTTCAGTGATAAGGTTATTACTGACAGGAAGAACTTCAAAACTGTTGATATCCATCGGGAAACTATTGCTCTGGAAGGACCAAATGTGACAAGTGACGAGAGTTGTGCGTCAGTGTTGTTGTTCGTTAAAGAGTGAACACGATTGTCCATGATGATGGCATAAGTGTTCCTCTGTCTTTGGTGAACAATGAACTGCACCTGAAAATTGACGAAAAGTTCGTGAAACCCGATGTTTTACAATATCTAATATCTTTAGAAAGTTTTACACATATTTATATGATTCTGTTGCAAGTAAACACGACTGAAAAGGAAGGTCACCACATGTTTTGGAACCCAGGTAAAGCAGCTCATAACCCCGAATTCATCATCAACAGTTCTCTGAGAGCTGTGGAGACCCGAGTGAGGTCCCACGTGTGATTAGCCACGCCCCCTTGTCCTGGAATGGCATATGCGTGCAAGTCACGCTGCAAGTCACGCCGATGTCTCGCAAATGTTTTGGTAAACCATTTCATACTGCGTATCGTCAACGCAACGCACGACGCCGCTGTTGGTCGCACCTAACATTCATATATCAGCGTTACAGCTTGTGTTATTCTAATGTTATCATTCTAGCAAGCCATAATGTGAATGAATCTATCAGAATTATATACCCCCGCCAGAGGCTAAAATACGCTAAATTGAAAAATATTACCGATGTAATCAATGCAGTAGCAAAGACTATACCGTTTTCCGTATGGAGAAAGGTTACTTTAAACGCTAATATTGTAGGGAAGAAATTAGAGCAGGTGGGACAGTTAATGTATTTCGCAAGTGTTTCGGAACAAAATGGTCAAAGTAGAAGGTACGAACCGAAAAGTATTGCGTTAGGCGAAGAAGATTTCATTACGAGGAGGGAATTGATGACAGGGACGTTGAGTAAGAATGTTAAGAAAAGGTTCGCTAAAGCTTTGATTTGGCGAGCAGTTATGTACGGAGCGGAAACTTGATCGTTGCAGCAGATTGATAAGCATAGATTGGAGCCTTTTGAAATGTGGGTGTGGAGAAGGGCGGTGAAGATGAAGCGGGCAGAAAGGAAAACAAATGAGGAGGTGCTGAGTATAGCGGGGATGGAGAGAAGATTGCTGAGAGAAACCATGAGGAGACGAAAAAAATGGATACAAAGTATATCGATTGACAATGGGATATTGAATAAGGTGATAGAAGGGAGAATGTTGGGCAAACGAGGAAGGAGCAGGAATAGGATGGAATGAAGGGAGGAAAGAATGATGCAGCATTGAAGAGAGGATTACTGTAGTGTAGGATTTTGTGTTGTGTTTTATAAGGAGAGACTAGGGTATTGTCACTGAAGCGTTTGGTTGCTTGTGTCCATCCAAAACCTACCAAATCCGATAGATAACCAATAATAGGAATACATAAATGCAGTGATGATAGGTGTGAAACAGAATTTAGAGAATGGACGTAAACGTATCAGATGTTCCAGAAAATTTCGCCAGACTTTATAACTTGCGGCTTTAGAGAATAATTTAAAGGAAAAGACGTCCGTGATAAGGAACCATGAAAAATTGCCGTTCACATACCGTACAAATTAGACAAATTTAATCAATGAAAGCTCTCCTAATGGATGGAGACCGAATTTCCCTGCAATTTGGTCTCTAGTCAGGAATTTGAAGGAATGTGGGGTGGTTTCCGAGAGGCAGCGTCGTGGAGGGTCGCGGCGAATTCTCTCAGTCGACGCCCGACACCTTGGCAGGATTCCTAAGATCCCCTAACGCTAAGGGAGGCGTCCCACAATGCACCCCTTCCACCCGCCACCCCTCCCCCACCGGTGGTCCGCCCACCCCAATATCATCGCCACTTGACTCGTCCTACACCGAGGCCACGCCCCGCAGACCTCACGCTGTTTTGGATTTATGCGCTTTAAGATTTCTGCGCAAACAGCAATGCGGTCGGTATTCGTGTTTATTATTTTAAAAAAATCTCCCACTCAAATTTGAGTAGACTCGGCAGATTAAAAATGAACTTAAGTTTAAATAAATGAGTATTAGTTTCATTCACGATTATTTTTCTTGCTATTGTTCCTTTTCATAGTAACGTATCTTCCCAAAGTTTAGAATTGGAGAGCCATGATCTTTGAAATCAAATGCCTTATCATATGGTTGGTCTTTGTGCCAGTTGTTTGAATCAAGGAAGAAGGCGATTATGATTTGCTCATGCGGTATCTTCGTCATGAAAGAAACATTTTAAAACTATGTGCCGGCGAAAAACTTTCTTTGGTTAGTCATTTGTTAAATATAGACTAAATATTTGGGACCCAATTCAGCATACTGTAAAATAGTTCAACACTTTTCAGGAGGAAATAAATTGAAGTTAGATGACAATATGGAGTACAAAATGCCTTATTTTGTTTCACCACAATTGGAACCATTAAATTAGTTGTTAGGGGAGGTGATAGACACCTGAGGTTATTTGCGCTATTCGGAAGAGGTGTGGGTGATTCGGTTTGGGCTGGGATGTTCAAGAGAGATCGTGTAGTGAAACTCGGCCCCTAACTCTTAAAAATAGGCGCCAAATGGGTCCGCAGTTCAACGTCCTATCCGACGGACGGCGCATTCACTTAAAGTGCACTCCACGAAGTACCCCAAGTAGGGACCGGATTACTACTAAAAATTTCTGCCTCCGAGGTGGGAAGCCAGTACATTAGCCATTGCACCATCGCGATATACACTTGGAATTATTCTTCGTCCATAGGGGGTCCAGTAATTGTGGCCAAATATCTGTTTCTTGAAAGGGATTTGTGCATATGCATTTTTTGGAAATATATAGACATACATAATTCAAAATATCTATTTATTTAAATTACCATTTGGTTTTTTATGGTTTATAATGTGTCAGATGATATTATATATCAAAGGTTTATACAAAGGGCAACAGCTCGTAAAACTCTTATTTTGTAAGAGAAATATAGAAAATTCACTTGCATATGGCTAATGAACAGGATTTAAAAGTTAAGAAAAGAATGTTAAATCCGGGAAAGATATTTTGATAGCAATAGAATAAAAATGAAAATGGATAGATGTAGTGAATAATAATTAAGAGTTCCGGAAGATCGGTGAGGAGAGGTCTCGCGAATAATCACTTGCGAGAAGGAAGTGATGGAAGACAAAGAACTGCTAAGGGATGAAGTGAGTGGCAGGGAATGGGGCCCTCCAATCAATCAGCATATTATAAACCATTGATGACGGTATGCTATTGGACGCCCCCTTCATCGTGTGACCAGCGAAGAGGCTTTAACGCTCTTCACATTTGAGAAAATGCAATCGAAAATTACTTAGCAAGTCAAAGGCTCAAAATTTAAATTTGCTGAACTAATTTTGCTTGCGTTCACTTTAGCGAGTGTCGACTTAATTGCACATATCATTCAGGATAAAAATATCTTCCAAAATATTGTTGAAAATATGTGGCCATAGGCTATGATTTAAGATAAATTTACCGACTAAATAAGTTAAAAATAGTTATTTATGCTCTAAAATGTCTTCCGGAATATCCTGAAACAAAATATTAAAACAAATCTAAAGTATTCCTGTAAAACTAAAATTCCTAACTTTTCTGAGGTGATGCGTTTTTTGCGATGCATCTGCTGAATACTTTAGGTAAGGATTTCTAAACATTCGAAACCCATGAGCACCAGCATAAATAAAACTTACTGCTTTTTAAGCCTTGTTCTTTGCAGATTATTGATTGATAGAAAACTTTTAGAAAATTACAGTTGATCAAATCACACGCGATACAGTTTTCAATGCACTGGCAGCATCATCATCAGGTAAGTCAAAGGAAACGGCAACTTCCTTTTATACTCTACGAGAAGAGAGGAGGCGCAACTGATCATAATGTTGATGCCAGTGCCATGATGATGCATTGAATCGACTAACTTAATAACTGTGGTTCGTAAAATTTTCCCGACAATCAATACATGAATGAATGAATTGAAATCCTTGTAAGTGCACTGAAATAACAAATTGTTGTCTCACTTCTCTGTTAGTTGGCAATAGTGATAGCCATGGTTTGACGATTGTTCCATAGTCATCAGCAGGAGGGAACAATATGGTAAAAATGTCAGCTAAATTCGCATTACGCGCCACAGAGGAAGAGGATTATCTCATTGTTTGATGAGCAACCATGAGGAGAAACGTAATGAATAACTCATCGTAGCACTTTCCCACTTGATATCTATATCCAGTGGAAAAGTCCTACGATCAGTTATTCATTATGTTCGACTTCCACCACATCACGCCTGAAGCGACTCAATTTGATGAGGAGAAAAATTGAAATTTATCAATAAATGAAAGTTGGTGATTCATCTCTATCACATGAAAACCTTTACATTAGAACTAAGCAGTTCCTAAACAGCATTACTTCTCTAGCAAGAGACCCTCCTTGACCAGATCAGGCACGCTAATTATTGACAACAGTGGCCTTTGTAGCACTAAAGCCATATCATTTCTGTATAAACCGTCAGCTTTCAAAGTACTAGAATATTTCTATTTCACTCAATGGAGAGTACATACGAAAATAATTCAACTGAGAATCTTTTGCATTCAGGAAATCACGAGGTTAAAAATATTCAAGGTTTAAAATGGTTCGAGGTTTCCAATTGCCTCTCTCTCTAGTGCGTGAACGCCAGGACAGGTGAATAGAATCATAGAAAAACACTTCGTTTATAGCAACAAATACTTAATCCATTTTATTTACAGTTCAGGAACCATGGCATTGTTGGAGTGAGATCACGCTGTACAGCATTTTGAGTGATAAGAGTAAATCAACACATTGCCAACTATTATGTGATACATTCTGCAATGAAAAAGTGGCAATAATTTCAGCAGTTCTACATGCCCAATTCGGCCAATACTGCCAGTGCTAAAAGTAGTCCCAAATCTAATGGAAATGAAACCTTCACTGGACCACAGAATTTCCACCATTCCAAAAAAAAACAAAACAAAACAAAAGAGAGACAAATGAGTGAAGGCAAAGACGTATTGCAACCGTTTAAACATGTCAACATGTAGGCAATGCAATCGAGTGTCTTATTCCTTCGGATGATTAATGGTGGCGATAAATAATATTAATGTCAAAGATGGAGATGACGGCAATGATGACGACATGGATGACGTTGGTGATCACTTGCATTCTTTCATTCACAGGTTGTTTTTTTTTAACCAATCAAACAGATTTTGTCATATGAATCACTCATTCGGTGGTACTCCTCATGAGTTCAAAAGTACGTCTTCCCCACACTAACATCTCATTAAATGGAAGGAAGCTCGTCGGTGAGAGGGAGGGTCTTGGATTTCTTTTTCGCCAAGAGAGGGAGAGAGTGTATCTCTTGGGGTTGGTTCCACGTGCCAATTGAGCGAGCCAGCCCCAATTGGTCGGGAAGGCGCCGTTGGGTGGGTGGGTACGTCGTGGCAAGCGAGAGCGCCCGATACGACTGGAGTCGCCGTCGGCAGAGGATTACGGAAACAAAAGCTTATATCCACCGCCGAATCCGGTTTCTCCGGCTTGTGAGAGACCTTAGCGTAGCTCGAGGCGTTCCGATGCGGGGTTTCTGGACGTCATTTCGTCCGGTGGATTGGGCAGTACAGTAATGTTTTTATGATCAATGTCACCACTCAGTGTTAAAAGTTTCAATGAAGTCCACCCCGCATCATATTTAGGGATATTTGTTTAATTTTTTTGTGAAACGATAATTCTCCAAGTATGTTCGGTTTTTTTCCCACAACATGAAAAACGTTCCTTGTATGTACCCGATAAACCAATCACATAAGAATCTTTTTTTCAATTTTCAAATTGACAAATCGAATGAAATTTTTTAAATTAGATACGTTGGGGGTGTAGTATTTTCAAATTCAAATATTTTTTTGTCTGCATGTTGAAAATTTTTGATTCTTTTGTGTTTTAAACCTATAATCTCTTTAAATCTGTTAAGCATTGTTGCCAAGTGAGAGACATCAGCAAGAAAGCTCTATTGTTTATTGGCAATATTTTGAGAAATATCAAAATTGATGTCATTACAATAGCGTGAGTTTTCCAGTTTGTAACACTTGTCCCCGTTAAAAAAAAGATTTATATTTCTCAAAATTGGTAATAATATTGCAATTTTTTACTTGATCTCTTCGTCAAATTTTCCTGTCCAATCAATCGAATGTGACTGATGCCTTCTTACATATAGTGCATTTCATAAATATCAGCCAGGTATCTACAGATTTCTTTTTAAGAAACACATAGTTGATCTTTCCGATTGAAAGCATTGATTTTTAAAACAAAATTGCATCCCTGAGCATATTCAGCGAATGCTCTTAATATGTGGTATGATTGCTGATATGTATGTTAAACGTTAAATATTACCCGTATGGACCGGGGAGGGTTATGAATTGGTGGTAGCCATGCGCTATCGTTCAATTCTCGTGATTTTTAGAGTTGGGACAAGATTCATCAATATTTAATTTTGCTGGCTCTTCAAGCGGCACGGACTATGTATGAATCCAATTATATTAATTTTTAATTTACTTTGAAGCTTGGCCTCCTTTATCAATTGTTATTGCAGACATTTCGGAAAGTGTATAGAATGTTTTGAATAGAAAACCTAGATGTGGAAACCATGGTATGCATACAGCTGAATTTTTACCAATTCCAGTTCCGCTAATTGAAATAACAGGCAAATTTGTGCTGGGGCACTTGTAGGACTTTGGAATTCAACTTATAATGTCCCGCAGCAGAAAGACTTGAGATAGGTACAATTAGACCCCAAGAGAATATAATGATAATATTCTTCATGAGACCAAATGAAATCTAACCTTGGGTAATTCATAAGTGCCAGGCCATGTGATTAAGACGAAATATTTACTGTAAGAATGGAATATAATATTTATTTAAAAAGCTGTCCAACAACTTTGACCCCTGAAGCAGACCAAAGCAAACAAAACCGTTTTACATAACGTGTTCCTTTTATATGGATTTTAAATTGTTTCTGGCACGTTTTGCGAATTTCTATTTCCCTGAGAGAAATTGCTGGTTTTTTTGCGGCCAATGCAGTTTGATCAATCTCGGATTGATTCAATACATTTGACCTCTAGCCTTCCTTTTCCATTCAGCATTTTAATGAGCACGTTGCTTCGACGTTAGGGTGGACTTTATTTTACTGGACGATGTTTCCGGGGTGACTTTCTTTTTAATATTTTAGTGAATATCGAATTTATCAGTGAAATTGTTATTACTTTGAATTTTGCCAATTTCTCGGGTCGTGCCCAGTGAAAGTAGAATAAACGCGGTCAATTTTCTGCCTTCAATTTTTATTCTTTTGCATGATTAAAGATTGCCACCTGCCATGGGACACCATGTTGTATAGTTTCTCAATCCTAGCGAAATTGGAACGATTGGCGTGGAAAAACGGATCTGGTTATCACTGTGTACTCAAATGGTCTTTGACGTTTTGGTTCTATTGATTGATCTGTCGGCATTGTGCTTCCAATCGGTCAGACGTTTAGGAGACACGCGCCACGTGCCTGCTCACGAACGCTCTCCTCGCAATAACCATCGGGTCGGCACTAAAACACCCACCCCGAGGCACGCGGCTGCTGACGCGATTCCAGCCCACGACCGCCGAAGGGCGCCGCGGGTGCGGGCGGCTCTCGCCCTGCAGACGCGACGACTCCCACCCACCAACGTTCTCCTTCTCGCATTCTTTTTGCCATCACGGGACACGTGGAGGCGCACCAAAAAGGGCGGGGAATAGGGGGGGGGGGGGGGAATGGTGACGAGTGCGTCCCTTCCCTCTTAAGGGACACTCACCGACATCACACGCACGCGAGCACACACAATAATAAAAATAATAATAATATTAATAATACGAACACGCGAAAATGTCGTTCGTGGTCGGGAGAGAGGGGATGGATGACGCCCTTGGCAAGAGGTCCGCACTCCGCGCACCACTCCCCCCCTCCATCCCTCCCCGCCAACACCTCCTCCCTTACCCCCTCCCCCTCACTCACCACGAAGCGTCCGCCGAAGGGCCGTCCGAGGCGCAGGAGTCGTCTTCGACGTCCACTAGCGGCGAGGGCGAGGGGCGGTCGAAGGGTCCGTCGGGGGGCAGGGAGGAGGAGGAGGCAGGCGTGGGGCCGCAGGCCGGGGTGGGGCTGAAGGCGTTGAGGGAAGGGTGGGGTGGCGGGGGCAGGGCCGCCGGCTTCCCCGGTGGGTGGTGGTGCTGGGAGGAGGCGGCCGCGGAGGCCGCGAATGCCGCGAAGGCGGCGGAGGCAGCTGCGGCGGCGTACAGGGCCGGGTGCAGGCCCTGCGAGAGGGCCAACAGGGCCGCGGCGTGGTGACGGCGATCGGGGGAGAGGAGGAAAGGGGCGTGCGGGGAGGCGAAGTGCGGCGGGGGCAGCAGGGGAAGGTGGGCGGCGGCGGCGGAAAAGGCGGCGGGCGGGAAGGCGATGTGGGGCATGGGGGGCAGAGGCGGCGGAGGCGGCGGGGGCAGAACCTGCGGAGCTCCCCTGGGTCCGTCGCGCGCGATGATGCTGTCAATGCTGAAGGAGGCTTTCCGGTGCTGCGAGGTGGACGACGAGGACGGGGTGTGGGCGGGAGGAGCGGAGGGGCAGGCCGGGGGCGGCGGGCAGCAGGCGGACGCGCGGTGGAGGCCCGCCTCTAGTGCCTCCTTCTCCGTCTTGGGTAGCTTGAAGCGCTTCCGCCGCCTCAGGAAAGAGCCGTTCTCGAACATGTCGATGGCGGCGGGGTGCAGGGCCCAGTAGGCGCCCTTGCCGGGCCTGTCCGGCCTTCGGGGGATCTTGATGAAACAGTCGTTGAAGGAGAGGTTGTGCCGCAGGGAGTTCTGCCAGCGCTGAGTGTTCTTGCGGTAGTAGGGGAAGCGGTCCGTGATGAACTTGTAGATGTCGGAGAGCGGGAGCATCTTCTCGGGGCTGCTCCAGATGGCCATGGCCGTCAGCGAGATATACGAGTAGGGCGGCTTCTGGTCGCCGTACGACTCGCGGCTCGGCCGAGGCATGGCTCCGGCCCCCGGGTCACCATTTGGGCCTCCTCTCCGGGCCTCCGGATGCCAGTGCACTCCCGCCGACCCCGCTCCGGGGGTCCATATGGGCAGTGCGACGGGGTTCCCGAGATCGACGCCCCCCGTGGTGCTTCCGTATTCGGCGTCGGCTACTGCGGCGGTGCTCCTTGCCTCGTTGACGGGCGGCGTGCAATGTTTGTCGCGGCCCGGTCGGCACTGGTGTACATGGCTGCCTCGGAAGGGGGCGAGGTCGTCCTGATGTGGGTGGTGCCGATGTTAATGGGCGGAGCGTGAGGAAGTGGGCGGGGCGAACGGCGGGATCTCCCGTCGCTCCCCGCCGATGGAGAGGAGTAGGAAGGACGAAGGGGGAGGGGCAACCGTCGCCCAGGGGAACCGGAGTTCGCGTCTTAACCCAAACGCCTCGAGTTTGAGGCGTGATCGGGAGTAAGTTCCGCCTCCCTCCGTCGTCTATTGGTCAGTTCGCTCCCAATCGGGTAGGAAACTCCGTTCCCAGGGCAACGCCTCGCCATTTTGTAGCAGCGTCCTTTGCGCCCCCCTTCGAGAAGTTGGGAGCGTATAGCTCGGGGAGGAATGAGAACCGTGGACGTTGGGGTAGGGTTGTGCGGGGGAGATGGGAGAGTGATGGATGGTGGGGGAATCGTTTGTCTTCAAGCGGAGGGAACGAACGATATTACTTCCCCGGCTGCCACCTCGCATTTTTGGGATTCCTCGCATAACACTTTTTCTCCGCGGTAAAAAACCTTCTCAAGTTAGTATCTCCAGGGGACGGAAGTTGCTCTTGTTGAGTACCCAAGGAATAAAATTTTAGCAGCACTTAAGCGGCGTAGCCTGGGGGTGTTTTTGCAATTGTTAAGGTATAACCACCAGGATTCTTGTTTTTAGATTATAAAAAAAGCATCATTTTCAGACTCGATCACTGAAATTAGCTAGGCCTGAGGTGATGTATATCATCTTTGTTGAAAGGAAGACAGCGTTTTAATCGCATCATGAAACGGGGGACGCAGGTGCGTTAAAAATGTATGCCTTCTTAGGGCATATGTGATTCACCCCTCGAGGATGGATATATCCGAAATACGTCTCTGAATCAAGAATTATGCGGTAACGCTGAGTAGTTCGCGGCATGTGCCACCAGATGTTTTAGTCGTTATGTGTTAAGGAGTTGGGCATGCCTGAATATCGGCCTATAACTCCTGCGTCAATGGGGCACTACCGTTGTTCATTGAGCGATATCCGGGCTCTGAAGTTCCTCCACTTCTTCTCTTTTCCACTTACCCTGCGTACCGCCACTGCGCAATAACTGCTAGAACGACACGAAATATCCGGGAATCTGTTTCTAGTGTCAAAGCCCTATTACCCATCTAATTGTGTTGTTCATCGGAGAATAATGCATAACAGTGTGAAGATAACGTTACTTATGCACGACCTTTGGTCTATAAAAGTGGGCAGAGAATGTCTCTTAAATGTGACTCCTTCGATGGAATTACATCAACATTCGCCTTGTCATGGTCAACCGCACCGTGAACCCGTCGTCAAGAAATGTCACCGATGACGAAACGGTGGCTGGTGTCCAGCTCATGACGATACTGTTTATGTCGACGCCGTAATATCTACTGGTCGATTAACTCATTGCACAGATTGGCGAATCGATGGCTTCGATACACGATGGGCAGGGTGGCGAACACTCGAGATATCCAGTGTCAATGTCAGCGAAATCGACGCCACTGGGACAATAAACTTAAGGGTACATTTTTATGTTAGGAACTATGAATAATTCCGAAAATTACAATTGTTAATGCAAAATGATGTTTTTCTGCGTCTGTACGTCGAAATATGTCGTCCGTAAAACTAAATTCTTACATTCAATAATTTATAAACGCTATGTACTCAATGTAGAATCAAAATGAGAGCTTTTTTAGCCACCTCATAGTCCAAAGCGATTATTCTACTCCGAAATCATGTCCAATAAAAGCTTGCCTAAGAATTTAAGCCAAGTTTATGATTAACAAATTGAATGTCGTACATTATAAATTTTACGTGTTCTCCTTCATAAATATTCTGCTATTTTTCACGTAATATAGAGGTTGAACGCTTTAGTTTTCATAGAATTAACGGTTATAAAAAAGATTATTTTTTAAAGCAGTTTAAATTTTATGGAAAGTTCTTGCTCCTGGTTAACTAGTAATTTCTATCCAAACCTTTCGATTAACTTAGAGCTGGTTGTGTTAGTGTCAAGGCAATAATAAAAAAAGAACATTCAAAAACCTATAATAATATTCCCTAACTGAACCAATTTTCTTCGACTCTTACGATGGATAATTCAAGGGGAGCTTGTCATAACAATAGTACTTGGCGATAATTTCTTGTCGGTTAGTTTGTTTCACCCTGCCCGGAACCTTGTAACGGGGAATGGAAATTGCTCTTGCTAGTACCTATTCAATTTTTTTACTCACCCTGTTTTACGTAGATTGTCTTTCATAGTGATTGAGAGTGGAAACGATGCTATTTTTTGTATTTACGCAAAAAACCTCGAGATTCCCAGGTGGGGGATTCAAAGATCACGCAATTACCCGCCAGCCTACCATTGACAGGGGAAACCTACGGACTACAAAAGCACGTGCCTATTCGAAATTAATCCAATTTGTACTTTTCAATGGCTGGAACTATATTTGTTGACACGACCACCGGTTGAGTAGAATTAGCTGGGCATTAGTGTTATGGCATCCATGGTGATCACCATGTTTCCTAGAATCCTTGTGACTCAGGCAACAAGAGAAAGACAATAATTCTCTTGAGCTCATAAATGCATATTTTACATGGAGGACAAGAATTAAGATCGCTCCACTTTAAATGTTTTTGCTGTGTATTCGTGCCGTATGTGCGGCTTCCGGCGATAGCAGTTTGAGGATACTCGTCAAATTAATCAAGACTTTCAAATTCTTTTCTTCCTGGAGCATCTTTGTATCCAAATTGGCACTATTTTTCTGAAATGTACTTCGCTGACCGTAACTATTCTTTCCAAGTAATCAAAGATCATTTCGTATTATCTATCCGTGGAAATCTTATTTTTGTCAGTGCTTCCTGACTCACATGTCAAATTTGAAATGCTAACTTTAGTATTTCAAATTACATAATTTATTCCTGGGTTGATTAAAATTTTCAAAAGCCGAAATCTAGTGAATACGGTATTTGTAAAAGGTCGAGATGTTTATGAAGATGGAAAATAGGAGCAACGAGAAAATACGTTCACTCGATTATTTTCGCTAATATTTTGGAAAGAAATAAAGGCTGGGTATATTAGTACATTTTATTATGTACACCCACAATCCTGGAGTTTGCGCTAGGTTTTTCTTGGAATTATATATATATATATATATATATATATATATATATATATATATATATATATATATATATACACACACACATATATGAATCAGGAATTTATTCAAACTCTCCAATCTCATATGCACATCCTGAGTTCAACACTTCAATGAATATCCTGATTAATATTCTAAATGCACATGCAAAAATTACAGTGATAACCAATTATTTAATTGCACTTTTGAATAAACAGTAATAAAATAAATAAATATTCCCGCAGGTCTTAAATTATTGAGTGACCTCTGATTGCATCACTGCCACAAAGTAATCGAGCAAATGGTCTTACCTTGCTTTGAGTTGGTTAGTTTGAAAAATTTAATTTCCTCGTATTGTGTGATTGGTTACCCATGGCTCTTTTTCTTCGCAATTCAACTCTAATTACAGCATAATGATTTTTCCCTATCGCATCCTACCTTCCTTGCCCTACGAAATCTTCTTCCCCGTTGAGATTCCCGGACGTTTTGCCCTCTGTTATGCTCCCAATGAAGCCATTACCACTTGAGTGTGATTACCCCATCCATTCGGTTCTTCTACTTTATAATGATACTCTGAGCATTTTCTGGGTGATATTTTCAATTTAAGTCAAAAGAGAGCCTTTTAGGTTTTCCTCATTTCGAATTCTACTCTTTAGGTTACTTTTTTTGTCATATTTCCATGCCATTTGTCTGCTTGATCGAGAAAACACGCCCAAGTGAAATGTCGTCCACCCCTACAATGGATTTCAGGAATTAGCTCCTCTAAACGTGGTGAAGTCATGAATTCTAAAGATTTGGTTTTCTGGCCTTGCTATGCAAACGCTAACACTTCTCCTTCCGTCGGAATAAGTTGCAAATTAAGAGTTGAATCTAAGCTTTTCATTGAGGCAATTATTTAGAGATCTTGTTGGAAAATGGCAAGAATCTAGTACCTACCTATTCGTATTAATCATCGATGTGCGTCCATATCCCCCACACGTACTTCTCCACAATGCGCAGTAATCCCCCCAGCATTATTAAAACTTTTGTTTCGTAAATAAAAGAGATGAAAAAACTATCGGGAAGTAAGAAAGGAAAAACCACGCAAAATATTGAAGATAAAGAAGGCACGGTCTTTACCAATGGAGCCATAAATGGCTCAAGAGAGAATACACAATGAGGATCTAAATGGTAAGAGTAATAGGCCAGCAGGTTAAGAAAGAGAATACGATAGGGATAGCTTAAGCAAATGCATGCCCTGCTGCGAGATTCAAAGACCACTGAGGGAATAAAAATCAAATAAGTTCGTGATGACAGATAAGAACAGAACAGGTTAAAGGCTCAGGTAAAGGCAAACGCAAAATGGTTTGCGGGCTAATTCGTAGCGTTTATAAAAGAGGAATTCGGCCAACAGATTTCATCGAATCAGTGTGAGTATTCATCCCCAACAGTGTATCATAAGACAATAAGATTCATTGGGATAAAAATAGTATGGAAAGATATAGGACTTTACCGGCATCTGTACATCTCAGACAAATCAAGTGCGATTGGCAGTAATAGGAAGGATGACCAATGTTAGGATGAGGCGTTAAATGTGTCCATTATCACAAAAATCTATCCTTTGACTTCTCCCCTCCGATTGGTGGGCACCGTGACTTCAGTGAAACCGAAACTTATTCCATATTTTAATTTTAATTTTAATTGTTCTAAGTTCTTAAATGCGTACTTAGTTAATAGATGGAAAAGCCATTACAACATATTTTGGCTGTCAGTAGTGCGTGGTGCATCCCCAAAAAATATGCCAAAAGTGTGACTTCCCATCCGCCCCACAAATACGGGAGACCGTAAACCTAGGAAAATTGTGAAGCAATTTACTGCAAGACCAGGAAACAACAAGTAAACTGTTATGTCTCAAATGTAACGACTTAAATCTTTCATATTACCTAACCAATGGCCATCATTAGAAATATCTATAAAATTTACAACACAATATAGAATTATCACACTAAAATTTACATTCCTTTAACATCAAAAAAGTCTAGGGATCTGGAGCCGGTCTTCGGTAGCGTTGAGGGGAATAAATCTTCAAGCTGCTGAAAAAACTTGTAATGGGTCAAAATGTTCGAGAAATAATTTATTAACTCTACAAGAACCAAGTCGTCATCTACATCTACTTCATACCCCACAATCCGCCGCAAGGGCATGTGGGGAGGGGGTGTTAGGGCACCACCCGTAATTAAAAAAAACGCATGCAAAAGCCACAGATTTAAACAATCCACAAACAAAACATGACATACATTCATGCAAAAACCCTCATACCCCACACCCATGCATACACTCAAATGATCAACTAACGTTCACATTCCTCAAGAAATATACCTGATGTCATTTCAATGTTTAATTTTGTTCGGACTTGTAAATTAAATATTTTTAATACGTCTTAATTGACTTCGGTTTCTTACTATTATGATTCCTGATTGTTTGGGGAAAGAATTAGTATTTGTATCTATCTGTCATAATTCAGGTGAAAGACGGAAGGCAAGTAGAAGCGTAAATAAACGAAGGGGCTAGACAAGTATACAATCTCCCTCCTGTGTAATTCGACATGTACTTAGAAGCAACAGTGGAATCACAAGCAATCGAAATCAAATGAATTAGGATGAGAGGAGAAGAGATTGACACGCTTCGTTCTGCGGATGGCACTACAGTTTTAGCGGAAAATCGAGGATACCTGCGAGAATCATTAAACATAATTGATTCTAATACAGCGTGGGTATTACATGACACCAAATAAAAAGGAAATAATCTTATAGCCGGTACTGCGCTGGCAGGAGAAAAATTTCAACAAGTGAAACTATTCATCGGCATCATATGTATCTTAACATGGGACGGAAGACGCTCTATGGATATCAAGTATTGATTAGCTCAAACTAAGAAGGCAATTATGATTAAAAGACGATTCTCATACTTTGAAAAACGATACGACTGCAAACAAGACTGCAGTTTATGAAAGCTTGAGCTTCATTCGCGTGATATTGTCTGGATCAGAGACGTGGACCAAGGGAAAAGAAGACCAGAGGAGAATAGAAGCCTTCAAAACTTGGTACTGGAGACAAATGCTGTAGGCGTTTTGGACAGATAAAGTAAAAGTTATTCAGAAGAATTAAAGAGGAAACGGCTGAATGGAAAGATTATACAAATGAAATGAGAACCCGATGGATTGGACACACCTTGAAGCCCAAAGAATTTGTTTAGAATATCAGGGAAGGAAGAATAGATGGAGAGGCCCCACGATGAAGGCCAAGGGACTGGCCGATAGGTTCATCGGCCAAATAAAGAGGGATATTGGGCAGAAGAGCTGCCTGGATACTACAGAGAGATTGTGTATAGGATAGGGCAGAATCGAGAGCTGCAATCAACCCATAGTTGGATTGAAAGACTAGAGATGATGAATGGAAAATATTTTGGGTAGTTAGAATGGATGGTCGGCTATAATAAAATAATATCAAATATACTCCAAAAGTTAGGATTTACTTAAAATTTAAAGCATGTCTTTTAAACAATGTATATGCTTAGGTTTTTGTCACTACAACTATCTTACAGGGGCCTCAATTTTTAGATGACTATTGGGAATTAGTAAAACAGAAAGCACTCCCGAAGACACCTACCGTAGGATTTATTAGAAAATGTTTTGCGTGTAATATGTCTGCTTTCTTAAATTTTACAGTGCGTTATGAATATGTTTCTTTTATTTCAAATGCCTTCAATTTCTTGAAGGAGAAGGTAAAGAAGGTCACCATGGATTTCTCGTTGCCACGTCGTATTTCCTCCTTTACGAGGAAGGCCACGTACTTCCTGGAAGAATTCCAGTTGTTCTGTTAGTCACTTCTGTATTTCTGGATATTTTGGCGGCCTAACTCCATGAACTTTGACCTGTAGTAGTTTTAGGATTGCCGTGTATGGTACAGGTACACGAATCAATGAGATAGCAACACAGATACCATAAACTCTTGATGAGGGTGCGTTCAAGATGGCACCCTTAAAATTCGACGGCCCATGCGGAAACTTGTCTCTCCCTTGTCCTGCTGGACCTGTCCTGCTGCCACAGCGGCAGGTGCGGCTGTAATGAGGATTCCAAAACCATTTGTAAGCATTGAGATATTAAAGGTAATCACCTTGGCTTCCTGCTTTCCTTCGATCCGTTTTATTTGAGGGAACCCAACCTTGGAGACCACCCATGGCGAAGATGGATTGCTCCTCTCCAAGTCCCCAGCCTCGCCCTCCGGGAAGGCCTCTCCGCCCCCAATTCTCTGCCCCCACCCCTGCACACACAGACACACCCTCCCCCCACGGCCCAACACCCTCGGTGTTTATGTTACGCGAGGAACTGCACATACTAGGATTGCGCGCAAAAAGGGATGGGCATTGAGTCAGGCAGCTGAGGGATTCTTTCTCCAGCCACGACTCCACGTTCGCCTCCCAGCGCTCACCGCGCGTTCGCAAGCGCCCGAACGCGCTCGCGCGGAAAGATTACTTCGAACACGCGAACGAGGTTTTTTTGCAAACATTTGAGATTTGCAGATGATAGATTCAAATAAAAACCTTCAAATTGGCTGATGGAGGTGCGAAGTTTACAGAAACAGGGAGAAATAATTGCTAAACAAAATGGTAGAAATACGAAGAGATATTTGGAGGGGAAAAGGAGAGTGAGATCGTTATATTATAAAGATAGCATTTAGAAGAGGTGAAATCGTTCAGGTACCCAGGAGAAAACTTATTTCGTTTTTAATAAATGCCGAAGATGATGGAGTTGAAATTAAAAGTAGAAACCAAAGATCACATCCAAAGAGACACCAATCAACCCGAGGAAAACATTTCCCATGTGTTTTGCTTGGAGCGAGGTTACGTACGAGCCGGAAACGTGGACTACTTATACGAAAGGTAAGGAAAGATTAGAACTGTGATTATTAAGGAAGGTTAAATGAATTGATGTAGAGTGAGGAATGAGCAAATTCTAGAAAGAGTAGAAGAACATGGATAGAATTAATAGCTAAAGCTAGATGGGAGGCCACATGAGGAAGTAGTGCTGATTGGCTAAAATAATCGAAGGGCAAATTTAAGGGAAGAGAGGAAGATGAAAAAGTAATGGAATGCTCTATATATAGAAATATAAAGAAAACAAATGAGGAAGTACTTGGTATGGTGGGCAAAGAGAGGGATTTGTTGGGAGAAATCCTATGGAGGCAGGAAAAGTGGATGAAGGGGGTATTGACCGGCGTCGGGATGTTGAAGACTGTAATTGAGGGGAGAATTTTGGGCAAACGAGGAAAGGGAAGGAACTGGATAGGGATGTTGGACGGGATGAAGGGAGGAAGAAAGTACTCAGAGATGAAGAGGGACCTGATGTAGAGTGGGATATTGTGTTTTGCTGGGAGTCACAAATTGTTGAATTAGTAATTTTGTCCTACCTTTACCGGAAGATTACCTAATAATAATTATCTATATATATATATATATATATATATATATATATATATATATATGTGTATACATATATAAAATCCGCGATTCGTTCGCCCCACAGTTGTTCACTAACTGATCATCGTCATCATAAAAAGTAGTTAAACAGTTCTGACATCATATAATTTCCCCGATAATCACTATAGAAATCTCCAAAAATAATATTTAAAATTAACAAACACCAGCTGGGTTGGTTGCATTACTATTCATGGGAGATTATGACTTTGGCAGCATGCTAAAGAATAGGTGCATACAACGTTTTGCATCCACGACCAAAATTAAGAATCCTCTTGCCTTGCCTCGGGACACAGCATCTACTACTAGCATTTACTAGATACTTAACGTATAAAACAACCGCGAGACGCAACTGTTGAAGATCTTATGGTATTGAAAATGGCTGCTCCGTAAATTTTAGATGAAACATGAACAAAGAGGTGGCCAGGAAAAATAATAGTTACCTTCCAGCTCCATTGGAGCGCGTCTTTCTTGGGCATGGAGATATTAGGAAAATAAATTGGGCAAGCTTACATTAATGTTAAGTTCTATTTTGCTCAAATGACCAAGAATTCCGTTTCGATTCAAAGGGGGTCGGATAACCTCAGCGGAGGCAAAGGCTATCAGTTTTCATAAGCACAAAAAAGACTTTTTATCAATTTGCAAAAATAATAACGACCATTAATTCCAATAATCTTACTCGAATACTCGTCCATAGTATGGGATCCATATGAGGTGGGACATATTAAAAAGATAGAAAAAGTTCAAAGAAAGGCAGCAAGATATGTACTCGTAAGGTTCAAAAGAACAGATGGTGTTACATAAATGTTTGATATACTGAAATGAGAGAGTTTGAAAAACAGAAGAAAAAGGAGTAGGTTAGGCGCGAAGCATAGAATTGGTAAAAATGGCAAAGCGTGGGAATATTTTTGGAAAGAGATAGAAAAAACAAACTTCAAGGGAAAAAACGACCAAAATTTTAAATAAAAATAAGAACACAAAATACAAATAGGAAAAAAATACTCTCTTTAAACAAAACTATTTTTGAATGGAAGCAGATGCCTGGAGGTTTGCTTGAAACCTTTCCATCCAATTTTAAGAGTATTAAGAATGAGTGAGAAGCAGACACTGTAAGATTTACTTCTTTGATCAGTGATCATTATACTATTGTAAAATATTGTTCTGTACGTGGCCGGACCGGACTTGACCGTTGCCACTAGGAAAATTGCCTAATTGCAACAAGATTTATATAATTATAACAGTAATAATAGGTACCATTGTCCCGATGACCAAGAATGGGTGAAGAAGATGAAATGTTAGGCCCTCCAGGATAGTTGACGAAAGCTTGCGAACCAATGGTCGTGCAAATAGTGTTCAGAAAAATCTCCTACCCCTTGAATGATACGCCATGAAAAATCGGGTATTATATATATATATATATATATATATATATATATATATATATATATATATATATATATATATATAATATATATATATATATATACAAAAATGAAATATCTTCGAAATGGAACGCTCTTCGGCCACGCACAAATATATAAAAATACAGATGTAGATTTTTAGACCATAGAGAAACAAAGAAAGGACAATCCCAATATGTTGATATATATATTATTATCATTATTATTATTATTATTAGGTAATCTACCGGTTAAGGTAGATTTTTGGATGGACATAATTACTAATTAAATAATTTGTGACCCCTAGCAAAACACAACGTCCTATTTTACATCAGGTCCCTCTTCAGCTCTGAGTACTTTCTTCCTCCCTTCATCCCGTCCAACATCCTTATCCTGTTCCTTCCATTTCCTCTTTTGCCCAACATTCACCCCTCAATTACAGACTTCAACATCCCGCTACCGGTCAATACCCCCTTCAGCCACTTTTCCTGCCTCCTTACGATTGCTCCCAACAAACCCCTCTCTTCGCCCACCATACCAAGTACTTCCTCGTTTGTTTTCTTCTCTGTCCATTTCACCTTCTCCATTCTTCTCCACACCCACATTTCAAAAGCCTCCCATCTACGTCTATCCTCCTGCTTCAATGACCACGTTTCCGCGCCGTACATAGCTACGCTCCATATCAAAGTTCTCACGAGTCTTTTCTTAATATCCTTACTCAACGTCCCTGTCATCAACTCCCTCTTTGTGAAAGCCTCTTTACCTAGCGCAATTCTTCTCCTCACGTCCCGACTACTTTGATCGTGTTGGTCCAAAACACTACCGAGATACGTAAACTGCTCTACCTGCTCTAGTTTTCGCCCTCCTATTTTAATGTTAAGCTTGGCCTTTTTCTTTCTAGAAAATCACATAACCTTTGTTTTATTAATATTGATTCTCAGCCCATACCTGTCGCACTGGATTTCCGATTCCCTAAGCAATGATTGCAGCCCCTTGGCTTACTGACAAACTAAAGCTTGGTCATCAGCAAACCTAACTGATTTTACGAATTCCCCGCCCACTTTTATTCCTGCCTCCAGTTCATCCCATGCCTCTTTAATCATTTCCTCTGGATACAAGTTGAAAAGCAACGGTGATAATGGGCAACCCTGCCTTACTCCTCTTCCTAACACTGCACAACCGGACTTCCCGTTCCTTACTCGCACCTGAGCAGTCTGAGACATGTACAGGTTGCGGATTAGCTATTCCTACTTTATGTAATATACTCATTAGTTTTTCCCAATTCACTCAATCAAACGCTTTTTCGAAATCTACGAAACTGGCAAATACCTCCTGGTTTTGTTATATTTATATATATATGTATGTATATATATATATATATATATATATATATATATATATATATATATATATATACATATATACATACACGTACGCGCACCAAAGATTAATAACTTTTTTCGCCTTGAAAGTAGCATCTAGTATCATGACCAGAAGATTCAACGTTACGGTTAAGTTTAAGAAACAGGAGAAGAGGACTGCTGAATATGTTAAAGAGGGCTAGTTCGAATTAAATAAATAACGTGTAACACATTATCACACTTAGAAGTATACAGAGGATTGGGGAGGGGAGGGAAAGAAACGTTTAAAATGACGAATACGTACCATTTTATACAGTAGATTTTGAGAGGAGTGTAGCAGAGAATTGGTAAACTGTTTAATACATGCTCGTAACTATGAGGTCGCTCTTGCGGTATATCTGCCGTCTCAAAATTAGGAAATCGGTGCTTTCCCACTATGGCTGTTTTTACGGATGTGTAATGCGATTTTCGATGGGATAATGTATAGTGTAATGGATATTCATAGGCATCATTTAGACGCTTATCGTTTAGTAGAGGCCAGTTAGCAAAACACGAGGTATTAAATACGAGAATATGGGCAGAAGTAAAAATGATTCAATGCTTTCGTATTGTTAAACCTATGTGTGGTGACTCTCAAA
Source organism: Hetaerina americana (assembly GCF_022747635.1). Lineage (NCBI taxonomy): Eukaryota > Metazoa > Arthropoda > Insecta > Odonata > Calopterygidae > Hetaerina > Hetaerina americana. Next base: position 105,902,514 of record NW_027286069.1, on the reverse strand, counting down.
ATTTATACTGTAATTTAACCTCATAACTCTCTGCCACATGACATCTAACAAGGTTTATTTTATGAACGTGTCTCTGGCGACATTAGGAGAAGACTCCCGTTGAGAGTGCCCTTACTTCCATCCACTCCCTTCCCACACCACGCCTACATTCCTTCCGGCACGAGGCGCCAGTTTCTCCAGGGAAGACTCCAGTGAATGAGTGCGGGAAGAATTGTCCGTGAATCGAGTAACAAAATAAGGAAAGATATCGTCCGTGACAGACTGTGACTATGGTGATCTTCGCGGGAGATACTGCCGTGCATCGCGACGCCTGCTTCCGGTCGCATGACGCAGTGACCGTCGGCAACGAGGGGATTATAAAGTGGAAATGAAGCCTCTTCCATCAGGAGAGTCTCGCAAGGAGACCGAACGGTCCAGTAATTTAAAATCTTCACGGCATCATGGGTATGCCGTTAAAACCGTGGATAATGGTCGTCGAAATCTCTCAAACGGGTTCCAGAAACAAAGCGTGGCGTTCCCTCGTAGTTCTATCGTCTTGCGTTACGCTCTAAGGACCTTTAATCATCGGCCTTTCATTATTTTCGCAGCTGTTACCAAATTAGGCACAGGAGAAAGAGTTTTTTATTAAGAAAATCGTAGCCGATTTACTCAAAATCCCCTATTTTTTTGGTGGTGATTAAAGCTATGTGTGCATATACACTGGAACTAAGAACTAAGTATTAGCAGTTGTTAGTGCGGGTGACTGACTGCTGAGGTCATTCGCTCCATTAAGGATAGTCGGGTAATTAGGGATCGGGGTAAGGGGTGGGAATATATCCGGCGTCGACATTTGCATATCATTTCTCAACGAAAGGAGAAAATTCACGCTCTATATAGAGAGCAAACGGCTGCGATAATATATGCTGAGAGTGGGGGGTAAACTTAAATAATGTGAGAGAGTTGCCCAATTATCGCCCTTGATATATAATGTATACGTCAAATGGCCAATAAGCGAGATAGAGGAAAAGATAAGATGAGGTGGACGAAGGAAGGAAAGGATAAGCAAGGCGCAGCTGCGGACGTCACAACTATATTGGCATAGAACCAAAAAAATCCAACGAGAGTTGGGTGAGGGATCTAAATTATATCCAAAAAAACAAGTACATGTTAAAAGGAGGTAATTTTTTATAGCCAGAGACAGGGAGATATATTTAAAAATATCTAGGATAGGACACACTAAAATAAACGGAATGTATTTTCCATGAAGGCGATCCATTTTCCCAATCTGTACTGTAGAAGTCTTAACTAAAATTCGAGGATTTTATTTTTATTTAAAATTTTTTTTGATAAAGTTGTAATGTTTTTGAACAACGATAGTAAAAGTTTAACTTTTCAATGCGAAGAGAGCCCTAAGGGGTCAGACACATTATTAGTAATGGAAAATTTTATAAAGAAGATTATTTTGATGTCCCAGCCACATTCATTAGAGTACGAGGAGTAACCGTTGTGTGCGTGTATATGTGTATGTATTTATATATGTATGTATACATATATATATATATATATATATATATATATATATATATATATATATATATGTATATATATATATATATATATACCTGTATGCATACAGATATACATACAGATATATATATATATATATCCACATTGCAATCCGGACCCTCCCGGAGAGTTTATCGGAGGGGGTGCGGTTGCGGCGGTATCCGTTGTGTGCGTGTATATGTGTATGTATTTATATATGTATGTATGTATATATATATATATATATATATATATATATATATACACACACACACATTATGAGGCGATATACCAATTAAGGTAGGTTTTGGATTGACACGACCACCAAATAAATATTTTATTATTCCTAACAAAACACAATCAAGCAACCTACTCTACATCAAGTCCCTCTTCATCTCTGCATACTTCCTTCATCCCGTCCAACATCCCTATCCTGTTCCTTCCCTTTCCTCTTTTGCCCAACATTCTCCCCTCTATCACAGTCTTCATCGTCCCATTGCCATCAATATGCCCATCATCCATTTTTCTGGCTCCTTATGATTTCTCCCAGCAATTCCCTCTCCTCGCCCACCATACCTAGCTCCTCTTCATTTGGTTTACTTTCGGTACATTCGAAACTTAGCCTTTGTTTTCTAGAAAACCGTAAAACCATTGTTTATTTCATATTGATTCTTATCCCATATCAATCGCACTGAATTTGCAATTCACACAGCAATGCTTGCAACCCCTTCGCTGACTGACAAACGTGTTTGTCAGTCAGCGAAGGGTTCGCAAGCATTGCAAGCAAACAAACAGTGCTTGGTGATCAGCAAACCTAACTGATTTAACGAATTCTCCTCCGATGATCATTCCAACCTCCAATTCTTCCCATGTGTCTTTAATTATTTCTTCCGTATATACGTTGAACAGCAATGGTGATAATGGGCAGACCTGCTGTATTGGAAATGAAAAATAATGGAATCACATAGTTACTATTTTTCGTTTCCAATATGAATCGATTCCATAGAGTAACGCCGGAAACCATCAATTATAGCCCTGCCTTCCACCTCTTTCAAACACTGCCCATTGGACTCCCCGTTTCCCATCCGCACCTGAGCAGTCTGAGATATGTTCAGGTTGCGGATTAGCCTCCTTTCCCTCCAATCTATTCCTATTTTCTGCATTATACTCATTAGTTTTTCCTAATTCACTCTATCAAACGCTTTTTCGAAATCTACGAAACAGGCAAATACCTCCTGGTTGTGTTCTATATTCCTCTCGATTAATAATTTAATTACTGCAATGGCATCACGCGTACCTCTCTCCTTCCTAAACCCAATCTGATCATCCCCTAAATAATCATTTGCCCTACTCTCTATCCTTTTGTTTATGATCCTGAGAACAACTTTAGCTGCGTGGGATATCAAACTAATCGTCCTGTAGCCCTCACATGATGCAGCCTTTTTCTTTTTCGGAACAGGAACTAACACTGATCTCACAACGTCTTCCAGTCAGATTTCTTCTTCATAGATGCAACGAATCAATCCTTTTAATAGATAAGAGACTCTTCCTCCCACTTTTCCTAAATCTTTAAGTAGTTCTGATCTCACAAAGTATATACATATATAAATATTAAACGCAGTAATCAAGCCGAAGATTTGTATGGTTGTTGATGGAAGAATTCACTAAGCACTATACGGCATGTGAAATTCACACATTAGGGTAGGGGGACCAGATCTTTTCCCTGTGCCGGTTATGGTATCCCAGAAAGAACGGTTAGCTGAAAAATCACATAGCTTGGGTGGAGATCCATGTGCCCAGATAGGCTCGCTCGGGAATCAAACCCGAGTCCTCCGGTCAGCAGTCCAACGCTCTACTCCTGAACTACCGAGACCCATCATATGACTAATACAGGGTGAAGCAGAAGCGACTCCCTGGTTTGGCGGATAAATTGTAAAAATTTCAGCCAAAATATTTAAAAAATATTTTTATTTCTGAAAAATAAATGTAATGCTATTTAGTTTTGATTAGGTTTAAAAAATAATTTCATCCAGGTGACGACCTTGGTGAGCGATGCACGTGTTGAGCCGTTCGAAAACTCTTCTTCAACAAAGTTCACAGTAACAGCTGATCCTCGAGATTCAAGAAAGTAAAACCCAATAATGCCTATGGACGACATTAAGAACTAAACTGTCACTTTTCGTCTTGGATGAAGTTTGCGTCGATCGTCAGTCACCTAGCAACGAAAATTTTGCTTATTTGCTGAGCCGGAAAGGTTAAAATGCGCTTCATCGCCAGACCGCAGAAAAGTGTCGGTTGCACAGAGATTAAGATTGCTTTACAAGCATTTGTAGATATCACCCAATCTTCTTAACTCAATTCTTGAACAACCATCACCTTGTAGGGGTGTAAGTGAAGGTCAGAGTGTAAAATTCGCCCTGCCGTTCTGGGCGATATTCCAAGAGCAGCAGCATGTTTCCGCGCAGAGCACCATGGAGACTATTCAGTGGACCCTCTCACTGCCACAACGTTTTCAGGTGCCGGCACACTTTAAGAGCGTCCAGCTGGTTTCCTAGGAAATGCAGATCCGGTCGCCCGTAAAATAGTAATCCCTTTCCTAATGGTTTTAGCATCAGGAGCCCTTTCATGACGAGTCACACCAAACGGCCTGTGAAAAGTCCTCTGCTTTACCACCACACTATCATTGTTTTTAAAAAACGTTTAAACGACAAAGTTTCGATGCTCATCAGACCACTATTTGGTAATTGATATAAATGACGTTGTTTTTCCCAACCAATGCTACTACTCTTCCTCCGCTAGCTTATTTGCGCGTTCTTCAGTGAATTTTTAAAACTTTGAGGTATATTCTGTGTCACCCTCTGGGTGAGTAAGAGTGTACATATAAATATGTATATATATATATATATATATATATATATATATATATATATATATATATAATATATAATATAATATATATATATATAATATATATATAATATATATATATAATATATATAATATAATATATATATAATATATAATATATATATATATATATTATATTATTCCGACCACATACAGACTGTTAAAAATAAAGCAATGTCCCTATTAGGCCTTCTTTGCCGCTTCACAGAAATTAAAGATCCAATAGCACTCCATTCATACTTCTCAACAATTGTCCCCCCATCATATTGCTCCCCAATTCGGTCCATCTCATCCCCAACTAAGCTTAAATCCCTTTATTATATCTCTCACTTCTTTGCCAAAATAGTCAAATATCGAGTCCCGCATCTCCGGAATACGTCCTCAATTGCTGTTCTGTCTTCTTTATCCATTGCTAGACCCCAAAACTGCAGACTTAAAGCTGATTTAAAACTCCACCACAACGCCCTAAACTCGACTATTGATTGCCTTGAACTGCTATTTTTCTTCAACTTCAGGATACCAACCCGATCCACTCGCACCCACTCCCTACTCCATCTACCCATTCCTAGAATATCTCTCACCAAGCGCTCACTGTTATTTCACCTCTCCTCCCTTATAAATTCACTCCCTCACACTCTCCATCCTTTTAATTTATCACGCAACAATTTCATCACCCAAGCTTTATCCCACCTTTCAACAAATTAAATTTTTCCCCTGTCCATTTTTGGTTTTCGTTGTTCATTGTTATGCTGTTGTTGTCTTTTGTCCTCTTTCATGTTTATTATATTTTTCACTGTAAATTGGCGTTATTGCTGTATGTGAATAATGTTTGAAAATAAGTAAATGTCAATCAAAATGCCCTTTTTTTAGTTAATGCTAAACATTTCAAAAATATAGATGAACAGATTTAAATAGTGTATCCAGATTTATAAATCAGTGGAAAAAAATTACATTAGTGGAATGATTACGCAAGAACTAATGGTAGGCGCTGTCTTACTGGGAGATATCGTAGGGCGACCGGATCTTTTACCAGCATCGAAAGGAGTATAACCTGAGATGGAAAACGCTGAACATACTGCCTCTAAAAAGAGGAAGTTTATGATGACTAGGAGTCTGCTCTGACTAAATTAGATGGCAAGAATCATATACTGAAAAGGAATGAAATATTGCTTGGATATATTGTATGGGTGGTGTACGACACCTGATCGGCAAGGGGCGAGGGCTCTTTGAAAATCAAGGCTTGAGGAGTGATAATGATAAGTCGTCAAAACGAAACCCTTGAGGAGAATTCCGAAGATCGAACACAAAAATATATAAAAGATGCATTGGGTAAACTTTCAAACACAATAGATTTTTTTAGGATTTTTAGAGAAGGAAAGAGTTCACTGCTCTCTCTAACTTTTTAACTGCATCTTTCGGTCTTTTTTGGAAATTCATCATAGAGTAATCAACCTAAAAGTAAGCTTTGGCAGAAAGGTTGGGAACTAAACCAGAACTAAGGCTCTTGGGTGTCATAAATGTATACATTAAGAGCAAGAAGGACCGTTCCTTACTTTATTCCGCCTGACATTCTCCAGAAAGTCCGGGCATCCAGAAATCTGTGCCACTTAGAATTTTAGCTGGTTTTGTCAAAAGACAATTTAATCACGGAATTCGCCGCTGCATCTGATGTTAAATCACGGACGAAACGTCACCTAAAAGAAATTTTCACGCACTCGCGAGGCGATCTGTTACTAAAATACTCGCTATTGCATGCATGCTTTGGAAAGGGAATGGCGTCAGTATCCGTTCGTTATCTTTGAACCCTGTCATTAATTGGTGTTGGTATCTCATATCCTCCAGGTGTTCCTGTTTAGCCCTCCCCGTTCATTTTTCCATTGACGACCGCTTTCCATCAGACCACCGTGTCTCGTAACGAGGTCCGATGAGGTCCTCTTAGTTTCCGACATCTCATTAGGCTTTATTCCTCCCTTTCTGGTTTTATCTTTTGCTTAATTATTTGAATCCGCCAACTGATATTCACTTTTCTACTAAATTCCATTATTTGGTACGGAGCGTTCCTCTGAGATACGGTGATCATTCGGTCATCAACATTGGGTGGTGGTCCGGTGTTAGGTTGTTTTGGTAAATCATAAAATTCGCCGAAAGAGTACGTCGTACCTTTTTATATTATAGCAATATACGGCTTACACAAAGTTAAGTCTGAAGACATCATTTCCTCAACCTACTGCTTCTCAAAGATCTTATGATGAAGCGTATATGGTATGCCGTGTTTTGTTAAACTTGAATTTATGTCTATCTATAGTTTCTTTCGTTTCTGAAAATTCTCAAATTCAATTAAGTGAAGACGAGTAATAAATATTTATTTCACTATAAAAACCTTAATAAAATGAAAATTTTTCTATGTTCCCGCAAATTTCAGCCGCATTTGTTCGGTTTTGACAAAAACTACTCCAATTAGTCAACTCACTCGACCAGTTGTACCCCACCAAGCCCAATTACGCAATCGTAGTAGTGTATTTTTAATTAATTGTATCACATAGCCGTCAATGAGGAGACGGGGGAGGGGGACGTTCGCATACTAGACTGATGGGTGAAGTTTTGTCACCCCCAGGTGGGCTCGGCTCATTCCCCTTTACCAGGCGTACCCCAGGGGTTCGCTAAGCACACTCCCACCCCCCGTCCAACCCCTTTGAGCACGCCTCCTCCCCCCTGCATCCTCGGTTGTCTCGATGGGTGAGGCGGGGCACGCGAGGGGAGGGTGGTCGCCAAACCCTCCCATCCCTTCCCGCCGACATCTCCTTCTTCGGAAGCCTAATGATAGGTTTCGACCACGCTGAACGGAAGCACGCGAATTTGCCGCAGCCCCGGTGACCACACGCCGCGTCTCCCTGGCGTTATCCACGCGCCATTGTTCCCACTTGTGGGATTGCTAACTTGTGGGTTGTACTTTCCCGAGGGGAAATCCCGCCATTAAGGACGTGAAATTGCGAGCATTAGGCATGTGAAACTGGCACCTTGTATTCAATCGTCGCAGGTCTAACGCAGTTGGATATGAACGTGGTGAATAGAATACCTACCTGGCAATTTTCCACTCGAAATTTAGTTTTTTTCCCTGCTCGGCTCATCAAACTTTGCTCCGTTTTGCATCATTACCAAGACAACGGAAGCAGCAGCCATCGGGCTCGCTCGCCGTTTCCTTGAAAATGACGCTATTCCTTCATACCGCGGTAGGTGAAGAATTAAAAATTCAAATAATTTGACCAGTTGAATATTCAACGTTCATTAACGATGAAAACGCTTGGTAGATTGAAATGGAGTTGAAATTTTTGTCTGCCACAAACGCTACTCTTTAATTTGAATTCTGTATGCGAGTCGTAATTTTTATTGTTTATCAACCCAAGGATTAGTTTGGGGTAGTTATCTTATCTATTGATCTCTTTATTTCTTTCTTGAAGGTTTCCTTTGCACACATCACCAACTTTTTTGCAATTAACCCTTGGCCTTCTTTTGCAGCAACTCTTCGTTTCAATGTTATCTTCAGTAACAATCTTTAGGGAACCTTCATGCACCAGGATACGGGAGACACTACTGTTACTAGGAGACACCTTCTTTGTAGGTATTTTCCACACGTTTCTTTCATCACCCACTAATCGAAGAGTTTTTTGACTTGGATCAATCCATTTTATTTTTCCTCTTCCGTCTAAGACATCACATTGCTGCCAAAGAAGGCCAAGGGTTTTATTCACAACCCCACCGATGGAAATCGACTTTAATGCAAAAAATGAATACTTATACAGTTTGTATAAATCTGAACCAACTCCAGTTTCTGCTGGAAGCTCATTCAAAATTTCTCCCGTCACACAAATGGAAGTCCTCCAGGCCCTCAAAAAAATCAAGTCCTCCTCAGATGGAGCTGACGGAATTTCAGCTATTCTCACAACAAAAGTTACTTCCGATTGTACTTCCTGTTTTAACTCATATCTTTAATTGGTCTATTCTAACTGGCACATATCCTTTACTCTGGAAACGTGCCCTCGTCCGTCCCATCCCCAAAAAATCCACACCCACTAACATTTCTGAATACAGACCAATCAGCATTTTGCCTCCTTTATCAAAAGCATTCGAGAGACTCATTCACGAACAAATTTCAAAGTTTCTGAATGAAAATAACTTACTTGATCCTCTACAATCTGGCTTTCGGTCCTCTCACAGCACAGCTACCGCTCTCCTTAAAATAACAGATGACATCCGACTATCCATGGATCGCAGAGAGGTGACAATAATGACTCTCCTAGACTTTACCAAAGCCTTCGACTCTATTGACAAAGATATTCTCTTAGCAAAACTTCAAAACCTGAATTTTTCTTCCTCGTCTTTACTGTGGATTCGCTCATACCTAAGTAACCGATTCCAAAGAGTCATTACACCTAATTCATCCTCTAACTGGCTTCAAATACACAGGGGTGTTCCACAAGTATCCATTCTTGGACCCTTGCTTTTTTCCCTGTATATAAACGATATTAGTAAATGCATTTTAAATTGCAATCATCACCTTTATGCCGATGATTTACAAATATATCACCATTCCCGCCTTCAAGACCTACCTACAATTATAAACGAAATTAATGCAGATCTAGCTGCTTTGTCACAATGGGGAATAAAAAATTTATTAAAAATAAACCCAATCAAAAGTCAGTCCATTATGATTGGATACCATAAACTACATTATAAAATAAGTATTGATAAACTACCACCACTAAAATTGCAAGTATCTATCATACCATACCTAAGGACAGTAAATAATTTAGGCTTAGCCATAAATGAAACATTATCTTGGACTGATCATGCAATTGCTATCTGCAGAAAAATTAACTCATCCCTGCATTCACTGGAAAGGTTAAAGCACATTGCTCCCCCCTCCATAAAGATGCTTCTTGTGTCCTCTCTTCTCATACCCCACTTTGATTGCTGTGATGTAGTATACCAAGACCTTTCAGGCGAACTGAAAACCAAACTCCAGAAGACCCATAATTCCTGTGTGCGGTTCATATGTGATCTTAGGAAGTACGATCATATTTCCGACTCATTTAATAGAATATCCTGGTTAAAGCTAGAAGGCCGCAGGCATTTACATATTCTTTCCCTTCTCTACGGAATACTTTCAAACCACACACCTAAATATCTATACAAAAATTTCCTCTTCATCATCTCAATCCACAACAGAAATACTAGGGGTAATAATTAACTTCTTGTCCCACACCATCGCACGGAAATCTATCACAAATCTTTTCATGTTACAGCATGCCGTCTGAGGAACTCTCTCCCAGATGACATAAAAAACTCTTCATCAACAACAACATTTAGAAGAGCACTTCACAAGTTCATTTTCCTCAGGTACTTAACTTAACCAGTATACCCTCCGTCATTCCACTCAGCTGTTATACAGATCACTGTGTCTACTTTTTTACCCTGCTTTTTTGTTTTGTCATCTCAAGCGGTAGGAGTTTGAATAATTATTTTTAGAAATATCACGCTTCTCATTACTCCGCATGTGTTGTCAATGTATTTAATTTCTCCAATTCAATTTCAGTAACTTAATAATATGTATAATCTGTAAAAATGATTGTTACAATGTACATGTATCTTTCCTCTAATTAATAGGGTTTTCGCAGGTTTTTCACACCCCCCTTCTCTTCGTGGGTGTTTTTCCTGCGTGGGTTTTTACTAGTTGAGCAATGCCACGCTCTCCCTAGCTTTTCCCACAAACCTCATTCTTTGCTTAGACTTGCCTCATTTTATTGCACTCTATCTTCACTGTCATTTAATTTGAGTATATGTAGGTGTATTCTTAGTTTATATATGTATATGTATGTATGTATGGGTGCATATGTGCGTACTTATGTATGTATTTATGTATGTGTATGAATGCATGTATGTATGTTTATGTGTGTATATGTATGTGTGAGTGGATATGTATGTATATGTGTAGGTATGTGTATGAATATAGGTATGTATGTGTATGTGGGTGTCTATATATATGTATATACTTTTTTTCTTTTCGATGTGCAAATCTGTGTTAATGAATTGATGTCTGTCTATATGTATTTATGTGTACATATGAATGTAACTAAAAGTTTAATGGCTAATATAATAAGTATACGGCGATGGGCTAAATGGAAGAAGGGACCATTTGGTCTCAATTTCGCCCAAATAAAGACCACTATCAATCTATCTATCACATCTCCTCCGGTCTTGCATTTACTCTGTTATTTCCATCGTCCGTTTCCCGCTGCCGTGGAAAAATAAAACTTCATTTAAATGTATTAATCGACCACTTCCTCCAGTCTTACGGTGGCACATTCGCCATTGGTAATTATTTCTTTACCTAGAAAGCCAGTTTTGTTTTACTTACCGCTTGCTCATATCATTCATTGCTGGTGCTCATCTTTCTGCCTACATAACAAAGCCACCTCCGTCTCCCGCTTCTGTGTACCTTCCCCAGTACCGATAATCTGATTATCGTATTCCGTTTTTAGACTGCAGGTCATTACAGTAGTTCTATGTATAATATATAACCTACTACTTTGTATTTTGTATTTGCGTGAGTTAATTTATCCAGGAATATTGTTTTACAAGTATTTTTTGCATGTATTGGTTTGTGTATGTATAGTATTTGTATGCATTGTATATGGGTATGTTGTACATATTGTGTTAAAATTATTAATTAAACTAGACAAATAATGCACTGTGTTGCTGTATGCTAGTACTGAGATATTGTATGTATTAATTTTATTGGTTTTTTAAAAATAATTTGTGGCATTTACCTGTAGGTTTAATACTGCAAACGTGTGATGAGGGGTTAGGTGGCATAGGTGACTCCATAGTCTCAATATCGCCCCAAAATAAAGACGACCATCAATCAATCTATCTTTCTATTACATTTATTCTTGTCCATCTTGAGATTGCACTTTACCATCTATTTCTCCACTCCGGCAAATGTATTTGCCCTTTGTCTTCATATATTCTCTGCAAATATTTCCATGTTAAATCGTAAGATGTTGCAATAATCTGTTTTCCTGTCCATACGCATGCTACCCTTTATCTTTCACTTGAACTCCTTTGTTTCCCTCTCATAGCACATATTGATTATTAAACGTCATCATTGAGAATTCCTGCCGTTCTCTTCTTTTCTTGCAACCTCTCTTCTGTGTTCACCACATCTAAAAATTGATGTCTACTCTCGATATAGAGCACTTTTCATGGATCGGTCCCTTATCGTTTAAGTTCCTTCAAAATGATTTTAGAAAATATTGCATCATAATCCAATCCAAGTCGTAAAAATCCTCTACTTAAATTCACAGCGCAATTTTCTCTTTTCAGAGTGTCTTCCTCTATTGTAAACTTTAGGATGAGTACAAGAATGATGATTAATTTTCATACGACATCCCCTTTAACTCCAAATTGTTCCTCTATTTTGAATATTCAATCTATTTCCTCTTCATTCTTTAGTCATCATTTCAGTCATGACTTGCCATGCACAATTTTTGAGAGTGATAGTTCAAAAGTATCATATTTGGTTAAAATTTTGTTTTTTCCTCATTGAAAACGATTATATTATTCCCTAACATATCTGTAGTATCAACTTTTATGTCATAGATATGTGTAGAGGTTCTGTTCCTTAAATAATTATTAGTTCCGATGGCATTTCTTGTATCTCTATCATCTTTTCCGGGAATCATTCACTGCAGCAGCCATTGGGATGCAGTTACCTATCTCGTCATCATCCGTATTATCTTCTTCAAGTATCAGTATTCTGACATGCATTTCTATTCTCTAATAAAGATGCTATAAAGGCTTTTTCTATTAATTCGCCTCGATCTTTCACAGGAATAGTAGGACTCGATTGACACTAATATTTTCTCTGCAATCACTAAATTGGTGTCTCTTGGTGTTATGAGACGCTACGAACAATTCCTCGGGAGAATTTATGCTGCACAATTTTACAAATATGCAAGAGACTCTTCTTTTATTCTTCTCTTTCCGTTTGGTTGATTTCATTTCCTAACATATGGCAACGTATTCTCCCTTCATCAATCCTTTTAAGTCTAGCCTTTATTTCTATTTCTAATGGATTCCTCACTTTTTTCGTGAACAAAACTTTCCTTTCAAAATATTTATTCTAACCTATATTTTCTTTTAGGCTTGTAGTCCTTATGGTTTCTATAATTATTATATATAGTATTCTGCTCTGCAACGCTTTTCCATCGTTCACTAATTGTTGCTGTATCCCAGTGGAATTCGATCATTGGTTCAGGTGCCGACAACCTTAGAGTTACCCTATAGTTTTTCATTATTTTCTTTACATCCTAAAGTTCAAGTTAGGAATTCTAAGTAGCTAATTGGGGGTCACCTTGCAAATTGGACACGAAAAAGCTCTTAAAGCTCTTTATAAGAATCATAATTTATCATTCGATATTGTACTATGCGTTTGAAATTTTCTTTAAAAAGAATAGTTGATGAAATGAAGGCTTAAAATCAAGAAACTCGGAAGAGGCAATAACCTAAATATCACCCTCACCTAACTTAGAAATGCACACATTAGAAGACTTACATAGTTCGGGTTGAGAAAATGACTTGATTAATCCAGCTAATTAAGTGGATCAAATCCCTCAAATAAGATGTGATCGAGTTTTTGGAAATTATCACGAAAAAAGTGTGAGTGATTTGAAAAACTAGAATATGATTACCTTCAAACCCAGAGAGAGCGGACAAATCAAAGATGATAGGTAACAGACACAGGACGCTCGAATATTGCCTGTAATGAGGGAATAATTGGAATTATTAGAACCCAAAGATATATCCGAAAATTTCAGGGTTATATGGAGTACCCAATTGGGCCGAGTATCAACAAACTATTATAAATATATGTAAGGAAAAAACAAAAGCTCTTAGTGTTGATTTTTCGGGATTAAAACCCAAGCAAATCTGAGTCAACAAGCCGGAAGGCATGCATCACGGACGGTGGAGGAGCGTTCTAGGAGGATTAAAAGGAATGAAAGCGTAAATGGAGTTGGATAAAGGGGAAATGATTGTAGTAACGAAAAGAGCTTTCGAATCAAAGTGGGAATTAATGATGGAGATTCTTTCTCGAAGGCTTTTTAACGTGAGGCGTAGTGTTTTACAGACCAGGCCTTTGTGGGAATACGATGTTGGTGTATGGACGGATAACATAAAATATGCAGAGAGGAAGGGTAAACAAAAGTGTTATTTGTTTTGTGGGAATCGCTACCCACAAATGGACAGCTCACCTGAGTTTCACTTGGATTCATATATGCAAGTACATATATTCTCTCGTGTCATGCTAGTTGCAGTTGCGCAAGGATACCGCTCTTATTGGTCGGATTCCGAGAAGACGATTGATAAATGCCGGCGAAGCAAAACGCTCCTCCTCAAAGGAGAAAGAGGTCTTAAGTAATCAAGATATTTGCGCTTGCTCGTCCTTTGTATGAATTGTTTCTCTCTTGAATCAGAGTAGCATCTGAATTACTGAAGATTCAACGTATAGGGCACTTATCCAAGGAGTACGGCAAATTGAATTTTCACTACTTATTGCCGTAGTAGTCATAATTTTATAAACTTGAACCAATTGGTTTGATGTAAACTTGATTCAGAATTTAATTTTGCACCATCGTCTAATGCGCGTCTTCCCCGAATCATTAATCGCGAACGCCGTATATTTCTACCAAGCAAAGGTAAAAAAATGCCTTCAGCTGAAACGAGATTGTGGCAGTATAACATTAGCTTAATTCAACTAACCTACTACAAAAGTAGGAGATTAGTTAATTTTAATATGGAGGGTAGCTTTGTATTGGTTGGAAACTACATACGTCTTGGAGGCAAGAGGATTAGCATGTACAGGAAGCATTCGAAAGATGGATAGATGTGGAGAATACGGTAGAAAATAAAACGGAGGGTGAGGAAACCAACGATAAAGTTCTTGTCATGGAAGGGGAAGAGATAGACAGTTGTTGAGAGATATTCGAAGAAGTTAGGACGTGTGGAGGCAGGAAATACTCAAGACCCTATAAAATGGTAAAAACGGTAACATAAGCGGAAAGTGAGGTAGAGGGAGGAAAATAATAGACACTGTGAATGGGGTCAAGGAAGGTACGTGGTCTGTCCACTAGGACAGTACACCTCAAGCTGCAATGGTTGTAAGGTCGTGTCACTTGTCGTCTGTTTAAAATAGCGGGTCAAAACGAAAATTACAATTGAAATTCCCACCTAATGTGCAGTCCGTTCAGTGAAAAAGTTACCACTGATAAAAAAAAACTCCAAAGCTGCTGAAATTCATCGGGAAATTAGGGCTCTGTATGTACCTAATGGGATGAGTGACAAGAGTTTTACGTGAGTGCTGTCGTTCAATTATGACTGAGCACAATTGTCCATGACGATGACAGAAGTGATCGTCCACCTGTGGCCAACTAATAAACTGCACCTGAAAATTGAAAAAGTTCATAGAAATAGCGTCTTACAGTATCTGAAATTTTTAGAAAGTTTTACGCAGATTTCTACGACTCTGTTGTATGGAAACACGGCTGAACACTTAGGGCACACCATATTTTGTGCTCGTCTCGACGAGGAACTTCAAGATGCCGTCATCGGTTGGCTGCGATCTCAGGCGGCAAAATTTTATTATGTTGAAGGAATTTGAAAACCAGTTCAGAGATATAATAAATATTTATATATCTTTGAAAAATATGTATAAAGATATTAGATATATGTAGTTTTGAGATGTAAAGAAAATATTTTCTGTTCATAATCCAGTGTATTTTTTATAGCTTAAAGGATGTTACTTTCTGTACAGCCCTTGAAGAAAGCATGCAGAGAGGGCTAAAAAATGAGTCAGTTTAACATACAATATAGGGTTTGAGTATTTTTTGCGTCGTGTTTTTTAAAGCTTACGACTACAGCAGTGTGTAGTGCCAGAGTTCATGAAAATACTACAGATAACATAAAAGCAGTAGGCTAGTCATTCATGACTTTCGACTGAGATTGTTTTGCTTTCAATCAACCTCCTTCGCCGAAAGGCAAGTCTGTCGTTTTTCATGCCTCATTTGTTTCTTTTTCCGAAAAACCTCATCGCTACATCCCTCTCTCTCTTCATCACCATTATTTTTCTCCAGCCTTTGTCAATCCTGCGGTCAGAGAGAGAGGAAAAAGAATGGTGAAAAGTTTTTTAAATCACATGTAATGGGTGTCGCATCTATGGCGGTATGCAGGAATTACGGCGTTTTTATTTGCTAAAATTCTTTAGGCATTGTTGATGAAAAGTCTGTGCTACTCCATGAAATTCTAAGTAATCATTATTAATAATTTTAAGATACATGTTTAATGTAATGGGATGTTGAATACGGCCATTGATTGAAACTTTTTGGAAAGGATAGGTGGACAGAGGAAAATAAGTCGACAGGAGTCTCAATTACAGATCTTACTTTCGAGGTTTAATTCCTTTCTCTCTTTCCCTTATCTCCGCGCCCTCCCTCCTCCCCTCCACCCTTTTTTTGATCTCCAACCACCCCCATCGGTCAAAATACAAATGTATGGAGGGACCCTCGGACATTTTAGATCATGGATAACTTAGTAATGTTACGAATTCGTAAATTACTATGATATTAAATTATTTTATTAATATTTTCAAAACCAATTTGCTTTGTTTATCATAGTATAGTTCATATTTGGTATTTTGGCTTTAAATAAAAAGTGATTTTATCAGGATCATCATTTAGCCATTTTTAATATTTAACCAAAATCTAATGAAACTTTATGTTGCGCTTTATTATATCTATTCGCTGGAACATGTTCTTAATTGACCTATTAAAATGGAACCTTGCTATTCGCGAGTGGTGCTCCAATACCCGCCTCCATTTCAGCTGGTGCGTGGACTGAGGCATAGCAGCCGGACCTGAGGCCATTTTCTCCGGTTGTCCTTGCGTGGAGACTGATTATACGGATATCCTGTCGTGGATTTTGGTCTCCACTGCTGGTTTCTGCACCTGGGGCAAATCAACTAAATAATATATTTAAAAATCTAATTGGGCTCTAATTAATTAAGGAACTATTAGACTGATTTCAGATAAAATATTTTTGGTAATTGTATACTAACGCATGCGTCAGATTTCACAGTGAAGGAACACGTTGCCTAACTTATTGCCACATAAAACGATTAAACAGCGAATTCAAAAAAATGGCCAAAAGTGGAGTTAAACGGAGTAATAGCCCGTAAACTATTCATAGCCTGCTAAAAGTGACGTCAGATACTAGCGAACTGAGACGACAGAGAAATTAGTAAAGTTTATCCACCGAGCTAATGAGGGGAACGCGAAAGCCCAGGAATTGAAGCATACGAAGGAAGTTAATTAAACTCTAACATTATGATTTTATGATATTTTTGTTTATAAATGAACCATATTGTGATTAGAGATAAACTATAGTTTATCAAAAAATTAAGTTTACATTTCTTAAAAGAGTATTAACTATTGCCAGCAAAGTGGTGTGTGATTTAGTAGCGTCCTTGGCTCTGAGTCTACGGATAATTAGTTCAAATTAATTTCATTGAATTTTTCACACTGTCCAGCTTTTTTTCAAAAATATGGTGAAATTTTACTACAGCAGGTTTCTGAATTATTTTTGATTTTCAATATGGCACGTTAACTTTATCTTGAATTTTCTTCGCAAATTTTAATGAAATTTCTATTTCACTTTAATTCTAGCCATCATCCAATTGCTCATGTGGAAGAATATATCAGTATTGACAAAAGCATGGGCAATTGAATTTCGTTTTCAATTTGCATACCTATATCACCACCTTCCATTTGCTTACTGTAACAACTTCGTCCTTGAATGATTCATATATTGTATAAATGAAGTGGATAGCTAATTGTGAATGGATGGTGGGGAGAAAGCTCGAACCATTCTAATTGGGAGTAACTGCCGGTCGCGAAGTGAATGCGTGTTACGTCAAAAATAATCAAATTAATAATCTGATATTTCCTACGCCCCTCCATGTTGTTGAAAGTTAATCAGGCGCGTTTGTACATAGAAAATGATATTTATGGATTAAGTGTTTATAGTATATATTATTCCATTATCATTAATCCTCACCATAATATTATTTTAAAAATGAGAACATATATTCATTATTAATCATGATATTCTTTTCCTTGCTGAACATTCTAATTCTAGACCAGTAAACGTAATAATACTAAAGAATCAGTGTCCAAAAGAAGTGCTAATCTCTCAAATTTTCAAATAAATTTACTCAGTTGTCTCCTGAACTTAAAAATCCTATGAGAATTGCATATAAAATAGCAATATATCATTCCTAAATAGGTTGCTAACATATTTACATCGATACAGTAGATTTTAGAACGTGTTTTTGTATTTAAAACTTTGTTAATCACTTCTATTCAGGCTTAGTCTTTTAAAAGTTTTGGCTAAAGTTTATTAAATGATGATTGAATAAAATCCTTAACTGAATTATGGAGCATCTACAATTGCAAGATCTCTTAACCGCGCAATGATTTGTAAGATTAAAGTACGTACTTAGAGTAGATGAAGAGCGAACGAAAGGAATGGGAGAGCCAAAACTTCCGAAGGTGAGTTCAATGTCCATGGTTACCATGCCTCGTCTTATATTCCTTGCATTATTAAGACATTCCCATTTCAAATTTGCACATAAAAAGACAGTTGCTGTATATGGCAAACAAATGATCGGAGTGAGTATTTTCATTCTCGACTCAAATCAAATTCAACAATATTTGTTAGCATGGAAAGTTCTGACCATCAATACTGATAAATCGACAAAAAATCCGCCAATGCCCTTACAGTAATCGAATTCCTCAAGGAATAAAATAAAACTTTCTCTTGTTCCCTTATTAATTTTGCGGAAGCTGGAAAAGTATCGTGGAAGCCGTGTGACAATCTGAAAAAAGTTTCCCACGGGCTTTTAAATCCTGCACGTGCATTCAAACGCAATCTGGCAAAATCAGGTAAAACCTAACGTGTACTTGAATCTCCTTTCGTGTTACTCTCTTTATCGCATTAATTGGAAGTGAAGTGCAGGCTCTAGACTCTTAAATTCACAAGATAAATAACGGCTATTATCGCTATTATCGTCAAAATATTACGTTCGCGAGTTTTCATTTAAATTACAATAGCAAATTAAATATCATAAGAGTTAAATGCCGATGTCGTTTGGGCGTTTGAGTTAGAATTCTTATAATCCTAGATTGAGATGATGAAATGTTAATGCATCCACAATGTTTGGCTTGTAATTGAGTTGCTATCACGACAAGACTCACCCCCTCGGCCTTGATTAATTCTTATATCAATCTACCCTGAATCAAAAATCATTGCTGAGAATTCAGCTTTGCCCAATTTCTCAAGATAAACTCCTTCATTACTCTAGAGGGCCATTTGAATTACGGACTTTCCCATCCTTCCTCACTCGTCTCCTTCTCGCAGACAATTTTATTGAATGCCTTTGTTAAATGTCTGTACATTTATTTTCATTTGAACGAGTTAACATGGGAAATGTTTTGCTTTGAAATTTATTAATGCTTTTCGGCATTGTACGCCACAAACCCGGTTCTTAGGTCACACTAAATCACATATTCTGCTGTGTTTTGGATTAGCGTAGTGCCAGAGATGAAAACGGAGATCCTAGGATTCACATTTGCCGCGTAATGTATCGAACCTATGTTCCGTATTACTTCTCCAATTCAGAGAGACTTTAAAAGTAGGTAAAAGCAGAAACCTTCCCCAGAAAATTGTCTTTGCGCAACACTATTTCCGGTAAACCCAACGATACATTTAATTCAACCTATTATTTCGTACTATTACGTTAAGTTTTAAACGGAGAAAGCCTTAGCGGGTTTTTCAAAAAAAGTCTTATTGATTTCGTCCCATTGTTCTCACGTCACAATATCCTTCGCCTTTGCAAATTTGAGACCTTTCAGCGATAGGTTTTGGAAGAAGATCCCTGCTCACTTGATTTTCTCGAAGGAACGAAGGTAGAATATTGAAATGAAGTGTTCCGAGTGTGAACACAGGAAATCGGAGACGCGAGCACAGAACAAACGCCCGCATATCCTCCACTTGGTAGTCTTATCGTTGTCCCAGCTGGAGTCTTGCGCTCAAGTTTATGACCGCATACCCGGTCTTGCGATGCCATTAAACCCTCAGAATAAATCACCCAGGGACTTTTAGTGCAGGAAATGAGTGCCTCGAGCCAATAAAAAATTATCACTCCGCTTGAATTGTTTTCTTTCTCATAAGGGTGGAATAATGGCCGCCAGTGCCGGCAGGGTCTGCCGCGGGACCCTGTTTGTGGCCGTCGGATTGCAAAATACCCGTCTCGTTGATCGAGTGACTGGATAAGCGAGGCGTTTCGCCGCACTCCATCGTTGGGGGTTTTTGCCTCCATGGGGAGATGCGGGAGGTGTATTCCATTTGCGAAGGCCTTCGAATGCAAAAAAACAACCTCTTATCGTATTTAAACGACATGGCATGAAAAATAAGGAATTAGCTGTGAGAGATCTTCAATATTTGTATTTTGGTCTAGATAGATATTTAGATATAGGTCTTTATTATGGCGAAATTGAGACCAAATTGTCCCTTCTTCCATTTAACTCATTATCATATACATCATATAATGCAATAAAATTTATAAGCACATCTATACATGATACCTATACACGTGCATACACTTAAATACATATAGACAGACATATATTACGCACATATTTGCATGTATTCACAAATATAAAAATACATATACATATATGAATTAATATGCACCTACACATACACAAAGTAAATTACAGTGGAGTAAGTAAACAAAAATATAGGAGAATTCTAAACAAAGAATGAGGTTTGTGGGAAAAGCTAGGGGGCATTGCTCACCTATTAAAAAACACGTAAAAAAACACCCACGAAGAGAAGGGGGATGTGAAAAACTTTTGAAAACCCTATGAATTAGAAGAATGATACGTATAAACTTTAATGATTATTTTTCGCATAGTATATATACATATATATATTATCATGTCACAGACACACAAATGAAAAAAATAATAACATTAATCACAAACGAAAAGTAAGGAGAATCATAACATAAAAACTAGGGATAAAGATAATGATGCAAAACCGTGCCTACACCGTGATGGAAATAAAATATAGACCCTAAATTTTTGTTATCCTTTGCCCAATTGCGTCTTCGCATCCTTCGTCAATTTGAAATTGATAAGTAGAAATGAAACTTGATATCACCATGCAGTTTGGACATTAAGCAGTGATTTTAACTTGATATTTCGATTGTGCTCTCGATTTAACTAAATGTCTCGATAGCGTCGATTCATCGGCATTGCTATTTGAGTGAAGGAGACTTGAGGAGTGAGGCGGCTGCAATGGTGTCTTATCCCAGTGGAGCACCCGTTTAAGTTATGGTGTAATAGTAAAAATACTATTGAGGAAAGTAAAGGGAAGTCACCTTAATTATCCGTCCCACCATAATTTGGACGGATACAAGGAGACACTGGTCCCAGCAACTCCTCCTTCACTCGGTCCTCGACCCAACGGGCACCAGGAGGCTTCGTTCCCGCCAGAGGGAGAGGAGAGGCCTCCGCAGTCGTCGTTACACGTAATATACTTGCACGTCCAAATAGATGAGAAGAAAATAGAGGTGAAAACTGCAACGGTTAGGATAGAGAGTTGGAATGTCAAGAAAATTTGAAGGTCAGGGAGACTATAAAAGAGAGAAATGGAGTTAGAGAACTAGGTAGCCATGGACCACGGGAGACATACTTCAGGCGATGGATGAAAGAAGGAAATGGAAGACTTAATACGGAAATGGGACCGGCGTATAAAGAATATTCATTGTCTATAGAAAGTAAAATAAAGATTTGTTAATTCCATGTAATGTATCAAAGATATAATTTTCTTTCCGCAATGGATAAATCCCACAAAGTTAAACCTGAAAATACGAAGTTTAATCTGAAAATATAATATAGAAACAAATAGGGCCAAGTAAACCTATCTGCATGTGGTTGATGGGAGAGTGAGAGGGCAAAGATAAATTTAGAGATACATGTATAAGGACAGGACGGAACTCTACTGATCGTTTAGGGTAGGCATTAAAACTGTCACATGATCCAAAACACATTCAGTAAACGTAGAAAAATACGAAACGCAAATATATATGTGGATATATATATATATATATATATATATATATATATATATATATATATATATATATATATATATATATATATATCCACATATATATCCACATATATATCCACATATATATCCACATATATATCCACATATATATCCACATATATATCCACATATATATCCACATATATATCCACATATATATCCACATATATATCCACATATATATCCACATATATATCCACATATATATCCACATATATATTTATATTTATATTTATATTTATATTTATATTTATATTTATATTTATATTTATATTTATATTTATATTTATATTTATATTTATATTTATATTTATATTTATATTTATATTTATATTTATATTTATATTTATATTTATATTTATATTTATATTTATATTTATATTTATATTTATATTTATATTTATATTTATATTTATATTTATATTTATATTTATATTTATATTTATATTTATATTTATATTTATATTTATATTTATATTTATATTTATATTTATATTTATATTTATATTTATATTTATATTTATATTTATATTTATATTTATATTTATATTTATATTTATATTTATATTTATATTTATATTTATATTTATATTTATATTTATATTTATATTTATATTTATATTTATATTTATATTTATATTTATATTTATATTTATATTTATATTTATATTTATATTTATATTTATATTTATATTTATATTTATATTTATATTTATATTTATATTTATATTTATATTTATATTTATATTTATATTTATATTTATATTTATATTTATATTTATATTTATATTTATATTTATATTTATATTTATATTTATATTTATATTTATATTTATATTTATATTTATATTTATATTTATATTTATATTTATATTTATATTTATATTTATATTTATATTTATATTTATATTTATATTTATATTTATATTTATATTTATATTTATATTTATATTTATATTTATATTTATATTTATATTTATATTTATATTTATATTTATATTTATATTTATATTTATATTTATATTTATATTTATATTTATATTTATATTTATATTTATATTTATATTTATATTTATATTTATATTTATATTTATATTTATATTTATATTTATATTTATATTTATATTTATATTTATATTTATATTTATATTTATATTTATATTTATATTTATATTTATATTTATATTTATATTTATATTTATATTTATATTTATATTTATATTTATATTTATATTTATATTTATATTTATATTTATATTTATATTTATATTTATATTTATATTTATATTTATATTTATATTTATATTTATATTTATATTTATATTTATATTTATATTTATATTTATATTTATATTTATATTTATATTTATATTTATATTTATATTTATATTTATATTTATATTTATATTTATATTTATATTTATATTTATATTTATATTTATATTTATATTTATATTTATATTTATATTTATATTTATATTTATATTTATTTATTTATTTATTTATTTATTTATTTATTTGTATATATGTGTAAGTTGGTGAAAAAAGCTCCCTAACGGCGTCTCCTGGCCAAAGAATTGGGGCACTTGGTAGAAAAACCTCCCGCATATTTCAGTAAATATTACGTATATGTATAAACGTATAAACGCACGAAAACCCGCCTCACGGCGAACATATACTCATTCACGTGGAAGTAGATATAAGTAAAAGGGGTAGGAACGCATATAAACGACGAACAAGAGAGAGGCAAGGATGGCGGAATCGAGCAGATCACAAGTGCAAAAATATTTCCTTGTCCGGGACTAGAACCACGCTTCAATTGCTAATTAACTCCTAGGGGTACATTTTAAGCGCTTGAGCTGGAAATTAAAGTGAGCAGCGAGATTATTAAGTCAGTTAGGTTTTCAAATGAAGGAAGCAACAGTGAGTCGGAGTACCAACGGATTGCAGTTATTATCGAGTGCTTTGCAGGAAAAGTGCAATTGGTAGGAGATGAGGATTAATCACAGAAAAAAAGGGATAATGTAATACTTGAAAAGTAGGAAAGCTTAATCGAACATTAAATATAGAGAAAATCCATTTGTGCAGATTCAAGAAGTGATGGAACTTGGTGGCATAATAGAGGAAAATGTTCTAGTATTGGTACATGAGGAGAACTTAATATCCGAACTACTGATATTAAAATCCCATTTGTGTATCAACGTTCAATGCATGTGAAGCAATTGAAGAAACAGAAAGTATTTATCCGACACGGCGCGGCAGCAAGCATATTATGGAACTACCGGGGGCCTACAACACCTTTTACTAGCCTGCCATCCAGCCAATTCAATGTTACCCGGAAAAGTTGACATTCCTGTTTATCATCTTGGAGATTCGATTTTATTTAACATTAATCTTAGAAATTATGACAAATCTGGATAGTAATTATTTTTCTACCGGAAAAGCGAAGTTGTTTTACTGTGATTTGCCAATTATTTATTTGGCTATAACATCAGTAATTGTGCTTGTAGTATGCAATGACTAAAATGGATCGAGTTTCCACAAAAAGTATACACTCTTGCTATGTCAATTTTGAGATCAAATATGAGGCAATTCTCCAGTAAGTAAAGAAACGACTCGAGTAAAAATGAAAACCTGCTTTAATTATTCCTTGAAAATTATTATTACTTCTTTGGCGGCTATTATTTCGGTAATAAGTATATGGAAATTAAGGAGTTGAGACTGTAATGAATTGATATTTTCCAGCCGAAGCGAATGGGTATCTTTAATGGATGAGACCAATTAGTGGCCGCAAGTACTTATGAATGGAAATAAATTAATCAGCCAAAAGGTGGAAAGTGTCGTGGAGACTTCAGAGGAAGTGATTAGTGAAACGCACTAAGTGGTGAAGTTGCCTCGTGGACTACAAATGAAAGCAGCTTAATTTTTTTCTAATGATGCCCTTGCGTCATTCCGCGGAAACAGGATTTTAGCGTTCCGTTGACAGGTGTTTTTTTTGTTTTGCACGGATGCCTAACATTTGAGCAACTATCACGACTAAAAATTTTTTAAAAATTACATGGAAGTAAGTGGAGTAAAATCAAGTATCATGGGTTTCTATACCTGTTTCTAAACTTTGAAACGCTATAGGGGTTATCAATCTAGTGATATCCTTCCAAGATAAACGGGTACTTCTAATTGAAATGTTTTAAATATTGTCCATCCTGAAGAATTATTCATCTTTCATTTATCCTAGCTTTTGTTTGACGCACTTTTCACTCAAGATCTGCCATTGGATAAATTCCGAAAATTCTTGGAAAAGATTTTCTGTTCAATTTTTTAAGAATTTTTGTTCGAGTCATAACTTTTTCCGTTCTTCATAAAAACGCATTGAGTTATTGTTACATTCTTTACTTTTTCCATTCGCCCATTTGATCTCCATTATTCCCAGAAGGTCTACATTTCCAATCCGTCTAGTCTCATTTTCCCTGTTGCTCTCCCATACTCTTTATCACTAAGCAGACTGCGTGTTTAGTGAGGTGTTCCTTACGAAGCGGTTTATGCTGTTGGCTCTAAATAGACATTTCTTATAGTGAAATTAGTAATTCCGGAATAAAATAAACCCTTAAATTATATGAAATATGTTTATTTGACCCTTTTGTTTATTTCTGAGCAGTACATAAAACTTGAAAAGTAAGTGATATTCAGTGTAATAACTTTAGAAACCTTTAGTTTTTTTATGAGAAGATAATAAGACCTGGATGTTAGTTGGCTTGGAGGCCCATCAGCCTGGTAACTCACTTATAAGGAAAACACAGAGTGGGTGTAATATTTTATGAATTTGAGAAGTATTTTTGACTCAAACTGGGAAATAACAGAATGGTATGTTGCGCAAGGATTGGGAAAAAAGGCGTAAATCGAAAAACATTTCTTCAAACGAGGGAATCGAAAAGTCAGGAATCTTAAACAGCAGGCTGGAAGATTTAATCCAAAATAAGTATATAATATGAAACTTTCGGTTCGATGACAAGGAATTTTTATATATGTTTCTGCGGTAACAAAATGAAATGAAACGGAGGTTTTTGCATTTTTTATGGGAAGTGGTAAAAGCAGTATAACTGAATAGAGAGAGGAAAAGAAAGAGATGGCCACTTGTGTCTGCCATAAATTCAGCATAGGAATGTAGGGGATTGAATGATTTTATAAGTTTGAATATGTCATTGTCATTGAATATGTCATACCTAGAGTTGGAATCACTCTGCGCAAAGGTGTAAAAAGGCTGAATAATATTAAATATTGTTAGCAAGTTTGAGGACATTCATGTGTTATATTTTATTGGGAGTTTTTACCCCGCACAAATGGCAACCTTGACAAATTCGAGAAAGAACCAATTAATGTTTTGATGCGCACAATGAGATGTGATTCGAGCGCTGTTCCTTTTGTCCTCTTTCGTATTTCTATACAAAACATAAACTATAAACCCTTGAATATTAGGCCCGTACGAAATTAAAGAATAAATTCTCAAAAAAATCCTTCCGCATTGATGAGTGGCGATTTGAAGGGTTTGAGCGTTGTTTCATCATCACTTTGGGGGATTTTCGAACCTGAACAACCATCATCATCATTTAAGTTAGTTCACCTGTTAAACATTGGTTTTAAATTGGCTCTGAAAACGGAAAACTAATTCCATTAGGAAATTGAAAACTCTTACACATCCAACGTGAGCTTTTCCTGAACTCAACTACCTTTACCCTCAATACACTATTTCCCTCTCCCCTCCTGCCCATACGCGTCCATCCATGTCCTCCCCCTTCCCCGCTCGCCCAACGCTCTCCTCATCCCCACCACCTTCCACGTCCCACCATCTTAACTGCCCTCTCCATCCATTCTCTCTTCTTTTTCTGCGTAACTTTGAGGACGATAAATTAAAGTCGACCGGAGGGAGGGAGGTTGGCTGAGACTATCATCCCCCTGGTGTCGACGCAGGGTGGGGAGGGTGACCACCCTCCCCTTCCCCTCCAAACCACCCCGGGAAGTCGTTCCCCGTGAATTAATTATCGTGTCACCCGCCGCCAAGGGGAGAGAGGGGGCTAATTTAATTGTCCTGGACGCTTTAAAAACTCATTCACCCTCCACTCCATCTTATGTTTTAAGGGAAATGAAGGAGGGCATATTGTTTCTTTTCCCCTTCAAGAGTAGGGAGCGCCACAACAAAAGAGTAAGACAGGAAAGAAAAAAAATGAGGTGCGACTCGGCGCTGCCCTGCGCGTCCCTCCCCCCGCTCCGCCTCCATCGGGAGCCGTCTCCTTCCCGTCAGCAAGCGCGCCTCTCTTCATCCATTACCTCGCCAAGACCTCACCCCTCCCCTCCCCCCCAACGCCTCCGCTAATAACCAGAGAATAACCTTAATAGCAATAATGATAATAATAATAAAGATGACGTCGGCGTTTTTCCAAGAAGTAGTTTTTTTTCGTCTTTTATTTCTGTCAAGGCGTAGTTTGATTGATTGATTGCGGGGCGAGGGTGGCGCGAGGATTCTTTTGACGGCTCCATCGCACGCACGCCGCGCCATTGTTCCGTCTGCCCGGCCAACCCTCCGCCCCCCCGAGGGACAACAGCCGGCCACCAACCGCTCCTCCTCCAGCCGCCCCCCCCCACCGCCTCCCCTCCACGCGCGAACTCCTCTCCGAAAATCTCGTGAAAAACTTCTCTCTCCTTGCCATCTGCATCACTTGAGGTTCGCGGCCGCATTACCCACCCGTCTCTCGTGGAGGAAGAACTGAAGTAGAAGTACATGTGCATACCAGAAAGAAATAAATCAAGGACTTAAACTGCTGGCGGTAGAATGGTGCTGGAGACTGTGTGACGTATTTATATGAATATTCAAGCAAACCTAATGTCAAAAAAAAAAGAATAGCTGTATTGGCTGTCTGCCGAAATTAAAAAAATAAAACCGCTGAATGACTCTCACCAAATGTCTCCGATATATTATCAAAACATTTCCTCCAACTGCCACCCGAAAATAAAATTTCACAAAGTGAAATGGAACGTTTGCTGAAAAACAAAACCCTAACGAATTTTCCAGGGCCGATCAAATACCAGCTTGCATATTTAAATCATCAATGTACATGTATAATTGCATCACATCTAGGAGTCATACATGCATTTTAGAATTCACAAGGTTCCCAATGATTGGGATATAGCCAATGCAACACATTTAGATATTTAAAAAGCAGAAAGAGGAGGGAACCGAGTAATTGAAGACCTATTTCCCATACATCCATATCATGTCATTTCATTGAGCTTATAATTGCTATTTCGATAATCAGGGACCTCGATGTTTCTGATTTATTGTTGAAAAATAAGCACGGTTTTCAAAAGGATAAATCCTGCGAGAAAAATTTTGCTCTTTTTTCAGGATAATATCGGTGTGGAGAAATAACGTGAGTAATTAGAAAACTCTCGGCATGAAATAGAAATAAACTCTAACCCTCAGTAGAACATTTTTATTTTTCAATCTAGTCTCCCTGTATACTAATGGGCTTGGTTCAGCGATGTTCCAAGGTCAATCCGACCTCGAAAATTTGATTCCTTCAAGCCTAAAAAATACCCGTTGACTCCGGCTCCTTCGTTTGAAGAAAATCTAAGTCCACCGATGAAAATATTGAGCCTGAAGAAGATATGGAAATCTGATTGAGCCAAATCAGGTGAATAAGGTGGGTGTGGCAGCAATTCGTAACGTACGTATTTTTGCCATGGCCACGACATTTGAGTGTGGGCGGGAATTTTCTTGATGACTTTCTGCCTTGCCAAACCTTGCTCTTTTTCGCGTCAATTTTGCTGTGGCTGGTCCAAGAGTATAGTATTGCCCAGTATTTCCTTGACCAGTGGGGAGATGATCTATCAGCAGGATCCCTTTTAAATCGAAGAAAACTGAAGCCAGCACCTTTCCGGTCGACCATATTGCCTTTTCTTCCTCTGGTGGTGTTGAATCAACATGCTTCCACTGCTTTGACTGCTGTTTTGCCTTTGGAATATAGGAATGGGCCCAAGTTTCACCTGCGGTCTCAGACTGGAGCAGAAAGTCTTATTGGTTGCCCTTAAAACTGGTTACACATTGTTCGAAAATTTTCATTCTGATGCGTTTTTGATACCGCGTCAGGAGTCACGGCACCCATCTAGCAGATAATTTTCTCACATCCATTTCCATTTTTAAAATGCGACATGCCTGTTCATGTGAAATCCGGACAGTCTCAGCAATTTCTCGTACTTTCAGTCGGCATTCCTCCATGACCATTTTGGGCACTTTTGAAATAATTTCAATAAAACTCGTAAGTAGTTGCACATTTTGGCCGACCGCTACGCAGATCATCATCGAAGCTGTCGCGATCAAACTTAGACTCGTTTGTCCACGTAGCATCAGTTTAATATGGAGGAGCAGAGTTCTCCATGGTATAAGTATGCAGTCATGAATATTCTTTGCTTTTACACTTTTCTTTACGAAGTATTTAATCACAGCTCGAATCTCAATTTTATTCCACCTTCACAAATAACTACGCGGGAACAAGTACAGAGAGGCGTCGGTACCTCAGATCTCTTCCCAGAGCACTGACATATTGCGTGTCTGCTCATTCAGTTTTGTAGAAGAGTAATAGTAAGTATTACTGATTACTATGCGGGGAACTTGTTGCGCTAGCGCTGACTCCTGGTTTGTGATTCCGAGAACCTTTCTAATTATCCTCGTACAGCTTCAATGGACGCGGTTTTTCTCGACTTGAAAAAAGCTTTCGACGAAGGGTCTTAAAGTGAAATACTCACAAAACTCAATTTGTCTTTGGCATGAATAAAAGTATCCAGAGCTTGATTAAACACTTCTTGGATGTATTAGAGGAAATGGGTTGGGAATCACTCACGAAGCGAAGGTTAAATTACAGATTAAATCTCTTGTATTCATTGGAAGGATGTCTCTTTACTAGCGATGTTGAAAATGTGTTATTAGTCCCATCGTACTACGGTAGGTGGGATCTTGACTGTAAGATTAAAGATATCAAGTGTAGAGCCCTGGGATTTAAAAAGTCATTTTTCCCACAAAAGATGGGGGATCAGAATGACTATAAGCAAGGGGAAAAATCTATTCTTCTTTTGTCACCCTAAGGTATCCATAATTATGTCATTATTCCAACCTTTCTTTGTTTATTTTCCTCCATGTAATCAACAGCTCCTCTCGTACGTGCATCGATGTATATCTCACTTGGATACCATTGTGCGTGTACCTGGAGTTCATATCATGATTTTTATTCTAAATTCGGAAATAAATATATCGGAAAACTGCCCGATTCATATAAAAGTTACTTTGAATGTAAAATAATTTTTAGAAGACATTGTTTTGTGTCGATCAGGGTACTGAGGTTAGATGAACACCCTTAATTATAATTAGATAGGTAAGAATCGTTCGAGTTAAATGTTGGTACCGAGGAAATAAATATAGTCAAACGTTAAATCCGCATCACCACGAAGCATTAAAGCTAATTGGCTGCCGTTGCCAACGATTTAATGAATTCATTCATCTGCTCAAAATTAGCGATTCTGAGAGTTTCAGAACGAAAGGCACAATCAATGAAATCACTCGTAAATTCCTCTCAATGACTATAATCCATTTGGCTTGCGGTCATTGGCATTTTGGTTTGCCATAAAGGTTGCGGCTAATATGTAGATTTTTAATGTGTACACGATAATACGGCCACCGTGGCGTGGGCCACGTGCGTAACCGAGGTCTGTGGTAATCGGGGGAATGTCCGGGAGGATGCATGCGCAGTTGTGCGCACTCCCTCCTCCGAATGCATTCCATTCGGCAGTCGCGACAGGTGGAGTAATTCTCCACTTCCCTCCCCCCACTCTCTCTCAATCAGACTCATCCTTTCCTCCCTTCCACCCTCTGTGCCGAAGTGAGTGGTCTCCGCGGGGCGGTGGAGAGGGGGGTCGTGTGGGTGGGTGGGGGCCGTCGCTTGTCGCCCGGGGCAACGCTTGGGAGGAGGGAAGAGGAGAATGACCGATGGAGGATGGAGAGGTGCTATGGGCGTAGGTGGGTGGGGAAGGGATGGGAGATATAAGGGAAGGGGGGATGAGGAATCCCCTCCAGGCATAATCTTCTCCTTTCTGTGAAGTCGTTAAACTACGCAATCGGCGTAGTTTCCTGCCTCAAAATAAATGCTTAATTCAATTTCTGCGATTCGTGGTAAAGCATAAATATATCTCTAAATGTGGCTAGCATAAGTGCAATGTTATTTTTTAAAAGATAATCCTTTTTTAAAATAATATTCTTTCACCAAAACAATTTGGTTTTTGATGTTGATTTTTACACAGTTAGTTATTCCAAATTGTCAGAATTTTATTTTATTTTAAAAACTATTCACCATTGTATAGAATTAGTTTTATTTTTAAGTGCATTCAAAATAAGCAAATGGTGATGTTGTTGAATAAGTATTCACCGCATCCTGGCTCTTAGTTTCCCCCCGTAGTATACGATATAGCAGGAGACTGGTTTTTATAGTATCTGATGAAAAGAGGGAGTTAAATGGAATATTTGCCTTGATGACTAAATATTAATTTGAGAAAAATACTTATGGAGTAATCTTCCAATTTTAAAAGAAACATTGAAGCGTTCAATTTGGATTGATATTAATCCAAAAAAATTTATTTGTAGTGTATAAGAAGGCTGACTCATAATTTAATACCACTTTATACAAGTATGCGCACGATGTAGTATCATTCCCCTTAAATATATTTCGGCACCTGCAAGCACTTCTATCAGAGAAGGTAGACTTATAAAAGAAAATTAGTTGACAGTCCACATGGTAGTGAATATAGAGCCTAAATGTTCTGAAGCTGACACTGGGAAATCTCATTGACTCCAGGTATTCCGGAAATTTCTCCAAAAAGAGTAACTCTGGGACATGTCGGTCAAATTCAGAATCCGTGACTACAAAAGCCGGTGTCTGAATGAACTGGATACGAGAATTGACTCCATGGAAGGACACAATAGTGATACCATTTCTCACAGAAACCCGTCATCGCATCACTATTAAAATTAGTTGTGCCAAGTTATATTGTACTCGTAAGCTGCCTGGGCCACTTGAATTACGGCAGATATAAGAAATCTCTAGTTCTCGGCATGGAAATATTATAAGGACCTCACTATTCCTTGTATGCTAACATTATTGTATAAAATTGAAAACAGAAAGCCGCTGTGGAATTGATAACGACGATTCCGTCATTTAGAGATGCACGAAAAGGCATAGAGGGAGGGAAATACTTCCAAGAACTTAACGTAAAATTCTACATTTCATTAATAGTGTGTAGAAAAGAGTCGTTAATTACAGTCAAGGCATTCTACTTATTTAGAGGCCGATTTTTGACGGTTTTTGATGGCTTTTCTAATGATGTTCTCATAGCTGCAATGGCGTCATGTATTTCCTTCCCCTTTCCGAAGCCAAACCAATCTTCTCATTTGGCCGGAGTTGCACAATTTTGTAACTTACGATGATGGCGATTCCTAGAGCTATCTTTGCTGGACGTTAAATTAAACGCATTCTCCTATAGTCCTCATATAAACAAATTTTACACTTTTTCCTGTTTCGAGTTAAAATTAACCTAAGGAACTCCTCTGGCTCTATTCAGTCCTCATTTATACTGCGTATAAATTCAAAGAAACACTTTCTTCCGTTTTTCTCTGAACACTTTTGCAATTCTTTGGGAATATTATCTTCTCATACTACCTGGTTTTACTTCATTTCCCAATGCACCTTTTTTAGAGCTTCTGGCTTTATCAATAACACTCCCGCCTTATCTTTAATGATCGGTAGAATTTTTCTCTTAAGACATCTTAACAGTTTTCTTTACTCCTTGGACAGCGTTCTTATTTTTTCTTATGCGTGTAATATCTCCATATTATCTCACTATTCTTTCTACAACATTTCCTTAGCACCTATGTTTATTTTGCTGCTCCCTGTTTATTTTCTGCCCATTTCCATGTTTACGCTCTTCCATTTTCTTTCATCCTACCAAGCATTTCTCCTGCGATACATGGCTCCTTATTTGTCTCATTGTCTGCGAATCCTTTAGTTAACTTTTCTCCTCTTTCTACCCCATTCTTACGCTCCAATCAACTTTCACCTACTGTTTTAATTACCCTATCCCCATTTAGATATGTATTAAGTTTGTTATTGCGCTCCATCCATTTTATTCCCGTTAAACATCAAGACTCCAATTTAGCACTCTCCCATCCCGCCTAATTCTTTTTAGTTTTAAATTGTCTTTCGTGGCTACGAAATTGTGATCTGAAGTTCGCTCTCGAGAAGCTGTGCGAATTGATGACGCCTGCGCAGAACTGGACTTCGACTTAAAAACTAAAGAGTATTGCGAACTTCGACTACGAATTAGTGGATAATGACGCATCCTTCCAATTTTTTCTAACCCCTTTGGTAGTTCCACGAATATGATATACTATATCTCTACAGCTTTATTATATTACAATTCCCTCGATTCCCTTTCAATCTCGCAATTAAGTATACCCGGACGTAAGCTATTTCTTTTATGCCATATTCTCTCTATTTATAACCCTGCTGGCAAGATACCTTAACCGAATACAAGTATATTGAATTCATTAATCTTGAACCTTTGCTGTTACATTAAATGTTTTTCTGTATTATCTTTGATTGTGTGCACGAATTTACTTCCAAACTGAGATACCACCTACCTGTGCATCGCATTCATTCACTCTTCCTTTGTAAACTTTCCAAATCCGGGAAATGTGTCTTCCGCCACGCCTCCTTCGGTTTGTTTGTTTCCCCCATCAGTTAGCTATTGAACTCTTTATATTTCCTTCTGCCTAACTTCATATTTATATTCTTCCAATTCCTTCTCTCGTCCATCCTTCAAATCATCTCGACCGTAATCCATGGTTTCCGAGTCCTTTTCCCACTGGCTATTTCTACTACTTTGTTACTTCGAGAAACTTCGAATTAATCACGCTGTATCTAAATCTGCGCCTTAGTATGTCTTTCTGGAATCCAGTGAATTTTCCATAAACACGTACGTCTGTTGTAGGGTCTAAACCAAGTGTTCGTTATGGTTAACCCCTGTCTCCTGTAGTACTCCACTACTTCCCCCCCCCCCGCCTTGTTCCTAAACCGTAGACTCCTACCCCACTACAATCTCTCCATTCACCTCCCATCATGTTTTAATCCGTCATCACCACGTATCAAATGGTTCATGTCCTGGAGCACCCGCGATTATGTCCTCCAAAGTAAAACGTTCCGACCAGTATCCAATTTTGTCCTAACCTGAAAAATGGCTAAGTTCCTTGTTCCAGGTTTCAGGTTTTGTTAATATTATTCTACCACTTGCTTGATTGGCGTATATTTTTGCGTCGCTTATTCCTACACTTTAGTTCAATATTTTTGCCACCCCGTGGAACATATTTGTGCGGTGGCTAACACACGAGCCCTAATGAACTTGTACTGCTTGGATCCAGATTCATACTACCGTCCATCATGCAATGCAAAAATATTTCTGTTCTCTGTCCCCTCCTCAAACTCATGCTTGGGTATCAGTGTCATCTCTATAATTAAGACATGTTCAAATATGAGACTTTTTTGTGATAGAGCATGCCATTTCAGCGGTAATAGTCCAGCATATATCTATGGCGCAAATATCAATCCGCTATGTACTCCATAAAACGCATTAATAATCATAATGTGTAGCATACTATATGTATAGTAGTCTCCCGGTCTTTTTATAATGCAAACTATTAATACAGCAGAGTTTCTCTTGGAGTTTGTTCCTCCCTCGTTCTTCGAATTTCGCAACAGTGTTTAGCAAGCCTGCCTGCGTGTCGAGTAGGTAAGTGTGTCTACTAATACAACACCAGCACTCCCAAAGTGCCCTTGAAAAATGTCTCCTATTTCCTTCTCCGGAGCAATGAGTTAACTTCTTATATTACCCAAGTATTGCCGGAAAAGAGCTTTCTAATACTTTCTGCTACTCATAGCAGCGTGTTTCAACGTGTTGGTATTTAATTTTACAACTTTCAATCTCTCCATTTTTAAGGTCGGAAGTTCTAAAATTCATTAATCTTCTTCAAATCTAGTTGGCATGGAAACCCCCATCAGTTTCAGTCCAATCATTTGCGCTAGTTACTGTAGAGTGTTATTGTGCATTTCAGTTTAAGAAGTTGGTGTAGGATTGCAAACTTGACGCCCGAATTATTCCTCGTTTACAAATGTGACGTAATTGTGACGTGGCGTTTTAGAAACTTCTGGCCTTTTTCTCGAGGCTTGGAAGTGCAGAAGTGCTTGATTTCCTTCAAAATCCTGCCTTGGTCTGTTGAACCGTTTACTGTAAAGGCAATAAATCTAAAATAGGCAAATAGGAAAATAAGTCTTAAAGACTTTTCCAAGTGATATGAACAGTGTTTCATCTAACTTCAAGGAGGCGTCTCTAACCAGGAGTGAAAAAATACACATATATGCAATTTTTCTGATAGAGATCCCATCATCCACCTGCTTGCAGCTACAGAACTTGGTGTGAATGTGTATTGGAAATGAAAAAATAGAAACTTTGTGTTTGCACAAAATATTTATTACGATACGACACGGGTTTCGACGTTCAACGTCATCTTCAGGTCTTTCGTCGAGGTGGGGTCTCTTGTCTCGTCAGGTCTCGTCTCATCTGGTCTCTCGTCTCGTCAGGTGCCTCGTCTCATCAGGTCTCTCGTCTCGTCAGGTGTCTCGTCTCATCAGGTGTCTCGTCTCGTCAGATCTCTCGTCTCGTCAGGTCTCTCGTCTCGTCAGGTCTCTCGTCTCGTCAGGTCTCTCGCCTCGTCAGGTCTCTTGTCTCGTCAGGTCTCTCGTCTTCATCTTCAGGTCTTGAACGTTGAAACTCGGGTCGTATCGACATAAATTTTCCGTGGAATCACAAAGTTACTATTTTTTCAATTCTAATATGGGTCGATTCCATAAAGTTACGCCGGAAACAATCGATTATTTGGATGTGTAGTTATGAGCATAGCAAGTCAAGCAAAATAATTGAATTTCACTCACAGTATCCATATTATTTCATAGTCGGAGTGATGTGTATAATTATCACTCAGCATTTGAAAAAAACATCGACCTCCATTGAAGGACTTCAGGTATAATCGAACGAATGTGGGAAAATATTTGAACTATTAAGTTAAGTAATTATTTTTTACTGGGTAAGTAAACATCGTGTTGACTGTATCTCGGGATTTCCAATTAATCGCAGGTTACTTCAAATTCTAAAAAAATATCAGGGATAATTACTCAAAGATAAACTTGAATTTATTATTTATTCTTACTTGAATGATTTGAATAACAATATTATTTCACAGGCTGATGATCAAACACATCTGTTGGACGGCGTGCATTTTAATCTACACATGCACCTGGAGGTGGATTTACGCACTCAGTCGAGGAGAGGATTTATTTATACCAGACCGGTAGGTACTCGTAAGATCGACTCCATGTGTGGATTTCGCCGAGAACACGTGGTCGCCCCTCGCGGTCATCACCGCACTCCTTCCCCGCCGCCCCTTCCCTCGTGTCGGCGGTAGCGCACCGACGGACGACGCTCTTCTTTTGTCTTCTTGGCAACACTTTCCCCGGAGGGATGGGGGGAGGTGGGACTGGAAACAATGGAAGGAGCCCTCCCCCCCCCCCCCCGGGCTCTCTTTGAACCCTGGCCACCCTCCTCACACCCCTCACCGCCCACCTCCTCTTGGCCTCCCCGTCCCTCGGGGTGTTAAGGGGATCGGAGCGATCAATCACCCTGCAGGGGAAAGGGGGCGGGCCGCCGCACACATTCCGCCGGCGCCCCGGGCACTCAGTTTCAATTCGGAATTTTCGTAAAAAAAGCGAGAGCGTGTAAACGACTCCTCGTGAATCCGTCCTCCGCTAATGGCGATTCCCCATCGCACGCCGCTCCGAAGGAGATAAACAAAATGAAAAAAAAAACACCGAATTCCCATTTCTCGATTCGTGGCGGACAGGCCGACGTGAATATTGCATTCCCGCCTCCTTCCTTCCCCCGCCTCCCACCACCCCCCCTCTTCCTCCCACCCCTCCCACACAAAAATACCTCTTTCTCCTTTGGTGTACGAATACGCCGCATGAAAACGTAATCAGGGTTGGCTTGAAGCTTGGTAGATGTTTAAATATAATTCCATACATGTCATTCTCTCCAGCGCGATCGTATGAAGATTCATAAGAATTAAGAAAACCGCCACAATTTCCATTGTTTCTTTTTTGTTGTGCTGAGCATCTTCTATGTCTGATCGACTTCCTACGTGAACGGACAAATGACGTAAGCCGTGCCGTCAATATCAGTCGTTTTGATCACTTTAGAATCACTTCATTTCACTCTTGTAATATTCGAATGGTCAACCTTTGGCGATAAGTCTTCCGTATCTCTTCAAATGAAGACGGTAAACATTTCTGTTGAACGTATTGGTCAGTATTATTAGATTGGTATTGTGCCATACCTCTCTTAACAGCTAGGTTGTTTTTAACTTTTAGAAGTACTACAAAGCGAAGTATTTGAAGTTTGATTTTACCCGCGTTAAGTTTGCTCTAGTCCAATGGAGACGTGATTCTTTAACTGGCACTGTTTTCCGCACCTCTTATATAGATGTGAGCAACAGTTACTTTGCTACTTCACCTTTATATACACACTATAAAAACAACAACTTAAGTCTGGCCAAAAGAGCGAGGCTATGCGGAAACGTCTACAGGTATTGCACTGATCAGGATCAAAATAACGCTAAATTGATAAAATAATGATATCATTTCTCATATCCTAAGTGAAAAGTAATCAGTTAATTCAATTTGCATTCCAAACCTTTTAGAGAGTTGTACGAATAAGCTGATAATTTAATTCAGAAATGGTCTCGCACAAAGTAATGCCCAGGGAAAAATGTTGTAAAACCGGGAAAGGTCGAGAAAATACAAATTCGTCCAGCATATAATGTACAATTAAATATAATTTAATATGCTTTTATTTTCATGAAATTACTCGAATAATTCATGACTGAATATTAATACTGAGCTAATCGAGTATAAATAATCAAAAAATACACGGTTGGTGTATTGATTCTCAAACTGTTTTGTAAAGAATTGATTCATCATAATGTATCTCAGTCTATTGATTAAAAATAGGGAATTTTCCAAAAAATAAAATTTAATACGACTGGTTTCATTGTAACTACATCATCATTAGGTCTACCTGATGATGATATAGTTACATTGAAACCGGTCGTATTAAATTTTATTTTATGGAAAATTGCAAGTTTTTACTTAATCATGATATTCCACCATATCATGCCTGAAACGTCTCTTCTTTTTGTATTTCAGTCTGTTCCGAGGATCATCATCACGGAAACAAAGAAAACACAAATATTTTGGAAAAAATGCATTTATTTTTCAACGTAATCTACTTTCATCTCTATACACTTTTTCAAGGGATTTTCAATAAGTTCTATACCTTTTTTACAATAAGATTTCTTTTGCTCCTCAAAATAGCCATCAGCGGCCGACATCACTTCTTCACGGTTGGAAAATCTTTGACCACCGAGCAAAGTTTGCAAACAGAAAATAATCCAAGGGGAGTAAATCTGGCGAATAGGGTGCATGAGGTAGCAATTTAGCCTTTAATTCATGAATTTTGGCCATTGCAATAACGGATTTGTGATCTGGTGCATTGCCTTGATGAAATAACATTCCTCTTGGATTTCCTCTTGGCCAAATGTGGCCGCTTTTACTTGATTTCTCCGCTCAAACGTTGCAGGAAGTTTGCATAATATTTGCCGTTGGTATTTTTCCTTTTTCAAGATAGTAAATGAAAATTATTCCTCGTGCAATCCCAAAACGCCGACGCCAAGACCTTGCCTGCATATCAAACGGGGTTCGTGTTCTTTGGAGCTGGTTCTCCATTTTGAATCCATTGATTTGATTGTTCTTTTGTCTCGTGTGAAGCAATGGACCCATGTTTCATCCATGGTTATTAAACGGCGCAAAAATTCTGCTTTGTTTTTGTGAAACTTTCCTAAACATTCAAATGAATCATCTTCAAGGCACTGGTTTTGCTCGAGTGTGAGTCAACGCGGCATCCATCTTGCACACAGCTTTCTCATGTCCAAAAGTTCAGTTAATATGCAATGTACCGCACTTTTTGAAATGCCTACTACGTCTGCTAGCTCGCTCACTTTCAGTCGACGATCATCCAGTATCACTTTGTGGTCTTTCTTCACCGTTTTTGAAGTCGTCACTTCATTTGGTCGACCAATGCGATGCTCGTCTTGACAGCTCGTATGGCCTCGTCTAAACCCTGCAACCAAATATTTTACTGTGGCAAACGAAGGAGCAGACTCACCCAGAGTAGAATCGAGTTAATCTTTTATATTGGTTGGACTGAGGCTTTTCAAATAAAAGTATTGTGTCACAGAACGATGACCACTTTTCTCCATTTTTACAGTATCACTGAATACGTTCACTATTGATGGCTGCTAAACAAATACTAAACAACGTGGCGTCTTCAAACTTGAAACATATGATTTCTAGATTGCGTACTTTGTAATACAGTGATATTTTGTAAACAACAACCGCCATCTCAAGGTCTACAAGCTCGCAAGGCTGGGTACTTCTGGGACCACCTTCGTAAGTGGAGAAGTGTAAAATTGCTTCATTACACGAGTTTCAAATAAAAAGTGTCATTGAGAGGTACAAGATTTCAGCAAGGGTCAAGTCTTGTGCGTACCATACGGATGATGACTCAAATGATAAATTGTTTTTTATAAATGAGGAAAACTTCAACAAATGTATGTTTTATTATCGGTTCCTTCCATCAAATATTGCTTGAAAATATTTTTGCCAATGTAATTACTCACAGAGATCCGTTTATCCAACGTTTAATACCGAAATCCAACGTTTAATACCAAAATCAACATTTAATACCGACGTGCAAACTTATACAATAACTGGACGAGGGTGCTTCCTTGACACATAAGAGCGAGGCTCTATGCCAGAGAGGAGCAAATCAAAGCAAGTGAATTTTGAGGCTCTGTTATCAATGAACAAAGAGTATGTGTATATTGAAAGCAGGTGCTTGACCGCTGGCATGTTTCTTTGAAATGAGAGAAGGCTTGTTCTTAAAATTATATAGTTTAGAAATAACTAATACTAAGGTTATTTTACTTTAAAACCAACTTTTGAGTCGAGCTTAACGATCTTTTAAGAAAGTGCTTCAGGTTATTTGAAACGATTCCTGGCGCTCACGTGTGGTATGAGTTCCATGGACCACAAGGAGTATTATAAGATCCCAAAAACGGTAAAAAATGAATGAAACCTTTGCTTCATAATTTTAAGCAAAAATAGTTTTTGTAATAACTAAAAAATCTGAATTTTTGTGTATCTTTTACTTCACCCCTGAGACTACGGCTGCGTTGATTCCAGCCACCGTATACATTTGCGGTTTCACCAAGTGCGACGCAGTAGTCCACTAGTCAAGGTAGGATTTCGATAGTCCCAGTGGCTAGGCACTGACCAACTCGCAAGCCCCGCCTGACACTACCCTTCTATTATTGGCAGTATTCTACAGGGTTAGGATGGATATCGGTGTATCAAGGTACTGCACACTGCTGCACTTCCAAGACCTGAACAACATGAATCAAAATATCTTGAAGAAACATAGCTCATACTACGCGTATTAACTGATTCTTAACTCTACCTACTACTTTCTACTTCCATTCAAATGTCCTTTCTATTCCTCCTTTTGTGTAGCTTTCACGACGTTCTCCTCTCTTTGACGTCTCTCATTTTCACATTGCATCTTGGCATCTCCATTGCATCCATTTTTCTTGCCTCCTTAAATTTTTCCCCAAAAGACGTCTCTCTTCCTCTACCAAGCTCAGAACTTCGTTTGTTTTCTTTTCCACTCATTTTATCTTTGCCATTATTTTCCTCAGAGGCATTCCATCTGCGCCTATCCTCTTGCCTCAATGACCATATTTCCCAGTCAAATGAAATCACTCTCAAAATTGAGGAGTTCCCTAGCATTTTCTGTCAATCTTGAATTATGGTGACGCTCATCGTCTTTGCAAGAGATTCTTTCCCTAGCACTATTTTTCCTTTTTTTGTTATAACCACTTTTCCAGTCTCTTGCTAAAAACATAACCTAGATTAGATGAGCTGTCTCACTAGTCCTATTCGTTTGTATCTTCATATTGCTCGATATCCTCGCTAGCTGTATTGCCCATTTACTGTTATTGCTAGAAGTAGAGTGCGTACCAAGAAATACACGATTAACGCGAGTGTCAACGTCCCTGCACCCACTCATGCAACCCCAACCACATTTCTTTTTCCCGAATGCGTCGCTGCCCGAGCGTGGTTGAAAATGAGCACCAACAACAATTTGCATATTCAAAGAATTTTTCGCCGCAAGACTGTGCGCGAAATATTTTTGCGGAGAGACTGGAAGGGGCGGCTGACGAGCATGAAGGGCCGACGGAAAAAATGCTTAACTTACCGATTGTTATCTTCAAGGCAATCATTGCTTTCAAAATAACGCGTCCTCTTGTTTTTAATTGCTCCGTAATTATTTCGCGACGCATAAAATTCAATTAATATCGCAAAAGCATTCTAATTTTCATGTCTTTGCTTCAAATAATGGTGCTGTATTCTAGATTTTTCGTGATAACTAAAATCAGCTATGATTTACGGCAAAAAAAATTAAAATTAGGAGAAATAAATTTTGATGGTTACATAGCTTTTATTGTATCTGAATTAACACTATTTTGTACCGAGATTCGACCTTCGTCCCTGTAAATGATGTATATACATCATGTAAATACATAATGTAAAATAATACACATGATGTAAATCGACAAGGATATTTGCCTTGACAGATCAATATAGAGTAGCCATTATGTCGGGTGTTACACATAATTACACTGGAATTAACCGAAAAAAATGATCGAGACATTCATTGACGCGTACGCTTTTGTTTTGTATAGTTCTGGCCATGATTGAGATATGGGTTGAGGTTGGTCACTAATTTTCAATTACAAGGGCCTAGTAACATATTTATAAATTGAAATTTTTGAAATAAGAGCAGTTCGTTACCCAACGCCTTATGCACCAGGAACACCGAAACGGAAAATGTAGAATCGATGAAATACTCAGGTCTTAACCCCACTCACGACCTCTCCCGGTGTAACACACGAGGATTAAGTGAACAAGCTAACAAAAATTAAGACTTATTAGAAAAGTATTTGGTGAATGTGACTTTAAGAGCAATGTACTCTTTCGCCTGTTGAGTCTCCTTGAGAAGATGCTGCAATTTTATGGGATCCTCACGAAGTTGGATTATTTGCCGAATTGCGTGCAGCGTAAAGAAGCTAGATTCGTAAATCGTTGTTATGATAA
Organism: Hetaerina americana; assembly: GCF_022747635.1. NCBI lineage: Eukaryota > Metazoa > Arthropoda > Insecta > Odonata > Calopterygidae > Hetaerina > Hetaerina americana. The sequence continues at coordinate 105,860,323 of NW_027286069.1, read as the reverse complement.
ACTTAGGAGTGTATCCAAAATATTAGAGCAGTTATGCTGGGAATCACTCACGGAACAAAGGTTAAATTACAGATTAAATATATCGCATTAATTGGAGGGACTTCTCTTCAACAGTGATGTTGGAAATGTATTATTACCCCAATCGTAGGAGAGATTATTGAAATTAAATTTGAGAGATTAAGTGTAGAGCAGATACTGCATTTAAGATGTTATTTTTCCCACGAATGATAAAGGATCAGAATAACGTTGTCCGACCGCGCAAAGAGGGGGGGGGGGAGAATTTTGTGTCAAAAGTAGTCTGATATGCAATCATCCCCTGCCCCACACCATAACTCAGTGGTCGGCAAACCGCGGCTCGCGAGGCATGCAGCTCTTTGGCCCTTGTCCACAAAATACCACGGGCGGGCGTTGTTAATGTTTGTATCTTTAGGCGAGTGCTCTGAAGCAACTTATTGAGAAAACATTTCTTTAAAGATAAAATTATCCCTTTCATTGTGACATTGGCTACTTCGAAATGCAAGTGCTAGATTTAAAGTTTGTAAATTTAGAATTTTTTATAGTACTACCTTGATCAAAAATTTCCCGGAATTTATTCAGAAAATTAAAAATACAAGTTTATTCATCTAAATCTATATTGTCCCCTTCAAAGTAATCCCCATCGACTGCAACACACTTATGCCAGCGCTTGATCCAATCCTCGAAACATTTTTTATATTCGGTTTTCGGTATGTCCATCAGTGCTTCCTGCGATTTTTCCATTACTTCCTCTCGGCTGCTAAAACGCGTTCCCCGTAATGGTTTTTTAACTCGATTGAACAGAAAGAAGTCACAGGGAGCCAAATCAGGTGAATTCGGTGGCTGTTGGATGGTATTTGTTGCATTTTTCGTCAAAAAATTACGAATAATGATAGCACTGTGCGACGGTGCGTTATCATGGTGCAAAATCCACGAGTTTTCTGCCCACATTTCTGGTCTCTTTCGGCGAATTGCTTCACGCAAACGTCTCATAACGCCCAAATAATACTCTTTGTTTACTGTCTGGCCTTCTGGCAAAAATTCATGATGCACTACACCGTTGTAATCCATGAAAACCGTCAGCATTGCCTTCTTTTTTGACTGAAAACGACGTGGTTTTTTTGGTCTCGGCTCATTTGGTGAACGCCATTCACTTGCCTGATGTCTGGATTGCGTGTCGTACTCATAAACCCACGTCTCGTCTCCGGTAATGATCCTTTTGATGAATGTGGGATCGGATTCAGCCTCGCAAATCATGTCTTTTGCGACGTCAACACGGTCTCTTTTTTGCATGAAATTGAGGTCTTTTGGAACCAACTTTGCTGCTACACGACGGAAACCCAAATCATTAACCACAATGTCTTGGGCGGATCCATAGGCAATGTTCAAGTCCTCCGCTATTTCTCTGATGGTTAATTTGCGGTTATTGACCAACATTTCTTTTACTTTATCAATTTTTTCACCGACTTTCGATGTCGATGGTCTGCCACTGCGTTCATCATCTTCGATTGACTCACGACCACTTCTGAACCGCTCGTGCCACTGGTAAACGACCTTTTTTTTAGAGAATCGTTGCCGAATCACTTTTCCAACATTTCCAACGTCCGTCTCGTCTTCTTTTTTGCCAAAACGTTCCCTCTTGACGCTTGGCTTGCAGCTGCCCGATGATTTAATCATTCAGCTGCTGTGTTTGCGGCTTCTTAGCCCGTCGATGAAGGAAGGTCCAATCAACTCCTTTTCCTTTTCAATGGTGGTTGGTCGTCGTCCCGTCCCGTTGCTGCTCTTGGGCGTTTGTGCCTTTCCCAGGAGACAGGTTTTAAGCCGCCGATCGACCGCAAGTGCTCTTCTTTTTTGCCTTCAAGCTCCTCGTAAAAGGCCGTCGCGCGAGTCTTGATGACATCTCCAATGGGCGCAGTTTCAGTTAAGGCGTGGAGAATTTCTGCGGCATAGTTCCAGCCAAGCCCAAGTACACTGTTGAGTGCCCCTCTTTCCGTTACCTCCAAGTGGTGGAAGGCCGTCTGAGTCATTCTGCCACTCCATGCCGGTGAAGCGTACATCAAGATTGGGCGAATTGCCGCCACGTACAGATACGTCTTTGTCTTGATAGAGAGGGACGGTGAACGCAGCAGCGGCGAGAGTTGTAGTCGTCTTCCTCTTGCCTTCCTGGTGGCAGCGAGGGCGTGACTTTTGAATGTCAGTCTTTTATCCAGTATCACGCCTAGATAGGTCACCTCTTCCTTCCATGGCGCCTCCTCGGTGCCCACGAGGATTTCTCCTGGTTCTCGCAGTCCTCCAGGTGAAAAAAGAATCGTCTGTGTCTTTGCGCTGTTGACGCTGATTCGCCACAGGGCGTACCACTCCAGCAGTTTGTCTACTGCTCGCTGTAGGTATGTTGCCGCCATGTGTGCTCTCCGCGAAGTGGTCACTATTGCTGCGTCATCCGCATACAGGGCAACCATGGTATGTCGTCCAAGGTCTACCGGGAGGTCCGCCGTATATAGATTAAAAAGTATCGGTCCGAGCACCGATCCTTGCAGCACGCCTGCGTGGACCTGTTTCGGCTGTGACAGCGCGCGTCCCCAGGCGACACGGAAAGTCCTTCCTGTCAGGTATGATGTTAGCAAGCGGCGCTGCCAATTTGGAAACCGCTGTATTGCAAGTTTTCGCCTGAGACCAGCGTGCCATACCCGGTCGAAGGCTTTCCTGATGTCAAAGAACGCCGCCGTTGAGCAGCATCGCCGATTGAATCCGGCCGTCACCTGTTCCACGAGACGGACGAGCTGGTGTGTGGTGGAGTGTTCCTCTCGAAAACCGTACTGTGATGCCGGCAAGATTGAGTAGGCCGCGATGTGCTTCAGGAGATGTGGCAGCAGTACCCTCTCAAGCAGCTTTCCCAGGGTCGCTAGCAGGGCGATCGGGCGGTAGTTCTCTACGTTCCTAGCGGACTTCGGCGGCTTCGGCAATAGGATGACTTTTGCCGATTTCCAGATGGCCGGAAAATGTCCCATGGAGAAGCAGGCCGTAAAGAGCGTAATCAGGTGAGTTGCGAGCGAGACAGGCATCTGTCGAAGGGCCTCGTTCGGGATGTTGTCCTCTCCTGGTGCTTTCTTGCAGCGTAGTCGTCCAAGGGCTGCTCTCAGGTCGTTTTCGGTAACCTTCGTTACCGTCATGGTGCCCTCTTCCGTTGTTTCATCCTCTTCAGGAAAGTCGCTAGGATCATCCGGTACCAGTGGATCCGGAGTCGACGTGAAAGTGGCCTCCAGCGTAGTTGCTGCAAATTCAGCCTTTTCGTCTTCCGTGATAAGAGGGCCACCAGGTGAGTCGATCGGTGGGTCGATCCGAATGCTGTGGCGAAGAGAAGCTGCCATTCTCCAGATGCTCCCATCTTCGGTTCGGAGGGAAGCAACCTTCCTTTCCCACGTCGTCTGCCTGTGGTCCTGGATGAGCTGCCTCACTTCGGCTCGTTTTCTTCTAAACCGTGCCCCATCCGCGGGACATTTGGTTCTTTGAAATCGTCGTCGAAGCCGATTTCTTTCGCGGATGCGGCGAAGGATGGAATGAGGCAGCGTCAGATGTCCAGAAGGGCGGATCAGTTTTATTGGCACGGTGTTCTGTAACGCTTGGTCCACGCCAGCTGTTATGACAGAAGCATATTCGTCCAGCATAGCTTGTGACGTCAGTGATGGCGGCTGTTCCGGTAAAATGTCGGACAGGATCTGCCTGTACCCTGTCCAGTCTGTTTTGTCCAGGCATCGCACCGGCCGTGGGGGAAGTAACGTTGGGCAGCATCCCAGATAGGCGCAGACTGGGTAGTGGTCGCTGTCCAACGTCGGTGTCGCCACGAGAGAAAGCGAACTCGTGAGCCTACGGTGCAGCGCAATATCTAAGACGTCTTCGCTCCTGCCGTGATGCTGATGCGTTGGCCCATGTGGACCCGCGACGCGTACTCCGTTGTTCTGAGCCCATGTGAGCAGCGCTTCACCCCGAGGGTTCGGTGTAATTGAATGCCATGCAGCATTCTTTGCATTTAGATCCCCGAGAAAAAGCGACGGCCGTGACCCGGAGAAGATGACTTCGAAATCCTGTGTGGCTAGAGGTCGTTTTGGGGGGAGATAGAGTGACCCCACTGTGAGAGAGCCGATCGAAGTATCTACTTCAATGGCTGTCGCCTCTAGATGCAGTCGAGCTGGTAGGTCAATTTTTCTCGCAGCCAGGTCAAGCGAAACGAGGACCGCCGTGCCCCCTCCTCTTGTTTGCCGGTCATCCCGGTAAACTGCATAGCCTGGAACGCCGTATGAAGTTCCAGGACGGAGATGAGTCTCTTGCAGACAGACGATTGAGATTCTTGCCTTCCGTAGAAAGGCAAGCAATTCAGGGGTCTTTCGCTTCAATGCGCCGCCGACATTCCATGTGGCTAGGATGATAGATTTATTTAATTCTCGCCTATGGTCCATTTTGGTTTGGGAAAATAGTGGTAAGGGCGACAGTTAAAGCTTGCAGCTGTTGTTGCAATAGCGCAGCAGAGGACGTCAATGCTTCCAGGATGGAAGAGAGGGATGTAGCCAAAGTTGGAGTCGGCATCTGCGAGTCTGCAGCCCGCCTCTTCTGGAGAAGAGGAATTTTTATTTCTTCTGCTGTCTCCCTGGCGACCGGAGCCGGCGTCGAGAGTGGAGGAAAGTCAAGATGCTTGCACATGGTCAGACGTTGGGTTGCGTTGGTTGGGTCTCCCGGCTTCGACGCGTTGAAGGTACCAAGCGTCTTCTGTTGAGGAGAAGGCAGCTCTGTTTCAGCGGCGGTGTTCTTCGCCCCCTGGGTTGGTGCGCCTTTCCTCCGGAGGCTAGCCATCTTCATCTCCTTCTGTTTGGCGTAGACAGGGCAGGTCCTGAAAAATGCAGGATGGTTTCCTCCGCAGTTACAGCAACAAGTCTTCTTCCTTTCCGTATCCGGACATTGGATGCCTTCATGTGCACCAGCACACTTGTAGCATCGCGGGGCTGCCGTGCAGTTGGAAGATGCGTGTCCGAATCGGGTGCACCGGTAACACATTTGTGGCTCCCTGTGCTGATATTTTGCCACCCTGACACGGGAATTGCCGATGTATCTTATGGCAAGCATTTCTTTTGTTTGCCATTCAGGGTTTTCCTTGACAACGACAAGGAAGAAGGTTCCCTGCCGCACCAGATGCACTCGTTCCACCGGAATCCCCATGGCGTCCATATCTTCTTTCAGTAGCTCAACTGGGTAGGTGCACGGAAGTCCACGAACCGCGTAGAAATTGGCTCGTAGGGATTTCGGGCCCCAGGTCGAGAATTGTGCATTTGACTGCACCAACAGCTGCTTTATGGCCGCATAATCAGCCGCAGTCTTTAGTTGAAGTCTCGTCGAGTCGGTTGTATGGATTGCAGTAAAGGACTTGTCCGTTGCCTTGGATCGGACAAGTTTCAGCAAGGCCGCGTGGTCTACTACATCGTATATGATGAGTGCCGGGGGGCGTGGTTCCTTTTTTCGGCTTGCCGGGGATCCAGATGGTGCAGATGAATTTTCAGCCTCCATCGCCACGGGAGCAGAAGAGTTGTCCGTGTCCGGATCCGTGACGAGCGGTGAGAATTTATTACTCGTACTTACCGGGCGCTTATTAGTTGCTTCTTCAATGGAAAGGAATGGTGCGCTACGCTTCCCGGCTCCTCTGGGATCCTTGACGTGTCGCCAGTCGTCGTTGAATTTCGCGGCAGGGGCAGGCGGCCCGTTCTGATGCATGGAAACGTCCATATTTAGAGCGCCGGCAGTATGAACAGGGTTTGAAGAAGTATTTTCCAGCTGCTGGTCGAGAGGAGTCCTTATAGTGTCCGCTGGCAGCGGCACGATGTCCATATTGGGCGCCACCGGCGCCTTGCTTCGCTGTCCCTCGATTATTTAATGATGTCAGCAACCAGGGTTAGAAGTATCCAGTAGAATATTCCAAGGGAGGCGTACGTCGAAATTTCTGTAGGTATATCCAGGTCTGATGGTCTATCCTCCGTCTCCAACGTTCCGAATCCAGCCCACCTTTCAATTCCAACCCCAACGTCCGTGCGCCACTAAATCCGTTTTTTACGCAAAATTTAATACAAGTTCGTTGTTGCAAATTTAAATCCATTTCTGCAATTGTAAAAAATCGCCAACACACACAGAGATAGATGTACTCTTGGCTACGTAACTTTTGCAAATGTCAAGTTATGACACTAAGATTTAAAGGGAATATCAACAACAGATGTAACAATTTAACAAAAAAAAACAGAACTCAAATCGGAACGATGGGAGCGCCACACGGTGGTTATTCCGGGAACTTTTTGATCAAGGTAGTATTTCAATCCTAGGGTTGGTTTACTGCAGCTGCTACATTCTACTCTTGTTAGAATGCAAGACATGGCTGCATATTCTAGGGAGAAAAATGTAGTGGTTTCCCCTTGCGTTCCACATCGCAGTGCAGCGGCCGATGGCAGCCGATGCCGGACCGACCCACTTGGTCTGCGTTACCAGTGCCTAATGGTGAAACTGCTGCCTTTCACCATGGGTTCAGGTGTATATTTTTCTCGTGTCTCGTTATGAAATACCATTATTAAGGTTTTTCCTGTTAATGTGTGTTTGCCTTGTTCCGAATCTAGAAAGCAGATGTTTCAAGTTTGAAGACGCCACGTTGTTTAGTATTTGTTTAGCAGCCATCAATAGTGAACGTTTTCAGTGAATTTGTGAAAATGGAGAAAATTGGTCATCGCTATGTGATACAATACTTTTATTTAAAAGGCCGCAGACCAACCAATATAAAAGCTGAACTGAGTTCTACTCTGGGTGAGTATGATCCTTCGTTTACAACAGTAAAATATTGGGTTGCAGAATTTAAACGAGGCCGTAAGAGCTGTCAAGACGAGCATCGCATTGGTCGACAAAATGAGGTGACGTCTCCAGAAACGGTGAAGGAAATCCACAAAGTGATTCTGGATGATCGTCAACTGAAAGTGTGCGAGCTAGCAGACATAGTAGGCATTTCTAAAAGTGCGGTACATCGTATATTAACTGAAAATTTGGACATGAGAAAGCTGTGTGCTCACACTCGAGCAAAACCAGTGTCATAAAGATGTTTCAATTGAGTGTTTAGCAAAGTTTCACAGCTCCAAAGCAGACCTTTTGCGCCGTTTCATAACCATGGATGAAACATGGGTCCATTACTTCACACGAGACAAAAGAACAATCAAATCAATGGATTCAAAAGGGAGAACCACCTCCAAAGAAGGCGAAGACCGTTTCATTTACAGGCAAAGTCATGGCGTCGGTTTTTTGGGATGCATGTGGGATAATTTTCATTTACTATCTTGAAAAAGGAAAAACTCCCAACGACGAGTAGTATGCAAACTTATTGCAATGTTTGAGCGAAGAAATCAAACAAAAGCGGCCGCATTTGGCTAAGAGAAAAGTGTTGTTTCACCAAGACAATGCACCAACTCACAAATCCGGTATTGCAACGGCCAAAATTCATGAATTAAAGTTTTAATTGCTACCTCATGCACCCTATTCGCCAGATTTAGCCCTCTCGGATTATTTTCTGCTCGCAAAAGCATGGCTCGGTGTTAAAAGATTTTCCAACCGTGAAGAAGTGCTATCGGCCGTTGATGGCTATTTTGAGGAGCAAGAGAAATCTAATTATATAAAAGGTATAGAACTTATTGAACATCCCGGGGAAAAGTGTATAGAGATAAAGAAGATTATGTTGACAAATAAATACATTTTTTTCCAAAATATTTGTGTTTTTTACGTTAAGTCAGGTACTTCTGGGATAACCCTCGTAGCCTGATGAAAATTTTAAGATTTGGTGAAATACATTTATATAAAACGTTGAATATTAAAAAAATAATCTCAGTAGAGCTCAATTAAAACGTGTCTGTTTTACTTGTAATTATAAATAATATTTTCTTGGTTATATAGCTTACAGATTCAGTTGTGATGTGGTGGAACTGTCCAATAATACCAGCGACGAATAATATAATAATTTTCCACTTAATGAAGATTTTATTCCCGACTAGTTTGGATGCACTGCGATGTGCAGCGAGGGCTTCGCTTGAAAATGATGTAGTGCTTCGAAATAAGTCGAGAATAAATCTTTATTAAGTGGAAAATTGTATTATTCTTCTTCTCTGTTATTCTTTTCTTGTTTACTATTTCTTTTGAATGTTTTCATATGGAGTGAAAATTTTTCGAAAAAAATATTGTTGTAATGACATAATGAAATGTGCTTTTCATTTACAGATTTCAAGTTACAGAAATCTTCGAATGAAAGATTAAAGCTTAAAGTAAGCAATAAGAAACATATATCTAACTTTCATGGCAGCTGAAATCTTCGAATGAAAGATTAAGTAAGCTTTTTGCTTAAAGTAAGCAAAAAGAAACAAACCTAACTTTCATGGCAGCTGTAAATGATACCAATACCATGGCGACTCATGGTGTCCAAATCACACGGAGCTTAGATAACTGATGAGCTACGCACAAATGAAGATACTTTTTGAGAGGATTCTATTCTCAGAATAATTACGTAAAGATGACCCTTTGGCAAGGTAAAGGTCACTGTTCAGCTAGCATTATTTCTCCATGGGGCCAAAAGTTCAATACGGCCCGGGACATCAATTTCAATCACGAAATCAGTAGTTCGGAGGTAAAAATGATTTTATATCTAAACTTATTTCTTTTTGAATTGGCTGCTTATTTACAAAATGAAGAGCTTAATACCAAATAATTACCACACATAACGGACCTAAAAATATTTTTGCCTTAAGTTAATGGGAGAATATTTATTTTTATTTTGTTGGATCTTTTGAAAAATCAATCGCTAGTCTCTCAAGAACAATGGTGTCCAACATTTCGCGAACATTTACTTTGTTCAGCAAGATATGAAGTTGATTGGATTACACGAGATCATAACGTATGTCCGAAAAAAATTAAAACGCATAAGAATTACGCTAACTGGGATATGATTCAACCAATTGTCTCCGCAGGGAAAAATAATCCCGATAGAGTAGGGAAATTGGAAATGTTCGACTTACAGAAGACGACGTATTCCAGCGCACACACTCTTTGCAATGTCAGCCTACACACGTGAAAGCCAAGCTAGCGTATGGCTAATTATGAACTTCAATTTGAGTTCTAAAGTGTTCTAAAAATACTTAAAGACCTGAAGTAGTTCTCTTCGAAGTGTGTGCTTAGAGGGGACAGAAATGCAATTCCCAGCAGTGACTGTGACCAAAGAGAGAAACGTCGCCGATCTAGCTCCTCCAGCCCTATCCGAGTGCCCATATATGGTTCAAATTTCAGGATGTAGCCCTCAGATGCATTGAGGCAGCATCACTTGAGTCCATAGCGGAACGGGTTCCCAAGAATTAATAGTTATTCAATAGGTGATTATGTCAGGGCTCCACTGCTTCGAGGGAAAAAGTTTCACTATGCGGAGAAATAATTGTTGACATTTTTCAAACATGTGCTATTTGAGGAGAGTACCTTTTCGAGTCCTTCTCGGTAGTCAAACTGACTGAGAGCTGGATAAACTGGGAAGGAGACGCAAGGGTAATGCGCAGGTTAGGGCAAGTTCTCAGCGGTTCGATTAGTTGTGCAATTTTTTTATTTCCAATAATACCAATATTATTAATAATTTATCATTTCGTTTAATTCATTGAAGTATTTCATGCATAACGTAATGTATTTTTTTAATATTATAGACTTCATAATGTTAAACATTATTTTTCCCCATGTGTGCATGGGTTAAACCTGAAATTTTATACGCAACACCTCCGTATTACCGAATTATGAAATTTCTCGAGCCAACATATTTTCATACTTCTCGGTCATCAATAAGTACGATTTCTTATGAGATAAAAAAATTTCCTTCACGTTATCCTATCAAGAAATAGAAAAAGTCTGCGCTGTGGACGCATATACAGAATTGCTTGAAAATATCAGGAAATAGACCTACTTCATCACAACAAACTAAAATGTTATATTCAGGTATTGTAAGATAGCGAAATGGAGAAAATAACTGCTATGGTGGAATCCAGTGAACTCACGAACATGGAGTAATTTAGAAAAGTAATTGCAATCAGTCACTCTTATTTTACCTAAACTTGTTTTACACTTCATCTCTCTAATTTCATTTACGTGATCTCTCCTACCGTAATACGGTGGAGGCAATAATACATTTTCAACATCACTGCTAAAGAGATGCCCTTCCAATTAATGCAACAATTTCAATCTGTAATTTAACCTTCAATCCGTGAGTGATTTCCAGCCTAGCTACTCTGATATTTTGGATACGCTACTAAGATTATGATAAGTGCGTTTTCCAAATCTAGCTCCCCTGCGCTGCACACGATCTAATCCGGTAATCAATCCAACTTAATAAGGATCCATTATACTAGCAGCATATTCTAAACGAGGCCTTACCAGCGAAAGATAACATTTCTCTTTGATCTTTTCATCACATTTACCCAGTCTCTTCTTAAGAGCCAAACTTCATTAGTACAACGATTTAAATTTCTTTTGAAAGCCATTTTTTTTAAAGTTAATCTATACAGGTATTAATCGATAAAAAACGATATATTGCTATTTACTCAATTAGGGCACTCCTAAGCTGTCCTTTGCTAAAAACGTCCTCAATCTGACTGAGGTCGGTCCCTTCCAACCCTCCCAATCACACTCGTCTTGTATACTTGTTTCATCACACAGTACTTACATGTAGATGAATATCTCAGAAAAATGCAAAGAAACTCAACATAGTCTAAACTTTTCAATATTTTAAAAATCCAATGTTCAAGCTCTACATATATTCCCTGTTAGTGAAAACGCTAGTATCTTAAATGATGTCAGCACATTTGTTTTTTTTTTAAAGTTTTTCAAACCATCAAAATGAGGTGTAGTTTTTCGCTGGTCATCCTTCCAGTCGAGTATATAAAATCAGTGAGGGAACAAGGTAGTTGCGGAAACCTTTAAGGGAGGCCATTCTCAAATGAACAACAATAATTTTATAATACATTTTCCTGAAAGTGAATTAGAAAACCATATTAAATTGAAAATTATTTGCCCTAATTTAGGCAACAAAATACGCCCATTGTCGATAATATTATGGTCGGGGGAAAACAGGTATTGAAAAGAATAGTTGCGGCAGATTATATCAATGCTGAGCTATATTAAAGCCAAAACTCTCCTGCAAGGGGTTTCCCTTTGTTCCGACCCTAGGGTTAATCTTTGCCAGAAGTAATTTCAAATGGCCATGGGTTTTTAAATATTGTCCCAAAGGAAATGTTCATCAACTAATTTTTTTCTGGAAATTACTGCCGACTGCATTAATTAAAAGAAATAAACTGTAAAGTGCCATTAATTGAATATCATCAAGAAATTTTGAATAATTTTGAAATAGTAATTGCTTGTGTACTTGCCGAATAATTACAGAGCAATTTTAAATATTATGGAATGCATCATTATGAAAGCATTGGTCACCTTGGAGATAGTAATCGGGTGCTTTTGCAATTTCCTGGCGGTCCCATGCACTCCGGTCTCCTCTTCCACCAGCCAATCTCCTTGCCTCCCCTCCTGCCACCCACGCCAAAGCAGAGTGAGTGCGAAGTTTTTGCAACCTAGGGAATCCCTCTCCTTTACCATCACTGTCCTTAAACACCCAGGAAGCAGTCATGAATATTACAAATAAATGAACGAAATGAAGTTTGGAAGCGAAATCTTGTTGATTATCATACACTTTGAATCTTAGTCTAAATATTCCGTCATATAAAGTATTCCACTGCCGTAAGCTAAAATAACGCTGTCGTTATCGAATGACCCCAATTGCTCACAATTTTCACACGGAAATTAATTGGGCCACACCTTCTAACCGAGGCAAAACATTCTGCGACACTTGGATGTCCTCAAATTATCCCAGATGCTAAACAAAATATGGAGAAAGTGTTTATAATGAAAAATAAATTAAACTAAGCATAGAGAATGCAATGGTAGGAAATTTTAAGCGCTTAAGATAAATAAGTACTTCAGATTAGAGAAGATGGAAATCGATAAAGAACAGAACAGGGATGGTGAAGGAATTATGCGGGCAATTACACTTGTATTTGTGGAGAAGAGTTTAGCAGTGCTTCTTTTAGAATACATTTCTTCTCGGTGGACCTTGTTGAAAACTGGTAAAAGAAGGATTTGTGATGTGCAGAAGAACTTTGGAGATAGTTGGGTGGATGGGAAAATAATTGAGAAATGTAAGAGAAGAGAAACACTGAAATGGGGCAGTGAGGCAGTAAAAGGTGAATTAAATGGCGCTAAAATGAGACGGCTGTTAAAAAAGTGAATTGAGGGGGCGATTAACAGAAGGAAGAAAAGAGAAGATGCATCAAGACGAATGGGGAATATGAATCCAAATACCGCCATAAAAGAAAGAATGGCAGGGGAATGACTCCATTGGAGAAGAAATTGGCAAGTGATGTCTAACCTGCTTAAGACCCATCTGATCTCTCAAATTTGGATACCGAGGTGGACCTACTGTCAAAAAACTGGGAATAAGTCAAGAATAACCGAATGTCTTGCAAAAAACCGTCGAAAGAGACGAATAATTTGAAAAGCCGAGAAGATAATTCGCGACTGGAGTTTTCAAGTCTATATCGATGGTTCTTGAATGCTGCAAGATCAGTTGGTTTTGAGGCGTAGACATCGCATGTAAAAGCAAAGACTCGTTAGCTTTGTAGCGAGCACCAATGTGGGATGATTCAGAAAAAGTATCTTATCATTTTCCAAACCCTTTGAAGATCAATGGAAAAATAAAAAATAAGTAGATATGGCAAGCAAATTAAAGGAAATAATTCCTCCTTAACAAACACCAGATCAATGTACTTGGCCCCGAAGTCTTCTTTGATGGGTGATGATAGTGTTCGCGTCATACGAGGACTAGCCCGGATCCTCTTAAATTCTAGTTTCATTGTCAATTCCTTAAAATTTAAAAAAATGTATACCTACTGATTCTTTTTTCATGAGTATATGTAATTCCACTTATAATCAAATAACTTCCCCACGGCTAACTATGAAGGTCTATGAAAACGTGGAAAAAAGAATTTTTATAGATCATTTCATAGAATATATTGGACTGGCAAAAGGTTTCTTCAGTATTCGTTTTTAGCTCTAATCCCAAAAAGGATATTGGAGTCACATATGTGGACTAGAAAAACAAGTTTGATTTCGCACACAGATAGGTGGTACTTGGTATCTTCTATTTGTGGTTGAAGAGGGAGCCAAATGATTACTTTGAGAATGATCATTTTGGGTTCAGGAAGGGAAGATATACGCGTGATGCCATTGCAGTAATGAGGGCACTAATAGTATATGGGAACATAGAATACAATAAGGGTATATTTATTTGTTTGATAGATTTTAAGAAGTCGTTCACTAGAGTAAATTGTGAAGAAGTAATGAATGTAATACCATAGGGATAGGCGACGTATGCAGGATAGAATATAGGAGTATATTGCTGGGATAGGTGATATCTTCTTAATTTGTGCCGGTAACAAACAGCCGAAGTGCGTGTGTCAGATATGGGCAGTGTCGGGATGGGCAGTGTTAGGAAGATGGGAAAGACGGGGCACTAGCCATTACCACCGGTGATTTTCAAAGTAATGTTGTAAAAGTCAAATATGGAGGTAATGATTGAAGAGGCATGGGAAGAACTGGAGTTAGGAATTCAAGTCGGCGAGGAATTCATAAAATCAGTTAGGTATGCTGATAATCACGTTTTCGCGTGTTGGGGTTGTTGGCATTGCTGATTGAGTTCGAATATCAGCTAGATGGGAATGGGACGATAATAAATGTAAAAAAGGTTTTTGAGGTTTTCGAGAGAGAGGAAAGCTAAGTTCTTCATGAAAATAGGAGGGAAAACTAGAGTGGGTGGAACAGTTTACCTATCTTTGAAGTGTTTGGACCAAGATGGTCAAAGTAGGTACGTTATAAGAAGAAGAATTTCGTTCGGTAAAGGAGCTTTCACTAGGAGGGAATTGATTATAGAGATATTTCAATTTCGGAAGGGAAAAACAAATAAAAAGGTGCTTGGAATGGTCGGGTAGAAGAGAATATTTTTGAGAAAATCAGGAGTGTGGAAAAATGGATGCAGAACATTTTGACTGTCGGTGGAATGGTGGAAGCAGAGAGGTGAGGATGTTAGACAAGCGAGGTCGGGTTAGAAATAGCTGTGTTGGATGAAATGAAAGGACAATGCAAGAATTTCAAAGTTTAAAAATCATTCGCCTTGTTCGGGATGATTTCAACATTTTCAAATGTTTTCATTGCGAATGTAGATAAGTGGATAACTCCGCTAAAAGTTAAGGTCGCGGAATCTCGTGCAGTTTTTTAGAATTTGAAATGAAGGGAGATAACATGGAAATAAGTTTCGTGCTGTTTTTCAAAGTAATTAAATTTATACAGGTATGTTTGAGTCTTGCTCTAGCTCTTCGATAACGAGTCTTCTCTATATTCAATAGTGAATAAAAACAGGAATGAAGGAAACTACCATTCTAATTTTATATGTATTATGGGATGGTGCGATATCCATGATGCTGGCTTCCCACCCAGAGGGCCCATTTTTGAATCCTTGTGGCGGCAGTTATTTTGTAGTCATATCCCAATCCCTACTGGAGGTGCTTTGTGGAGAGCACTTTAAGCCGCAGCTTTACGTCCTATCCGTCAGATAGGACGTTAAACTGAGAACCCCTCGGCGCCTTTCATTAAGATTAATATAATACCTACACCGGGTTTCTCTCTACTATTCATCCTTTCCTGCCCATCCCTAATGGCGCAGATGTCGCCTCCCCAAGAGTTTCTACTTTAAGAATCGGCCTCCGTTTCACTATCACTTTTTTTCATTAATTTGAGGATAACTTCCTGAAATTGTGCACAAAAATCATGAATATCTAAATTAAATTGACACCAAGTGGTCTCTTTGCAATGACCGAGACACTAAGGCAGGATTCATAGTTATTTCGCGTAATTCACTTTCTTTTACTGATTTATTTCACACCGTCCGAGGCTCGCATACTTCTTTCACCTCTGTTTCATCCATACATTATTTCGTAAATTATTTTTATGCTTTAAAATAATAAATTTCCTAGTTTTAGAGTTATTTCAGCTACATTGACCCATCATGGAGGAAAATTGTTTAATAAAATATGTTTTTTCGCTAAAAAATGCTTGGAGATTTGATAAAATTATTTGACATTTTTCTGAATTCGCCTCTATCAGTAGCTGAACTTCCTCTCATTTTGAAATTTAATTTAAACGCTATGTCACTCCATTATGTTTTTTAGGCCTAACGCCTGATTCCCTTTTCCGCCGTTTCAACCATCTTCTTGATTTGTCGTAGGGATTCGACCATTCTCACGATTTTTGGGCAAGCGAGCTCTTAAAAATTTTGTGTACTCCACATGTAAATTTCGCATTTCTTCCTTCCGCTATTCTATTGGAGAGATGATTAGCATGATAATATCTCGTTTTGAAAAGATATAAATTTATTCCTCTCGGCCCAATTCCCAGAACAACCTCGTCAGTCCGCGTATCCCCGAGGTTCCGATTCCTGAATCCCCAGGGAACCTTCGAAGGAGATGGGAAAAGATGAGTCGTGCCCGCGGTTCGACACCCCTTACCCCGGTCGAGTTAAATTATCGTAAGCCATGAGCCGCCCTCCTAACGGTTTACCTCAAACGATCTGCATCCGCTACGCATTGATCACTTTAGGACAATTGTATTCGTTTTCTTTCGATTCAAAGAGAATCCCCCGGATGCCCTGAATTTTCACAGTCGAATCAGAAATATCTCACCAGTGGTAGATATTCATGCGCTCTCGATAATACGCTGACCGGGGTGTAGAAAATAACGGATTGCATACCCCAGTGCCAGATACGTGTTTGGTAAATTTTTTATTCCGTCTAAATCTTACCAAAGAAAATTGTATTGGAATATTTTGATGAAAACTATATTATCATCTAGCTGTTATACTGAGAAAGGCGATGACTGATTCTTGCACGTATTCTTTGACAGAACCGCGAAGTAATTGACCTGAACCAATATTTATCCGATAAGGAACAGATGAGGCAGCAAAGCAAATGTTCACTCAATATTTCGAACGTTCTCGTCCGTGCTGGCCAATCAATGAGATTACTCTGGATTTTAGTTGATCGGGCCATAATTTCGATATTGTGGCACTATTACGATTATCCAATAAAATGTAATTCCTTGGTGGGACACATCTCCTAAACTACTGATCAACTCCTCCAACTAAAGTCGGTCACTGTAGAAGCATGTTTTCCCCAACTATAAATTGAAATTATCCTTTACCCACGAACCCACTTTTCAGATAAAAAAAACCTCCCTAAAACTATTAATAAACGTAATGTAAAATTGTATAAATTGCTAACAAATAAATTTGAATAAAATATTAATATTTTAGCATGTTTTTTGCCAGAAAATTGTCCCTACGGGCTATTGAATTGTATTTTTACTTAATATTATGGCTTGACCACTTCTTAGCACTGCTTTATCATTACAACAAATTCCATAACCGCTTGAGTTGAAAAGACATCTATTCAGCTCCACATGTTTCTTGTGCATAAAATGTTGACTTCTGACTTTGGTAAACGGGCTTAAGCCTTATACGTATACTAATCATGCTGAACCGTCTGCTGGGGTCCTTTTTGCAAGCATTTTAACGATACAGCACATTGTCGCTCTCTTACAAGCCTTGTTTCACCGCTTGTTTGAAGTGTTACAAGGCCACTAAAATGTAAAACTGGGAAACTGTAGACATGACATCGAAATTGAAATTAGTAAATCTATGCTAATGAGACCTAATATTAGCTAAATCGAAGGAGGAAATAACTGGCATGATGAAGCACGGAATACTATGAAATACGGAACTGAGGAGTGTTGTATGTTTCTATTCTTCATGTATTTCTTGAACGTGCAAAATGTTTAGAACAGCGGATGATGCTTATATGAATGCGGGGTAAGCTCAGACTAGTGACCTTTTCGCCTTTCACGTGGGTTTCCGACAGTTAGGTACCTTTACCGATTTATTTCATTTCAAAAAAATTCTGATTTTACAAAATAACTAAATGCGAGAGTCTGTATTCTTTTGGTAAAGAATTGGCGTACTCGACGATACGTGTAATATATTCATTCGAGTGATGAATCGGATTATAAAATATTGATGAGGATATTTTCGTGCAAGTCGTCGAATTCCGAAGGCCCTGCCGCTGCCACCGTCGTAGGGCGCCCTTCCCCTTAGAGAGACTTCCCCCCCTCATACGCACTATTGTGAGCCCACAGCGCATTATTCGAATGTTTCCTCCGCATGGAATTCTCCGATATCCTCTTCCTTCTGTCACTTGCCCTTCCCCCTTCAATACATTAGAGATAGAGCATCACTACCATGCGCTGTATCCAATAATTTACGAGGTTTCACTTGTTACTGCACGTCTCTTTTATTCCTTAAGAATTTCTCTTTTATTTCTATTACTTCTATTCTTCTTTCGAATCTCATTTTCAACTAGCTTTTTATTTTCTTCATCACGCATAAGCTTCACTCCGCGATGTCTTTCTTTAATCGTGAGTTTTCACAAATATCTTTATTGTTTCTCGTGTAGGTACGTTTTCATTCCTCAGTAATATTTCCCTAAGTCTTAATTATTTCTTATTGGTGCTGTGTCATTTTGTGTGCCTTCTTTTGTTGCATTTCGCATGTCGTACCTGTAAACGATAAGATTTCAAGTTGCAATGCTCGAAAATTTCATTCAAACGCATTTCATTTGTATTTTTTTTATAATCTTCCGTTCTCCATTTTGTCTGTGCCTTTGGCATATCCTACAACTTTTTTTACTCAGAACGTTTAAGGCTTTTAGACGTTTTTTCTCACCCGCGGTGTCTCTTGGTGACAACAGTTTCTCCAGTAACGCTGTGGGCGTCTTCAGGACTTCCGACCTGCGCAGAATGACTGGAAAAACTGTGGTCATCAAGAGAATCCCTGATGCTGAGGAAGGCTTGAAAGCCTTAACCTTTGTGGGCTAAACACCGCGGCAGTCTCAGGTTTCAGTTTTTTACTCTGATTTTAGGCCACCATTCGCCCAGCCACGTTCAGTAGCGTTACATTTCTATAAAAGTATTTTTCTCCCCAGAAACATCCCATGCAAATTGATTTCAAAAGATGAAATTAGAGAATTAGAAGATGATTTTGTCGTTATTGGCAGAATTTTCGTGAATCGTGGTAGGAAAGATGCAAAGGTAAACAGGCATGCTGATACCAGCAGAAAGGTTGTTCGGAGTTTGTCGAGATACACGTTAATGATTTTAAGTTTTTTCTAGAGCAGTACATAACAGTTTGATCCTCCTCACCACATTATTCTGTGGACGTGAAGAAGAAGAGGAAGTGGCAATAGCTCCCAGTGGCACGTCAACACCCTGCCCTATGTTGTTTCGATGGAATCCGTAATTCGCCGAGTTCCCGTCACATCTTTGGAAAAATCCCACGGGACTCAAGAACCCGTGGAGGAGGTACGCCCTTCCTTCTCAGCCTAAACTAAACGGGGAGATACGCCCCTTTAGCTTAGGCTTATTTTGGGCGTAGGGTGGAGGGGGAGAGGGAGATGAATTTGGAAGTAAAGTGGCCGGTTGTGTTTTCGATCGGAAACGGCACATTCAGGGCGTTCGCATTCGCCGTTCGTATGGGATGTGGGTCGCGTTCTCTCGGGAGCAAACGCCCCCCTATCACATCCCACCACGCGGACGACCCACGCGAAATAATCGCACCGTGGTGACCACCGAGCGCGCGCATGCATACGTCCGTGAGTCCGTCCACCCACCCCGTGGCGGCCGGGTGATCGGTGCGAGGAGAACCGCGGTCCCACAGGAACCCTCCGTCCCGTTCGGTCAGATTATTGAGTACGCCTTCCGGACAAAGTGGTCTCCCGAACTTCCGTGGGACAAGGCATCTCCCTAACCCTCTCCTTTTCTCCTTTATTCCCTCGAGAGTTTTCACCAGAAAGAAAGATAAGAGTCAAGCATTTAACGAACCTAAAGTTATATTCCGAGTTGAAACTATATCACAATGACGAAGTGTGTTTCCAGTGCATTAATGTTGATTCCGGTCATTAGGGAAGGTGATTACGGTTCCTAAGAATCCGGGTCGGGATTTCAATAAAGATTCAATACGGCATTGTTACAGTTTTGATTTTTTTATGCACTGGGGTGATAAGGGCGTGCTAATTTGGATGGAATGTTATTCGTGAGAGAGGAGAGTTTGTGAAGAGAGCTTTCGAGAGGGTTCCCTCGCACCCTACCTCCGCCCATGGACGCCAAAGCTCCTCTTTCTCACCACCCCTCCCTTTACTCTCACTGTCCCCTCCGCCACTCGACGCGAGGAACGTCCCGAGTTACCTGGGGTATCATTCTCAGAGCAAAAAGTCAGGTCTTAAAACCCTGAAGATATGAATGGCACGGAAGGGGTTGATGTGGTATATTTTCGTTAATAATGACTCTTGTGTACTTCAAATACATCATTGATACTTTTATTAATATAATTTATTGTCTCAGGCGTAACTTTATGGAATTTGCATATCATATTGAAATTAAATGAAATAATTGACTATATAATTCCACACACGTTTGTGTGTGGAATTACAAAGTCATTTATTTCATTTAATTTCAATATTTTATTAATATCTTTGAACTTTTACTTAGTCATCGTAAAATTAATGGAAGAAAATCAATGCTAAAAAAATATCAAAAATAATACACGGTGAGGTGAGTCTTATATTAATAGATTAGTTTTTTACCCACGAATGATTACCTTAATTCGTTAACCTTCATTAGCAATTGATGCAAGTGCTCGAATCACAAAATGCGATGCGAAAATGTTTATTTTTTAAACAGCATTAACGTTCAGTTATCTTTTTGCGCCTTGAGCTTTAGACTATAATATTTTTACGTAGTTTTTATGCCATAATAAATCAACTTGATTGCCTCATGTTTGTTGTGCTGCATCTGAAGCAAATATTAAATCTGCTAGTTATTTTTCAAAATAAAAAATTTAATACTTTCTCAATTGTATTACTGATGTCCAATCTTCCCGATGGTTTAGTGCGGGTTTTACTAATTTTAAATACAATCACGTGGTCAAAGTAGTAGATAGATAGATAGTTGTTTTTATTTTGGGGTGAAATTGAGCCTATGCCTCGTCACACATTTAAAAGGTAAACTTAGAAGAATTTAACAAAATATACATAATTAGCAATAAAGTTAGCACAATCAATATCTTATGACTAACATACAGCATCAAAACACATTAGTTGCCTCGTTCAACTTCTACCTATAACAAATATATACAGCATATACGCGTACAATACATACACGCAAACAATACTTGAGCGACAACATTCCTTGTATTGAAAAACGCAAATACTAAGGACATAAGAAGAGTAGTAAATTTGGGGTGTTAGGGACATAAGACAAAGAATTGCGTTGAACAAAGAAGCTTTAACACGATTTCAGGGACGTTGAGTTGGAATATTTGGACAAGGCTCGTAAATATTTTTATATGGAGCGTGGTTATGGGCGGCGCGGAACCATGGTCATTGAAGCAGGATGATAAGGGTAGATTGGAGGCCTTTGAAATGTGGATATGGAGAAGGATGGAGAAGGTGAAGTGGACAGAAAGGAAAACAAACAAGGAAGTACGAGGCATGGGGGTGATTTCTGAGAAAAAATGGTTGAGAAGCATATTGATTTGTAATAGGATTTAGAACACAGTGAAAGAGGGGAGAATGATAGGCAAACGAGGAGAGGGTAGGAATAGGATGGGAATATTGGACGGAATGAAGAGAGGAAGGAAGAGTAAGTAATTGAAGAGCAGTTTAATGAAATGTTGATGATAGGGAGTGCTTTGTTAGGAAGTTAGAGGAACTGTACTGTTACACCGTTTTATAAACTATGTCCATCCAAAATCTACCTTTACCAGTAGAACAACAATAATAATTACATTTTTTAACTTTAGCTATTCGTTGTTCTTAATGTTTCCAAACCCAATAATATCAATGGGTATTCTGTTTTTAATACTCTTAAAAATGATATTGTTGGTAGCTGTTTTAATAACGTTATAACACTTTCAACGTAAACTTGAAATGAGGAAACCAAACTTTATTTTTTTCAAAAATTTGAAAAAAGCGATACGGATATAAGCGTTTAAATGTTTCATAGACTTATTGAAGTATTTAATGATGATCAAGTCGTTTCGGAATGCTGCCATCGGAAAAGAGCGAGCGATGCTTCCTTTCTTTCATTAACTCAAGTGAAATCTAATTAATCGAACATTTCGTCATTCGTAAACGAAAACGATAGAAAGTCAAAGCTTGAATTCATTGAAATCTTAATTATTCGCGGAGCCATTGAAATGGCAAACGGAGAAATATCTTTCGGCTCAGTTTTATTTTTCATATACCCAGTAATGAAACGGTCGTTTGGCACTTGTTCACGAAAAGAGGGCACACGCCCTTGGGGTGTTTTTTTGGGGTGTTTTTTTGGAGGGTTATGCCACGGCCGCCGAGTCGGGGAAGCGACTTGTAATTTGTGATGCAACCCAAAACAGCGCCGGGCGATCGAGGACGCACGGCGGATGGGCCGACGGAATAAGATCGTCGATCTTAATCCGCGCAGGAAAAGGAAATGTATGTGCACCGAAGCCATTAAACAAAGCATCTTTGATTGAGACCTCTGACGCAATCATTTAATTTTCAAATCAGACGAAAATTATAACTTGGAGAGACGGGGAATACCATGAAACCACCCCTTCCAACAAACTCCTCTTCGCCCGTTCACTTTAGAAAAAACCCCCGCTCCTACCCACCCACCTAGGGAGGCACGGGTAGGGGAATCAATTGGCCGGATCACGCTTTGGGGAGGAGGAAAAGGGGGGAGAATCCACCTGCCTCATCCCCCCCACCCATTAGGAAGCCGAAGAGCGGAAAAAATGTCCCATTCGACTGCTAATTAGAAGTCATTTAACTCATCAACGGAACTATGTCCTGGTGAAAAACAAAAGGCAACGATGTTTAATGATTATAGGAAACACTCCGCGCGGAACGTCGGGAGAAGGGAAAAGTTTTCCCCCTCGAGTGTTGCGTGTACCCGCACGGGTCTCAATGGAGCGAGGCTAATAGTGAGCCTAGGCAGGAGTGGCCGGAGATAGCGAGGGGAAAGGGGGGGGGAGAGGGGTCAGGGGATGGCCGTTTAAAACAGACCGTACGAATGCACGCGGCGGCGTCATTATCCGTTAAGAGACGATGCCGCCACCTTCAAATTGAAAAGTGTGGTCGCTGCCGCTACCGACGACGTCTTGACTTAATTAGGGGAGGCGATGATTGCTTCTCGTAAAAGAGAAGGCCTCCACCGTCACGGTTTTTTTATGAGTTTTCTCGTGCGGGTTGGTGGGGGTGGAAGTCCCCCCACCCTCTTCCCCCGTCCTTCGCGGGGACTATCCTCTAATTTCGGCGAGCGGTAAGTAAAAGACGATGCTTTCGGTGGAATAGGATTGTGGGGGGAGGAACAGTTAGAACAGTTGGCGTTATTTCATCTCAGTCGACAGACAATTGCATCACATCACGCTAACATGGTACGATGTCTGTGAGTAGAGCGAAATATTCTTGGTACGATCTTATGTACCACGAAACCGGAAATGTGTGCTTTTCCTTCTCGTAAACACTAAACATGCACCATGGCTAGATGCAAAATGTACAACGCACTCCTCCCTGCCGGGTTGATACGTCGTAGGGAATCCGGAGTAATTTGAAGGAGTATCCTTAGGGCCACGCCCTTAAAGGCCCAGAGATTATACTCCTATTACCTGTCGGTTACCTTACGTAGGTATTTTTTCTGCCACCCTTTAGTTGACACCCAGTTGATATTATTTTTTTTTGAGTACTGGCTTTTATTGAATCAATAAAAATATTACATTTTATGAATAAATCTATGTCGTGAAGCCTTCCGAGAAATGGTTGTGGTGAGTATATTAATATTCAGAGCTTCATCCGCTAATAATTCTTTTGACACAAAATTAAACGAGAAAGAATTACCGAATAAAAATACGATCAGATACTTGCAAATTACGAGGGCTGTTCTTAAAGTATCATCCGTTTTACTTTCAAAAATACACTAGAATAGATATAAAAATTGGATTTTTTTCTTCTCAAAACTACATATATCTACCATTTTATACGTATTCTCCAAACAGGTTTAAACATTTGTCATATCCCAGTTTTCAAAATCTGCCCCCTCAGATCGCCGCCATCACTATTGATGAAATCCTGGAGTCCTGAAATGCTGAAATAATGGAGGAATTCTGCAATTATATAGTAGTTATTGTATTTATTATGTTTCAACCATTTTATATATTTTTTGCTTCATTCCCCACCCTATGCCCCGCCATAACCGGTTCTCACGACATGCGGTTTCAATGTATCCCAATTTGCGTCGAGCCTAATTTTATCTTCTTCAATTCACTCGTCTGATATCTGGAGGATGGTCAAGGGGTGATTGATGTTCGTTAAGAACAGCCTTAGTGTGCGCTGGATGTGAAGAAGAAGATGCTTGCAGAAAGAAAGTAGCATTTATAATTCTTCAGTCATGAGAATACTTTCTTCAGGACGATGTACGAGTTATCGGATGAATAAAATTGCTGTAAATGAAGGATTCCAAATTTCCAGACGATATCATAACGAAGAACGGAAGTTGGAGTGAATAAATGTACGCTGGTATGGGTTTACGAAGTTTGGAAAAATGAAATGTTTGTTATCAATCAAAACCATAATATCATTTCGGGAAAGGGATTTAGCAAACGTTACGTGAGTCTTTTTGTGACCCAGAACTATTAAGGAAAGGAAAAAATGAGCAATATATTTTTTCAAAACAGTGAAGAAATAAAAAAGATAGCAAAATGAATGGATAAGTACAGTACAAGTGCAATGCAGAAAAAGGCATTTTATCTGTCTAATGATGTACGGGTGTATAGAACAAAGATGAAGCAGGGAAATCTTGACTCTTTGGAATATATATTGCAAATTTCTTAGATAAACTTCTAAGAGAAAGGAATTTTCAATGGCAGGAGTAAATTGTAACGTTATAATGGTACGAACTGACCCCAGATAATTTTTCTTTAAATAGCGAAAATAACACTCGATGGAAAATCTTGATTAAAAGCACTTAAATTTAGGCATTTCAAAAAAAATATACGCTGACGACGATGATTACCTAAGAGAATTGCATTCAAAGCTGTCTTGGTGTTTTCAAGTATTAAGATACACTTAAAAAAACTATCTTTAGCCTTTGTTCATCTAACACCAGCACTTAAGGTGTGCTTAACAAGTACATCGCCATTCCTTAGGTAAAAAAGAATGTTTTTTCACACCAAACACGGTAAAATGAAATATCCAGTAGGATAATATGTAGTATATACTAATAGTCCCTTCTTCCACCTAACCCTTACATTGCAGACATTACATTGAAGATAATTACATACAGCCAAGCGCGGGAAGCGAACCCGCGACCTCTGGGTTGGTAAACGAGGACGTTACCCCACCGCCACCATATCACACAGATTGTGTGAAGTTGAGGGCGCCGAGAGTGGTTTGCACCAGACTCGAATCTGGGCCCTCCAGTCATATTCCAACGCTCTACCCCTGGACTACAGCGACCCCATATATGTACATACAAGTACACACACACATTGGGTTCAAACATAAATATTTCATAATGTATGCTCCCTTAAATGACACCTTCCTAAAGAACGCAAAATATATGGGTCTCGATGGTGGCCTGTGAATCCGCATTTCAGCGTGTAAATAGGGTCTCTGAGGCGTCCCACTTTAATTGAATCACTCCACACTTTACCGAGGGACGAGCTTGGTTGGTTTACGATAAATTCGCCCATTTCCGCCGCAAGGCTAGCATTTGTGTCCATTAGGTAGGAAATTACTTCAATTTGGGAAAGCGGGCGCATAATTTAAGCCTCATGACTTCCGGATGAGAATTATACGAAAGGGTGGAAAACGGGACTGGAATGAATCCTGGAGAAACAGCCCTGGATAAAATACATATTTTGCCCAGTGTGACATTTTGCAGTACTTTTGGTTTCCACAAGTTATATACATGGGTACGTCTTAATCAGTAATTGCACAAAACTGTTTTTTCGTTATTTTATTTTCAGTTTTTCTGAGATGAGTTTAATGACAAATTATTTTCTGGATCTTGCTTTTTATTTTGATTCAAAATATTTTTCATATTTCACAAGGAAAACACACTTTATATTTGAAAAGTCGAGAGCATATACGAGTAGAATAAATATAAGCATATTATTTCATAAATAATATTTTCTTTAATTAAATAATTACAGTAGTAAACTCGTTGGGAGATCTGAGTTATTTCATTGCAACCCAATGAAATTGAGAAAAGAAGGCATTTACATGTTTAAATGAGTGAAAATCATTCGCCTTGACAGGGATTCGAACCCGGATCCCTCACCCAGTAAATTTCAGAGTTTATGAGGACGCCTCGATAGCTTAACTGGCTAAAGCACTCGACCAGACATTGAGGGGTCCGGGTTCGACTTCCACTCAAGGTGAATTATTTTTACACTCTGAAAATATTGCATTGAAATGCATATTAGCGGATGACTCCGTGAAAAGTTCCTGTTGCAGCATCTCCTGCAGTTTCTTTGGAATGAGGCTTGGGATAGTAGCAACAGAGAGGGTGACTACACAATGCCGGATAAAGAATACTAAGTATTCTGTAGAAAAATAATTAGAGTGAGCCACTTTGATACTCTGTGGTAAAACGAACTTCAACACGGGAGTACTTCTCTGGTTTTTTTCTTCGGTAAGCAACGCTTTTTCAAGTATTCCTCGAAAACTGAAACCTTCCTCAGGGTTACATCACACCACCCAAACCTCATGGAGCATACGATATTTTTCCTCTGGTCTTCTTTGGGCTCAAATTTTCTATAAAAAAGGAGATGTTAAGTATACCGTGAAGTCATTTACTGACATTCATTTGAATACTTACTCATTCAAAATTATTCCATCCGAGTGCGAGTCAAGTGAAAGCCTAAAAATCATGCTACAATTTCAAAACATCGTGCCAATACCAATTTTATTTTCCCACATTGATAACCATGGTTTTATAAGTGGCCTACAACTGACAGCATGATATCAGAACGCAAAAATACGACTAAACAATAATGTAAACATCACCGCTCCACTGTCAACATGTTCCTCAAAGAAACAGTGACCTCTCATTAGTTAATTTAGTAGTAAGTGGGGGTGAAACATATCTAAGTTCATTGATGAACGAAAGTTCAGAATAGTGTAGCACATATGTCACTCTAACAATTACGCCGGCAATAGATGTTCCTAAATAGTTTAATTTCCGTATCCCCTCGACCAGGTCAGGCACACACCATGCTGTGACTGCAGAAGCTTTTAGAGCATTTACAGCTGTGGTTTTTCTACTCGTATCTGTGAAATTAAGAAGCGCTGTAATACTTCTATTTTACGTGAAGAGGACCGTATGTGAAAATTATATGAGTGAGAACCGTAAGTATTCAAGAAAATACGAGATATATGAATATTTAAATTTTAAGATTTTCATTTATTTCATCCTCGTAAGTATAAGCAATGTGCAATAAAAAGAAATCATTTGTCTCATAATTTATCGTTTTTAAGTTAAAATGTATATTGCATTATTATCTTAAAGTTTAGTTAATGTGTGGCACAAGCTTAATTGATTTGGATCCAGTATTGCGTCGTCGCCAGCCATTGAAAGCGGAAACATGTTGAGTTCGCCTCCTCGCGGGATACATATTCCGAGTGTGTTATTTTTATGCTATCAAAGTGTGGAATACACCCAATGAAAACATCACTTTATCAACAATCTTATAGCACTCTTATAGCATTATTCGACGAACTTCTCTGACGGTGGCAAGGGCGCTGTTAATGTTTATTCCCGTAAGAGCAGCAATTGGAATTCCGAATCTATCTGCTATTGAATATGATTGGTTTCCCTCTTTAAAAGATTATATCATCTTATAATTGTGATATAAGTAAGAACAAACTCTCTAAAAGCCTATTGTAGCCTTCTATAGGCCTCGGCTAAACAACTTGTTCAGGCAGAAATAAAAATTCTTGGAAGTGAATTGCTCGTCGTGTGTTACCCCTATCTTTGCCTTGGGAGATGCGAACATGCTTAAAATTAAAAAAAACTGCGGCCGAAATACTGAGTTCAATTATGAGGAAGAAGGTCTACTTAGCATAGCTTTTATCCTGGTATATGTCACATTTACATTACACATTGAAATAACATTACGTGATAAAATTTAAATTTTTCCCAATAAATTATAAAAATAAGTAAAATTCTAATCATTCTCAATCAAAAAGCCTTCATATTTCCACATTTTACCAAATAAAACCGCAAAACTATCCATTTATAGAATTATGTCGGCAAGTACCAACATTTACGAGGGAATGTTACCAAAAAAAATTAGAGTTTATTTCAGATTAATTTACAAGTATAGCGCACATTTTTCTGCGGAGGGGAAATTCAGGACCTAAACGACAGAAGGTGAAGAGATAAAATTTCTGGAAAAACTATTCGTTCTTATTATTATTTCCGTTTTCGAAAAACACTTTTGGAAAAGCGACCTCATCAGTGTATATGACCCGGGCTCCATAAAGGGAAATTTTCTTTTCTAAATCATTTAGTTAATAAATTTGGGAAATTTTTAAAAATCTATAAAATATTTTCCCAAAGGTATTTAAGCGAAACTTTTCGGGGCTGTGCATGGTCATTAAATTGATCCTGAATATATTTATTAGTCCTGAATTCGACGTAAAAAATACAGTATGTCTCCTTCGGTACGTAATACCGTTTCCTCTAACATTTGCAGATTCGACGTTCGAAAAAAGGTTGGTAAAGATTATGTTTTACCATCGGTTAGAAAAACACCAATGCGAAATAAGATCGCTATTTCAATAAAATAGGAATATTTGTTTCCCTTCGACTGCGTTTCAAATCTCCACAGCGGAAAACTAAAATGACCAAGGCTCACATCCCACCAACTGAATATACACCATAGTTCTATTGTATTGTAGCCATAGTGTGTTTGCTTTTGCTGATTTTTATTTTTTTTAACTGGAAATTACTGCAATTTATTCATTTAACAGTTTTTTATCCACACGGATGTATTGTTAGTAACAATATTAATAAAAAGTTTCTATATTCCACTATCCAACTTCTTGTTCCGAATTCTAGTGTATCTTAATGTAAAATTATATCTAGATAATGAATGAGATTTACTCTCAAAAGTAAAACAACTCTCTGATATGTAAATTTAGATTTTTGACTTGGTTGCGCCTATTTAAATCTTGCTTCCGCGCCGAGTGTTAAGCCTCCTGCCAGCGCCAAGGCCCTCCAGGATGCAGCATTATTCCCGACTGTTTTTTCGCATGGAGCTTGCAGATTGCAAGCACTCTCCTCCACTACTTGTACGACATGTTCTTGAAACACCACAGCACCACCTACCCTCGAATGCGATCATCGAACACGCGCTCCACCAATTACTTGACGATATGCTTCCGAAAGCAACCAGTATGTAAATTTGTTTCCACTCCATATTTATAATCACAAATCCTTCTTCCTCACGCCTCTTCCTCAAATTCAAAGGCGTGGAAGTTATATTTTTCGCGTGGGAATCCCTACGTTTTGCGCGTTCATGCTGAATACAACCAGTCCCTCTCTCTCTTTGATTCGCTCTACTTTCTGTCGTCGCATTCGTCTGTTAAATTAAATCGATTCATTTCCCCACTTTCATTATTGGGCATGGGAAGAACTGAAGAATTTCTTTCCTCAACATTTCAGTGTAGTGAGCAAGGAGAGTAAAACAATGTTTTTGCAAGTTAACGGAAGAAATAATATAACTTTGTGGAGTTATACCTTTGTTTTTTTTCATTATGTAAACTCCACAAAGTTTTGCCCGAGATCGTCAGTTTTGTTCTTTAAAATTAATTTTAAGAGCACATTTCGAGGCTTGAAGGAAAGGGAAGTCTCTCGAGGAAATGTTGCGCTCTTGTGATCAGTATGGTCGCCATGGAGATTACTATGCTGTCCTCTTTCTCTTGCCATGCGACCCACTGGAAATCTTTATATGAAAGCGCGGAAAACTGCAACAGTTTCTTTGGGAATACATTGATTGTCACGGAAACTGCGATTGCAATTTTTTTACTAGTTTAAAAATCTCGATTGTTTCTCTTCATTTGGATCTCTTTGAACGTGCAGTCGGGGGGCGTGCGCTTAGAAGGACTCGACAAATCAAACAGGATGCATGGAAACGTTGTCCGTTTCGTGAAAAATTGCCTCGATCGAATAAAAATCGCCACATGAATACTGGGAAGCCTAAATCGCGAATCACTGGAACCACGGAGATGACATTCTAGACTTGAAACCTTTAGGCTAAGGCAGGTGAATTAAGTGCAACGCTGACGGGAAGAGAAAATAACTTCAGCTCCGCATTACATTGACACGTGAAACGACAGCAAGAAATTAAGGAAAATTGCCTATCTAACAGACCTACGTGAGGAGTCTTTCTCGTGTAGAATTGTAAAAAGAAGTAAATGTTTTCGAAATAAACAAGGACTGGTTTGAATTCTAAGCGCTTTGTAATGATTTTAATGTCCGTCTAAAACACCGCCAATCGACTCATGACGTTGCTGCTTCTAATGATCTTTGACTCCAAAATCAACACTCGCGTGGGGGGGGGGGGGGGGCAGCGGCTTTCGACCCGTCTCGAGAGGCGGGAGGGTGGTAAGCGGGCTGATGGCCTCGCCGTCAAACTGCAGCACAACGAAAACTCTGAGAAAAATGTCTATCTGCGTCTGATCAACGCTACGACTGCATTTATTCCCGGAATTTCCTCCCGTTGTCCGCACTCTTTTAATTCCCGCCCGGAAGTGTTGAGGCTTAAATTATGCGCCCGCTTTCCCCAATTGTAATTTAATACCTAATGGACACAAATGCTAGCCTTGGGGCGGAAGTTTCGTAAACCAACCGACCTCATCACACTCGGTAAAGTGTGGAGCGAATCAATTAGCGCCAAGTGCGTCCGGCGCTCTGCTTGCTCGTTGAAAATCCAAATTCACACGACGCAATCATAACTCATTTTCTTATTTCTATATCCCATGCGAAAGAGGAAATTAATTGGCGTAAGTTATTAAATATATGTACATAATTATTAATGCATATATAAAGAAGAGTTACAGGAGATATATGCATACACATATAACACACACACATACATACATACATATATATATATGCATATATATATATATATATATATATATATATATATATATATATATATATACAGGGTGCAGTGCTTAAATCCAGGCAAATACCAATTACAATTTACCGCCATATCGTAGTTCCAATGGAGGTCGCGAGATGTTACGTACACGTGCGGAGTACAATCGAAGAGCCGCTATTATCGGAAGTGTTCGTGCTGAGCGTTCGCCCAGTGACATAGGACATCGGGTACCCCAGATCAACTGTTCACGAAAATGTGGCTTGTAATACTTCGGATAAGTCTGCGGAAGGTTTCGCTTATCCTGCGAGGAAACCTCATTCGAGGAAACGCGTCTCACGCACTGCGGCAGTCGTCGAGAAGGCTAAGGCACTGATTTCAGAGTACTCTGAGGAAATTGGCGTCAGAATTTAATGTTTGCAAACAATGCGTCGGATGGCAGAGGGGGACCTACGATACAAGTCATACACAATTAAGGGGCGACACATGCTGTCTGAGGCTGCCAGAACAAAGCGGATTGCTTGCTGCAAACTGCTATTGTGTTATCTAAAAAATGAAGGGGCAGGGCGAGTCAGATTATTTTCTAATCATAATATTTTCATCGTTGACGCAAATATCAACCAAAGAAATGATCGCTGGCTCGCCCTCGTCCCCGAGGACATTCCAATTGTTCCTCGAATAAAATTTCCGGCTAGTGTTCACGTCCCAAGTGTTGTGTCCTGTGAGGGTGATATCATGCCGCCACATTTCTTTTGAAAATGAAACACTGTCACAAAAGAATTCTATCTGCAAATTTGAAGAATATCGTGAAACCATAGATGGTTACTGTGGCCTTGGAGAGACAAAATGTCTTTCAACAGGAGGATGCACCAGATCCTACGAGTCATTTAGTCCTAACTTGGCTCTCAGTTAACATTGATATGTATGTTCGGGTCAAAGTAGTTCTGGCCCCCGAATAGCCGAGACTTGATCCCCCTCGACTATTACGAGGGTCATCCGGAAAGTAGTACCCGTTCGTGCCGCATGAAGTGCTGACGACGCGAGTAGCCGCTGGACGAGGTCAGATAGCTTCAGTGGCTTGTCTGCCTTCTCTGAGCCAAGTTGCGTGACGCTAGCATTGCCTGTGTTGTTTCTGTGATTGTTTACAATGTTTAAAAAAATTGAGAACGCCGCCAGTTGTGAAGTGAGGGCAGTGATTAAATTCCTCAATGCAAGAAACGTTCGCCCATGTGATATTCATCGCCAATTAAAGGAGGTGTATGGAGACAATGTAATGGACGAGTCGTCTGTTCGGCGGTGGTGTCGCAACTTCAACATGGGGAGGGGGAACACACACGACGATGAGCGTTCGGGGAGACCGTCTGTCATTACAGACCAACTGGTGAGCTCAGTTGACGAATTCGTGAGGAACGATCGGCGCGTCACAATTGATGACATCTGTGAGCATTTTCCCAATGTTTCTCGAACAATTGTTCATGAAATTGTTAAACACCATCTGCATTATGCAAAAATTTGTGCAAGATGGGTCCCTCGCGTATCTCAATGAGCTGGCGGCGAAGGACTATGCAGCAGGAATACAGAAACTTGTCACACGTTATGACAAATGCCTTAATTTGCTTGGAGATTATGTTGAGAAGTAGTTTAAAGTATCCTCTTTCAAATAAAATTTTTTATGTTTGTTAATATTTACTTTTGTGTCTTTATTTCACGAACGGGTACTACTTTCCGGATGACCCTCGTATGTTTGCAGCGTAGTCAAAAGAGTTACATATCAGACGAGGCACTCTAATTTCGCATATTTACGCACCGCTATCGTAGCAGCATTCGCGAATATGAAATGCGCTGTTTTAAAGAACAGCGCTGTTTATAACTCAAGAACGGCTGTACCGATTTTAATGATATATGGTTTTATGGATTCGCCTCAACCCGGAATATCAAAATAATTATTAATATATCGTAAAAGTATCGGATCGTAAAATATCGTATCGTATCGCTTCATCGAAGACATTTCGGTGTTGGAACCGGTCATCCGGATGTGCGTTCCACTGATGCTCTTGGCCGTATTCAAACAGTTCTACCGAAAAATGATGAATTCTTCTATTCTATTTGCAGTTGTTCGAGGGCCAACATAATTCGAATAACTACGAACTGTTAATGGTATTGAGGGCCCAACATTTCGAGGCACAGGTCAAGAGTTCAATTTGCTAGAAAACGATAATCATTTGAACACGACAATGGCTGAAGCAACTATTTCTGCATCTCCAAGTCATATACGCACATAATTTGCTATCATCCTTTCGGCATGCTTCCAATCCAATCCACGTGACCTGTGGAACAAATACAAGGATAACATGTCTGAGGAAATTTTGTATCAAATTCGTGGAAGTTCAAGAAATCTCGATATTAAGTTAAATGAGGATATGCATAACCAGGCTTTGCTGTTGATTGAACACATGTGTTACCTCATGTTCGGTAGTTTATCAGGGAAGTTAGAAATGCCAACGCCAGATCGTGGAATGAACGACGCGTTTAAACGAGAATTGGAACGTGAATATTATCGACATGAATTAGACCAATCAGTGCAAACGAATGTACCCTTGCTCAACCCTCAACAGAAGGAAGTGTTGAACATTAATGAAGGCAGTTGACGATGGAAACAGCGGCTTATTTTTCCTGAAAGCCCCTGGTAGAACTGGGAAGTCATTCCTCATATCATTGCTTTAGACCATTGTTCGTGCGAGATTGGACATTGCGGTAGCAGTTGCTTCTTCTGGCATAGCGGCCACATTGTTGGAAGGATGCCGTTCGGCTCACTCAGCGTTAAAGTTACCGTTAAACCAGCAAAATTCTGAACAAGTTACATGTAACATTTCGAAACAGTCCGAAATGGCCAACATTTTAGTAGCATCTAAAATTATATGGGACGAAAGCACGATGGCACACAAAGGCGCATTGGAACCACATGACCTGACATTGAAAGATCTGTGCAATGGCTCGAGATGCTTTCGTGGCGCAATGATTTTAATGTCTGGCGATTTCCGCCAAACACTGCCAGTCATTCCAAGATCAACTGCTGCAGATGAAATAAACGCTTGTCTCAAATCATCAAATCTGTGGAGCTATTTGAAGAAACTTCAACTGACAACAAACATGAGAGTGCATTGCTAAGCGATCCATCTGCTGAATATTTCTCTAACTATCGTTCAATATCGGTAATGGCCGCGTTTCTGTCGACGAATTGAGCGGATTTATTTCATTTCCTCGGATTTTTTGCAATTTCTTTTCATCGAAAGATGGGCTCACCAACCAAGTGTTCCCGAACATCATTGATAATCACATATGGTTGAGTGAGTGAGCGATTTTGGTGGCTAAGAAGAAAGACGTGGATGACTTAAATTTAGTAATTTTAGAATCAAATCGTTGGTACTCTGCCTTCATTCAAACCTATTGACTTTGTAAGAAACAAGGCGAAGTCACCGATTATCCAACTGAATTTTTCAACTCCTTCAAATTGATGATCTCTGTGATTCACGTGACTTTACTCAAAGGAAAATTCTAAGATGAGGAAGTTCTTATTCCGAGGATTCCAATGATGCCAACCGATATGCCCTTTGAGTTTAAACTAATTCAATTTCCAATTTTTGTTGCATTCGCGATGACGATTAACAAATTACTAGGCCTATCGTTGATGTTTGTGGTCTGAATCTAGAAAACCCATGTTTTTCTCATGGTCAGTTATATGTGGCATGTTCATGCGTTGGTAAATCATCCACTTTATTTGTTCTTGCGCATGATAACAAAACATAAAATGTAGTTTATCAGAAGGTGCTTGACTCAAGAGAAAAAACCAAAATTTATAAATGGATAGATTGAATAAAGAAAATATCTTTCTCACTAGCCTTTTTAATACATATTTTTGTAGTTTTATTGATAATTTTTCCTTATATTATTATAACAAGTCTAGTATGATTTAAGTTCGTACAGCCGTTCTTCATTTATAAATGATGTAACTAAACTGTACATTGATTGTTAGGCGGTGCGAAGTTCGCCGGGTCAGCTAGTATATATATATTTGTTGATTTATGTATACATATATATATGTATATATATATATATATATAGTATATATATATATACATTTATATATATTCAATTATATTTGTCCTGAAATTATTCTGTTACTGATGTTCCATCGAAAGTGCGTGAGAAATTCCGAACGAGAAAACGGTTAGGGAGAAAGAAATTTATGACACAGACCTCCAAAATTATGGAATGGTAAAAAAGAAATATCTTCGTTTCGATTCCATTCTTTTTCAGCGAGAAATCAACTGATAAAGAAGTAATGTTGCCTAAGGCGATGCGGTTGTCACAATCATTAGAAAATGGAAATTAATTACTTAAATACCTTTCTGTTTTTTTTGTGAGTGGCATAAATCCTGTTACGCTTTTCCCATAAAGTTATCTCAAAATTGTACGAAATGGTGCACTCGAGGACGCAGGTGGAAATGAGCTCTTTGGCTCCATGACTTCGGCTGGTAAACTCTTTCATGGCTCCCATTCTTTTGAATTCGTATCAGAGAATTCGCGACGAAAATCTGCGAATAAAAATGGAAAAGTGGCTTTCTTTTATGATATTAAGGATCTCCTTCACACAAGCCTCAAGAACGTTGCCCATTTACCTTTCACATGGGTGCGTGCTCTTAAAGCTTCACTGTCGCCGATGACTGAAGACGATTTGAATAGAAGAGATTTGAGTAGCACTCTTTTGGGACTCTGTATTTTTAATTTTTTTTAAATGTTTTTTATACGAGTACTATATACTAATGCCGTTTTGTTATTGCTATTTAACGAGAGCTTTGATGACGTTTGAAAGTTGATATTTGAAATCAGAACCCCCACTAACCCAATTCTCGTAAATAATTGTAAAATTTTCACAATGGAGCGCGATTCCTTGCTTTATAGTAAGCTGAAAAACTTGCTCATACCTTAGCGAAAGTAAAGAGGGCATTTGAGTTATGCGAAATCGAAAATCATATCGACTATATTTGATAGCGACCAGAAGAAATTTAACCCAAGTATGGCATTGGATTACGGAAATTTAAAGAACACACAAAAGATAAAACAAACGGTAAAGAAACTATTATGGAAAATTGGGAAATTCTGCTGACCGAAATGCACAATTCAAGTGGAATTTTATCCAGCAAAAAAGCAGTAAATTCTGTCCAAAAAAAGGGCATTATGAAAATAATATGTACTCTTTGAGAGGCTGGACATCTCAGCAAAAGAGAAGAAGCGTATTCAGTGGGAATTATGGAGGAGGTAAATGTTATGTCCACCTTGGGAATTGGATGGTTGAACTTCGAGCAGTCGATGGCTGACTAGATATGATCGCTCCCTCACTGAAATGTACATACTATATTGCTGACTCGTGATTTTGAGCCAACATATTCGAAACCGCTATCATTCCACCCCACCAGGCATGCCATCGTATGGCATTTTAATGTTGCGGTGGAGGCCTGTGCCTCATGGAGAAACGTGTGAGAAAAATGCCCCATTTAATCGCCATTAATTCACCTTAATAGAATTAAAAATCATAATATAAATCAATAGTAGTTATTTCTCATAATTCTGGTAATATTTGTGCCATCCTAAATTACGTGAAATTATAAACAAATTCTTTTTTCGCCAGAGAAAATAAGTTAGACAGACAATAATTCCAATTAATCTAATTTTAAGCATGGCGAGGGAAAAGAGGAATGTGCTAGGTGATTCGAAAAAAGTCGAAATCTGTGGTTAAACGCTGTTAGGTGGCTGTAAGTTAAGGGCCGCCATAGAGGGGAAAGTATTAGGAATTCGGGGTGGAGGGATGGAAAGAGGGTAGAAGGCATTAAGTAAGGCAGAAATTACATGTATGAATAAACGTGGGAGGAAATTATTCATTGCAAGCAAAAGAGTTTAAACCAATGATATTCCATGCGATATACATGGCTGTTCGGGACGTCAAGAACCTACCTTATAGGATTATCATCAACGATTGCGATTGTGTATTGCAGCTACGGCTAAAGTTAAGCATACATTTTAAAACAAATATTATAAAGACGCTTTTAAATTAATTTATGTAATATTTACCTTATGCCGGCCTGTCACTCATGTTTCGGAACTTTCTAGTCAACTTCAACATGTAATTGATAATAAGCACTATTGCTTACCATACTAATGCATGTTTCATTTGTAAAATTCAACCAGAAAAGTTTGAAAATGTTATATTTTCAATTCTATGGTGTTTCTATCGCCGCCTCATGGCTCAATGCTGGATCCATCTGAACGTAACTAAATCAGTTTCGCGGTTTCCTATTTTGCTCTTGCAATAAATTACCGTCGCTTAGAATATACCTTCGGTAAAATACGGCTGATGGATTTGATGAGGGCTATTCAATAAATAATTATGATAATGCTCTGTGAAATCCTGATATTTCGTTTCGCAAAAAATTAAATTAATTTTAGTTTGTTATTTTGGCGTTTAATATCGTATAATTTCGGATGCAAAACAAACCCTACATTTCGGATAAATTTTCCTTCTTTCGATAAACGAACGCTGTTTTCTTTTCGTGTTATTTCTATATATGGTTTTCATATTTGGTTTTGCAAAAAGAGGCCAGACTAAAGAGGATTATATTCCTTTTGAAAATCTACGTAATTCAAGTATTGTGGCCATTTCGCTCCGTTTACTTGAAACTGAATTGGAATTTCATGAACCGACTGATATTAGAGAGAAATTTCTTCGGGGAATCTTAAAAAATAAAAACAAAGCAGTAGCCTGAACACTAATATCTTTCCTACTTTTTAATTCTCCCTTAGAATTTCAGCAGGTTTTCTCTTGTGATTTAGGTCACCAGTCGGTTTAATATGGTCGCCGGTCATATAGGTATAAAAAATACAATTATCTTAGAGTTTTTAAGTGTGTGTATATACGCATATATGTGTATATTAATGTTTATTTTTTTATTCATGTACATATATATATATATATATATATATATATATATATATATATATATATATATATATATACATAAATGTGTATGTGTACATGTACACGGAAGGAAAAAACTTGGGGAATCTGAAAGCTTTTAAAAAATTCGAGAATGTAATGATATATGGAGAGTCCAAATCCAGAAAAGCACGGGTCTGCTGGTATATAATTACGGCATGACGACCGTGACGAGGAGAGTGATGAAAGGTACACCAAGGCATTGCGTTGGGTAACGCAGTGAGACTTGAACGATTTCGAGCGAAAAGTACAGGTATGGCAATGCATTAATGAATATCCCTGTACGCAGTACCCTTTACAAAATAAATAATTGTCAAAATGAGTGATTAAGACCAATTCACCAAAAAAGTAAGCGAAGGATAAAAAATTCTTCAACTGTTG
Source organism: Hetaerina americana (assembly GCF_022747635.1). Lineage (NCBI taxonomy): Eukaryota > Metazoa > Arthropoda > Insecta > Odonata > Calopterygidae > Hetaerina > Hetaerina americana. The sequence continues at coordinate 105,822,434 of NW_027286069.1, read as the reverse complement.
ATAATGGGAAACGAGCACTCTTAATTAAGACGGCGAGAATGCTTCATGAAAACATTTCAGGGATCATAATTGCACCCTCTGCTTGTCGAGGAAAATAATCGATGGCCTCGAGGAAAGAGAAATATTGGCATTACCATTATGTGCAAATTGATTCAAATATTTCAGTAATCTATGAAAGTATCGAAACAATGCGTGTATACTTACATGGGGGGAGGTGGAGAGGCTCGTGTAAGCCAATCAATTTTATTCAATTCCGCATTGCGGCGGTTGCGACTCATCTTGTGACATATCTTCCATTTCATTGTGCCACTAGTGGCACAATAGTAATGTCGGCATCACTCCCAGGGAAAACGGGGATAGTCTCACAATCAGCCACGTTCTATATTCGCGGCGACTGTAGTGTCTTAAATTAATATTCACCATTATGTTACATTTAGAGTTATAAATAAATAAATTTAAAAACTTTCCATGGCTTACCCTCTCCATAAAATGACCCAAGTTCAGTGAAGAATATACAGCAATTAATTAATTACGTGTTCATTGAGCAGAATACGTCTTTGAGTTACTTGCTATAGATTGACGTATAGTACGGTTTCTTTGTTCAGTCCGTGAAACCATCGTCTGGCATATTTGTGGCTGAATTTTCGAAGCCACAAGGTTGATAATTTATTGGGAAGCTATAAACGTAACCATTATTTTAACTTCAACTATCAAAATTTTTTGTCTCAGGTGCACTTGAAATTTGAATAACATATTGAAGTGAAATGAAATAATTGACTTTGTATTTCCACACACTTTCTCATTTCCACACAAAAAAGTGTGTGGAATTACAAAGTCAATTATTTCATTTCATTTCAATGAGCAATTATCAAGTTTTGACAGAGCGGCATCACCATTTAACCCTTCTAAATTCAACCCCGGGGCATCCGCCGACCTGGGCAAATCACCACCTTTTGGCTCTCCAAACTCGAGAGTTGGAGGAGATCTCGTTCGGGTGATATTTTTACACTTTTTGGAGGAAGGTGTACGATTAGCGCGGCGTGATATTTGAACTCATTCGGAATAGCGGCTTAATGGCCGAAGTAAGACATCATAAGAGGGGTCTAAAAACTCCGGATGACGAAGCGAGAGGATTGGCCTCGCATTTTGACGCCTATCTCACCCGATTAAGTTGGTTCCGTGGCATCCCACCCAAATTTTAACCACCACCTTAAGCATCGCAGGCAAAAAACAAAGGAAATTATTTCATCAATTATACGTGTAGGTAATGTTCAACTCCGCTCCAAATTCGTAATCTTAGGTAGAGTATCTCTGGTCCCTCATCCACCTTCCCCCACCCCCTTCCCCGCCTTCCTTACCCCCCTCCCCTTCTCTCCCCTACCGACATCTTTCTTCTTCCGTGTTGGTTGGCGAAAAATTTTCAATTTCCTTGTGAAATTAGTGAGGAAACCAAATGTGTGCGTTCGTTTCGACGGAGTGTCTTTAAATGCCCCACTCTCCTCTTCGCTAATTGCCCCCTTGTCCTTTTCCGACGATGTTAACCGTGGAAGGATCGAGGGTATGGGAGAGAGCGAGGTGTTACTGATGTTGGGTGGGACGGGGAAGGAGCCGCGAGTCATGGCATCGCCACCATTCCCGCGTAGGCGAGCAATTTCGGATCACTTCCGGTAATTTCCGCCCGTGGACATGCCCTCCTCTCCACGGGCGCAAATTAAAGCCTTCGCTTAAGCGGGAGGATGGGAGATCGGCCTTCCACTTCTGTGTTTTTGGTAATAACGATAATGGCGCCATTTCCGATGCGCGACCGCGGTCGCCGAAATAATCAAAGGGCGAGCGCGCATGTGCGATTGTCTCTCAACCCCACCCCCACCCCCTCCTACATTTCCTCCTAAACCCCCTCCCCTCCTTGTTGCCCGCGCTGAACATTGTTGTAACAGGCGTGAGCAAGTATGGCGGCGGCGTGCAACACTAAAAAAAAAATTAGAGTCCGCTTCAATACGTGTACAGCGAAAGGTATGAACGATCTGCCGACGTCCTCAAGGCCCCCGCCCCTAACTCCTCTTCCTAAAAGTTAATTGCCCAGGTGCAATGGAAAAACTGGGGTTGAATTCCAAGGATGCAGTCCGAATGCTGTTACTCTGCGCTATACCAGTCTCAAAATTCAGCTTTCCATCGCCCTCCTTCTTGAATTTTGGCGCAGCCCATAGGTCGCATGCAGCGACTTATAATGAGTGATTTATTACGCATGTTCTAAAGTATGAAATAGGCTAAGTTAAACGTTAAAATAGGAGGGCAGAAACTAGATTAGGTGGAACAGTTTAAGTATCTCAGAAATTATTAAGAACAAAGGTTATGCTGTTTTTCAGAAAGAGGAAATACAAATGAAATATTAAAACAGGACTTCATAAACTAAACCGGATGGAATAGTTCGCTTATCCCGGGAGTGTTTTGGACCGGAATTGTCAAATCAGTAGAGGAGACATAAGAGTTGCGTTACGCAAAGTGGCTTTCACAAGGAGGAGGGAGTTGATGACAGGGACGCTGAGTAAGTATGATAATAAAGGGCTCTTTAGCACTTTGATATAGAGCGTAGTTATGTTCTTTTGAAATGAGAATGCGGAGAAGGATGTAGAAGGTGAAGTGGACATAAAGGAAAACAAACGAGGAAGTGGTGGGAAGTATGGTGGGGGAGGAGAGAGGATTGTTGGGAGAAATCCAAAGGCGACAGGAAATATAGATGGAATTGCACTCAACTGGAAAGGTAATTTTGATTGTCAAAAAGAGATCTTGCATACTTCTTGCCATTTGTTATTGATGGCTATTTTATTCCTTCGTGGATTTTTGATAGGATTAAGGTGGATATAAGAAAGTATGTAAAATAATTGAAAATTTCATTTTATCAATATACTACCCTCAGATCTCGGAACGAAATTAAAGAGGAATTTTCCAGTGGTGTCAGCTTTCTAGAGGTGTGAAGGAAGGAATAGTTACTCCTTATTCTCCATCTTGAAACCACCCATATACAGCAAGTGAATGAAATTTTCTCGAAATCAAGTAGCGTCTGATCGTCAGATGTGTATCGCTTGAGAAATGGTGGGTATTTCGCCAGTTTTAACGAAAAAATTGGATCAATTATTATTCCGTTTTAAGCTGTGCATTCAGAGGCTAGATGATTGAATTTCATTGGTTCTTGGAGCGTGTAGACGAGATTTTTTCTTGGAAACCAGTTCCAGGAAAAAGAATGAGTACATTCAATCCCAGAAGTGAGTAAAGAAACATCTTGTGAAGTTTTTTCATGAACCTATGGATGCAATAAGTCGAATATCTTTGATGGATGAGAATGTCGTTTCGTAATTATATTTCTTTAATCTTTCAGTTCAGATACCGTTTCGATAACTTAATGAGTATTGTTTTCTTAACGGGTCGTATTCGTGCTTCAAAGAAAGCCTTTTATTTTTTAACCCAAAGCGTTTAAGAATTGAACTTCTTGTTACCATGTCTGATCCTGACATAAAATTAAAGTAGTTGTACATGGAATCCAACAAATTTCTGATGAACTGAAATAATTCTTTTGCGTCGAACTTAAAACCCCATGCCTTGTATGGTATTGCACGAATCAGTGATGATTGCGAGGAGAGAAATGGAGAAAAAAATTAACATTGATGAGTCATATGCAATACCTTCCAGAGGGTTGTATTTTTAAGTGCAACGCATCTCATTTAATTCATTTTACCAGTTATCACCTTTTGTGTAGGGTTAACAGATTGGGGTGAACAGATGTCCGGTTTTCTTCGGACGTCTTCAGGAGTGTCCAAGGTCTTCCGGATGGAATTTTAATTAATGCCTGAATTTTCGGTAGAATAGAGAATATATATATATATATATATATATATATATATATATATATATGCACGTATGTGCGTGTGTACGTGCACTATGGACGCCCTTAATGGAAAAAATATTTCCTATAAGTCCTAAATTTACACAATCTTTGTCCTAGATCTGCGAAGGTGAACCTATGGTACGTCTGCCCAAAGTGGCACGCTGAGCTGGGGGGGTGCTACCGGCAAATCCGCGGTGATCACTCGATGGGTGGATACGCGAGTCAAGAGTTTAATCTTATGACGAACAGAAACAGTAGCAGTCAATCGCCAAAAGATTCGCCATCCCTGTCCTATGCATATGAAATTTCAAAAAAGTGGCAACCTTGCTTTTGCATAGCTACTACTTGCCTCCCTATTGTGATGTGGCTGTGGCTATCAGATAGGCCAGGGGACGGGGATGAAATAGGATAGGAGGAAAACCCATGGTGGTAAATCTCGGGAACGCCACCCACGCCACTGCCTACGCTACCTAGCCAGCCTAAGCTCTGTTTTCCATACCTTTTTCCCTTCTGCAATTCTAAATTTTTTCTACCTCCCTTCATGTCGTCTGAAACACCACTTGTTTTCCTTCCTCCTTATGCTACAGTTTTCATTTCCTCGCAGCCTTCAACATCCTTGCTTATCCCATCTCTATACTCGTAACTCAAAAGCTTCAATATCTGCTTTAATCCTCTTCTTCAGAGATATGGTTTCGGAATCGTATCATTCAGCGATCCGTAAACTTCCCTTCACGCATTGCAAAAACTAAACATAGGCATGAATAATACTACTTATGACTGACTTATGAAGGCGATGATATACGCTAAGTTGCACACAAACGTCGTATGTGCAAGGAAAAACAGCCTGATCCGAAAGTATATGACTATTAATCAACCTCATCCACAACACTCAGAAACCATGATTTTTTACCAAAAACAAATTATTGTTATTGTTAATCTAATTGTTAAGGTAGGTTTGGGATAGGCACAAGCTCTTCAAGGCAAAGAAACAATTTCCTTGTTCCTGCTAGCAAAAACAACCCGAAAATCACCTTAAATTAATCTCTTCAATTCTGCATACTTCCTTCCTCCCTTCATTCCGCCCGACTTCCCCATCCTATACCTTCCCCTTTCTCATTTGCATAATGTTCACCCCTTTATCACAGTCTTCAAAATCCCATTGCCACTCAAAACGCTCTGTATCCAACTATCCTGCCTCAACTATGGATTTCTTCCAGCAATACCCTCTCATCCCTCAACATGCCTATCATTGAATGAATATGAAGACTTTGAAAGACAAATCGAATACGAAGCCTTTAATGAGGCAAAATGAATATGAAGTCTTTAAAAGTGATCCGATGTGAATCTTGTATTTCATTTCGTCTGTGAATCATCTAATTTTCTGAAAAGATTCTTTCCCTTGCATTTTATTCTCCTTCTCCACTTTGAGGCCAAACCCTTGATTGCGTTCCATATAAGTGTTGCCTTTAAGCTTACAAGTGAATAATTGATGAAGTTCCTCGAAACATTTCGAATTATAAGAGAATCCGACGTTTTTTTTCATTATTAGTTACAAACAAAACCCCTTTTTCAGTGTGAAACTGGAAATCTTGCGCCCTGTAAGCTCGTAATTGTAATGTCGAGTTGGATTTTTGCCGTAAATCTACTTGTGATCAACAAAATAAGGGATGGGCCTCCGGTGAAAAGCACAAATTATTATTATTGTCATTCGATTTCCTTAATCGCAGTTGAATATAAAACAATCCCTTAACAGGTATTTGACAATCCTATTTGCAATTAATGACAGATTATTCAAAAGGATTTTATATATAAAGTATATTATTTAATATATCCTTTGGAGGTCATCTACACCCTTATTATGTCATGTTTGCAAGCAGTTTTACGCATCGGATGATCATACGAATCGTGAAACTGTCCCGTGTAACCTACACAGTACGATATAACCCGAAATAGATAAAAAGCGACCAAGAACGTATGCCGTGAACGAGGGTAAATTGGGAGTGGTCGAGGCTTAATCAACATATTTGATTTTTACAGCCACAGTGCTATGGAAGTCTTCAATGAGCTGAACGGGTAGATATTGGGGCAAACACGGAGATACGACGAAATATAGAAGAACAGCCAGCACCCCGAGAAATCACAGCAGCGAGGATGGGATGAGTGAATTGGGTATACAATACATGTATGCTATTAAAGCCTCTTAAGGTTTAAAATAAAGAAGAAAGAATAAATGGGACAAACTGTGAAGGATCACCGAGAAAGGAATACATTTAGCAAATTAAAAGACCTATGAGTGTAGCTCATACGTGGAGGTGAAATGAGTACATTAGATTTCTTAAAACCGTGCAAGCCATCGCTTTCCATCGCATTGCCAAGCCATCGCAAGGGTGTGGCAGGAGGTGATTACTTACAAGACTCTTTAGTTCCAAATATATATTTCCCCTATAGCACGGCCAAAGATCGTTATTCTGATCCCTTATCGTTCGTGGGAAAAATGACATATTATATCCATCTATTCTATACTTAATCTCTCTAATTTTATTTACATGAACGCCTACCGTAGTACGATGGGGTACATTTTCAGCATCACTGCTGAAGAGACATCCTTCCAATTTATACAAGAGATTGAATCTGTTATTTAACCTTCTCTCCGTGAGTGATTCTCAGCCTAGTTTCTCTAATAATTTTGATAAGCTGCTCAATTCGTCATAAAAACATTTTACAAATATCCTCTACGCTGGACGCGATCCAATTCGGCAATCAATCCAACTTCTTGAGGAAACCGTACACTAGCAGCGTTATCAAAATGTGGCCTAACCAGCTAAAAATAACATTTTTCTTTAAGATTTTCGTCACATTTCCCCAGTACTCTTCTAATAAATCCTAATAAACCTAATAATCCTAGCCTAATACATCTAATAAACCTAATAAAAACAATCAAGAGATATAGAGTTGTCAGCAGATAAATGAAAAGGAATTGTTTTATGACGTACATCGTGCATAGCAATGCTTTTAAAGTGAATTGTACTCGTATTTACATTTCAGCGAATATTTCTTTGCTCCTTGGAATTTTTCCTGTTCCTATTTCCATTAAATGAACATTCTAACTAAATAGTAAAAGTACACATAGCTTAAACTTGATTTATTTAAATACTTAAGGAAAAATTTTAGTTTGGCCTTAAATGAAAATTTACCTAATAGCATAAAGGTGCTCTCAATAAGAATTAACGTTCTCCTCCTTCATATCTTCATCTTAATTTGGATTCATCGTTGTACTGTGGGCTTATCTAAATTACCGACACTGAAGTGGTTGATACTAATACTGGGTTAGCTTATATTCCCTCGCTATTTTGCCTTGCAGTCCGTAATTTAACGCGATACCCACGGATCAACTTTGCAAGCGAACAACTGACTGCATTGGAGCGCGAAATGACCGACCGCTACTAAGCGTGTATCGGGAGTCTCGGCGTTAATTTTAGGTTAGATCAAAGTCGACCGCATCCCACGGTAATTTCTCCCTAAATCGACTCGGATTTCGAGTTGAGTTGGTTCATTTGGATCGCCATTGGCGTTAAACGGGTGTAATATCACGCGAATTCTCCACTGGCGTATTTTTGGGACTAATTTGGATCTAATTTCTTCATATGCCGTCACAGAGTCTTCACTCACAATTTTTTTTTTTAAAGTTCTGATTCCGGTATATTATTATAGTGGTACAGGGTGACGACTCGATGGTGGTGCTAGTGTTTATCCGCACTCTGAGTGGTATCAATGAATGAGATTTTGGTCTAATTATTATTTTCGACAGTTAGGCTGCTTGTAATAATTTAATTCACGTTAGGTACTGCTTTTCAATAATCCCCGTAATCCTCTTGTAGGTATCATATTGTTAGCCACGTAATTTTTTGAGGTCTCTCACGCTTTATGTTTTCAGTTCAAACGTATTTTTCGTGTTCTAAAAACAAAGCCGCGATTTCGTTATTTTTTCTACTTTTCCCTCTTGTTTCACTTTACGTCGGGACTTTGACCCTCATTGCTTAAACTAACAAATTACAGGGTTAGATGGAATAGGTTACTGGCCCTTGTTGCCTCAATAGCAGTGGATTACAATTATTTTATTTCTCCTGAATGCTTTCAAATTTCATTTGATGAACGCAAGTGAATCTATGCATGGCGATTCAATAATTTTTATAATTCACGTCGAGGTGACATAATTTGGAATTAAAGCAGTCATTTTTGAGAATAAGAAAGGACTGTTTTCCAAAATGAGGCAACTGGTGACAGCCCCACTAATCAAATACGTCAAGGCTTCGTTACTAATTACTTTGGTAAGGTTACGAAAGCTTATTTTTGTGGTCGATGATGAGCGTAAATTAGGCTCAGTTTTAGATGGCTCTTGTGAAAACGGAAGAAACGGAGGGAAATTTAGAAAATCATTTGGAGATTGAGAGAAAGAGAGAGTGGATGAAACGTCGAAGTTTTATAAATGGTGGTAGTAAATGAGAGCAAGGAAAATCCGAGGAGGTAGGTTCACGTGCGAGCAATCGTTCAAGCGTCATAAATGACGAATTTCATTGGCTTAACCTTAATACAATATCAAATTAAAACTAAATTTTGGGATTGATCATGCTTAATTTTCTGTTCCTACTGGTCATACTCTTCATTTAATTCACTCCTGAAATAATTATGCGATAATTTTGGCTGGAAGTGTCTATGAATCTTTTTGTTTTTTTTCATCATAGGCTTCTTATTTTTAATGCACGCTTCTAGCTGCATTGACATTTACTACGGTATTTCACACGAATTATCACCCAAAATGGAAAACATAACATTTAATAAATCTGTCTACACGTAATATTCTCCTAACTAAATGGAATCAATTCACTCTGTTGACTCAATCCATTGAAATCGTTCCGCCAAATAAGCTACGTGACTCTACAAGAAGAGTTCTCCTGGTCTCGTGGCCATATAATGTGATGAATCAACGGGATTTTAGGATGCCTTGATGAACAATATTTTCACGTCATATTTCTTCACTTATAAGTATTCTTTCTCCAATCTTCATGCTGAAACACTATTTCATGAAATGTTGGTTCATAACAATTACTCATCATCAGCTTTAGCATTAGTTTTGCGCTGCTTTCAAACCAATTCTCATACATACCCTGGTACCCTTTAAGCCACTGCTCGGTCGTGTGGCAAGGGATGATTACGCACTAGGCCACTTTTGACACCAAACAACTTTCCCTCCTTGCGCGGTCGGGGGACGTCATTCCGATCCCTTGTCGTTCGCGGGGAAAATGACATCTTAGATCTGTCTGTTCTACATGATCTCTCCCATCGTAATACGATGGGGCTAGTGATACATTTTCAATTAATCCTCACGGTTTCAATCTCATCATGTTTATGCATTCATAATTCGCTCTTTTTTACTTCTATCAATACTTGCTTCGTGTATCTCCATTCAAGCGATATATTGTATAAACTTCGTCATTCTTCTGCAATGCCACATGTCCACTTCTTCGATTTTCTTCTTGTAAGGAAAGTTTTTCTCCATTTTGAGTATTCCCATTGCAAAGTCTAAATCGCACTTGATTTCAATACGATCTTTTCAGTTTGATTACCACATACGTGCCTTTGTTTGAAGTTTTGCGTTTCGAAGGGGTGGTGAATACTCTAAATTGTTCTTAGCGAGCGAAGGGACTTACCCTTCCCCCTCCCCAAACATCGCGAAGGTCGGGGATTAGGATAACCCTTTCCTGTGAGGGGCAATAAGATGAATTTTCTACGTTTCGCAGCCCTGAGAGAAACCCAAAGGAAACTTGAAGAGAGTATTATCCCGGATCTCGATTTTTCTCAGTTTGGAGAAAAGGAGAAGTTTATACGGAAAAAAAACACGAAACAGATACTGAAATCTATGAAATTATATCTCATTTTAGTGCGGCACCGTCATTTTCGTTCGAATTGCCTTGTACCGTAGTGTCGTCGTCCATTGCTCACGGGTCTCGGTGGCTCCGTAATCAAATCTGTTATCAATTCCATCGAAAATGGCGCCTAATGTTTCCCAGTCGAGGGCAATCCTCTTCATCTCCCACTCACGAATAACAAAATTGCCGACAATATACTCCAAACGAATATCAGCTGTCCTTCCTGGCGTGAGACCTTTGTAAAGAATACCGTGAACTCATTTGGTTCCCCCCGCACCTGACCTTCTGCGGAAACGAGGAGCCAACTCATGTACTTCGAGGCAGGGACAGAACATTATCAGTTCATCTTACTTGAATCAATTCTCGTACTTGAGTAAATGAATTACTCGTACTTGAATCAACGCAAATTATTAGGCATTTGACTTGACGCTTGATATCAGAAATCGTAGAGACACATTAAATAATACCCCAAGCGATCCTCGCAAAATTGAGAAATTAGACTGGTTTTATGAATGTTTACCTCATACTTCGAAATTGAAAGTCTGTGAAACTTGAACATATGGACTGAAATCACGTAAAATTTCATTTGATATCACTCCAAGAAAAGTGAAATCGTTATAAAAATGTATTTAAGGCTTTACTCTCACTTTTCTCAACATGATATACATGTTTAATTAGTGTTCAGAAAACTCTCTACGTTCCGCTGTAGTGATTAGTGTTTAGAAACAATCCAAACTCTTCCTTTTATCAATAGATTACAAATGAGGAGTATCCATTCATATTCTCATCTTTATTATTGAATTTTAAATGACTAACATTTTAATTGCATCATAATTATGGTATTGGTAATGTGTTAATTAGCTAGTAAGAGATAATTTAAAGCAAAAAAATGTTGTTCGCCGTATAAATTAATATTAAGATAAATACAAAAGACATTTTCAATTCGAATTGCCGGAAGTTAAATCTATTATATTCTTTGGTGATGCATTTGTTCGTTCATAAAAATGTTTGCTGGAGACCCCAAAGAAGAAAATTACAAATTATTTTTTTTTGCCAAAGCGGTGCATGATACTCATTCAATGGCAGTGATTAAGGTTATGTAATGACTTCATGCTTGTAATAGCTTATGCTATGGCTAGGATTTTGCTTTTAGCATAAAGACTAGATAAGGTTCCTGCATGCAATTTTTTTACACTAATATTTCCTAATTTAGCCTTTTAAATTATTAACAAACATTTTAAAATGATTTTCCAATTGATTTGTAAACATCTCATGAGGTGAAGTAAAAGAATATTATCCTATCCTCAATGTTATTTGATTTTTAAAAGAGGTATTGGTGTTCAATGCCACCCCGGGGTCAAATAAATTGGATATTTTGTCAATGCGACAATTTCAGACTGTAAAAATCATTCGCCTTGACTGGGATTCGACCCCGGATCCCTCGATGTGCTTTAGCCAGTTAAGCTATCGAGGCGTCCTCTTAAACTCTGAAATTTAGGGGGATTTCTAAGGAACAATATGCTGTGACGGAATACCGTACATACAATGTCACAGGCATTCGTAGTCGTGCGCGACGCGTCAAAGTCCACGAGGTTAAAGCAAACTTTTAAAAACTTAGGCTGTTTATACCTTTTGACCAATTCCAAAGAATCTGCGGTGGATCCGGGTTCGAATCTCGGTCAAGGCGAATGATTGTTACACTCTGAAATTGCTGCATTGAAATTCATATTAGCGAATGACTCCGTTAAAAGTCACTGTTGCGGTATCTCCCTCAGTTTCTTTGGAATTTGGACATTTTGTACTAAACTGCGAAAGAAACCCACGCCTCAAACAACTTCCCCTTCATTTCAAAGGCAAATTAGTCTTAAAGGAGGCATTTCACCAGACATGGATTACAATTCTCATGATCTCAGTTGAAATTTCCAGTGCGCTCTACACATAAATTTCCCTAGGAAGGATTTTGATGAGCCGGTTCTTTGGTTCATTTGAAGAACTCTTTTTGCCATGGGAGGGGTAGCTCGTAGCTATCTATGCCTGGAAGTTGTTTCAAATGAGTTCTTCAACTCACACACGATAACAGTGCAGATTCCTCAAATTTTGAAATAAATCTGTGTGGATGTGATTTGGACCATATCATTTTAGAACCAGTCGTTGGAATTTCCATTGTCGGAGACCCAATCCATCTCTCTCTCCCCCTCTATCTACCCGAGGGTGAAATCGTGCAATACCAACTACCGGAACAAGATGGCGGCCGCGCCAACAATGACAGTGTGCCCCGAGAGTTTCAGCCGTCGACCCTCTTTTGTGATATACCGCTCGGGAAAGAGAGAAGGGGGAGAGTTTTCTTTTTTTACCCATTTGTCTCGAGCGAGGTACGCAAAACGTGTCGGGGCGAGCGACGGACATAATGCATAAAAAGGGGAATGATTGAATCTTGAAGAAACGTTCCGCCAAAAAAAAAACTTTTTATTTTTAATTTTTCTCTTTCAATCCTCCTTCTCTTCCCTCGAAACAAAGGCGAGGGATGGAGGGGGGCTCATAGAAGCCCTTCCACCCTCACCAGTCGGCTTTAGGGGCACATCACACACACATACACTCAGGAAAATAAAACGAAAACAAAATCCCGAAACGATCGGAAAATTACACCCTTGGTGGCTGCTGCAGGACTCGATCCCTCGAGTCGGTTAAGGGAGTTGGTGCCTACGCATAAACGGTCCGACTGAAGGCTGGGAACGGCGTGGGGGTGTAAAAGGATTCACTCACACACACACACACTTACACACACGCGCGCGCGCACGCCACCACGTGGCAGCTCGAAGAGCGGAGAACAATGCAGGGGTCCGAGAGATGAGCATATCCGCGCGCGCGTGCGTCACGCGGAGGCGCGCGACGATGCTCATCTTTTCTCCCGTGCACCGCCACCGTCATCATCATCATCATCGTCCCCGCCGGTGCCCATCACGTTCACGCGGAAGGGAAGGAGGAGGTTCGGGGAGAGTGAAGCAAATGAGAGAACCGTAACTTCCCCTTCGCCTTTCTTTTGTTATCGGCTGCCTAGTGGGGAGAGGCATGGAGGGGGGAATGGAATCCAAGGTGGCGGCGGCGTTCCGCGCGATTGCCCCCGATCGCGGCGAATCCGATCGGAAAGCGGCGGCGCAGGGAATTGCTTTGACGGCGATGGGGAGGGAGAGAGGGGGTGGGGGGGAGGGCAAATGACAGAACGGACGTATTGGTGGCGTACGTGGGCGTATATTTACCCCATTAGCTCCATCTCTCCTCCTCTCTCTCACCCCCCGCCCGATTCGACGTTCACCCTCACGATTCGGATTCCGCGGGATAGGGAGGCCGCGGCGTGTCGAGGACAAGAGGGCGATGCACGGGGGAAAGCCGCGCGACGGTCGGATGGGGGGGAGGTGGGCGGACTGCACCTGTCTGAGCCCATCTGAGTAGACGGGAATGTGGAAAGGAATGGAAAAACCACTCGAAATGAGCTGTATAACATCCTGTCGTGGATGAATTATTTAAATTCAATGTGTTCTTCTCGAATTATAGTACATAGTATATTCATTTGCCGCACGATTAGCCATTGTTTAATTCCATGGAAAGTTAAAAAAGAGTTAATTTTTCTTATTGTAATTGGTATGATACAGTACTCTGCCAGACGCCGCTAGGGTGCGTGGCAGGAGGTGATTGCACACCAGACTACGTTTGACTCAAAATACTTTTCCCTCCTAGCGCGGTCGGACAATGTTATTATTCCTGGGAAATATTAATGAGGAGTTCACGAGAGAGAATACGAGGGAGCAAAATATGTAGTATATACTTGATGTATCAGCATATGTGGACGTATGCTTTGAGGGGTATGGACAACCATTTCAAGTTTCTTGAAATAATTAATAAACCCGAGTAAACATCGCGTACTTGAAAATTTGTAAAAAGAAGCAAGGTATCATAGTAAATATCAATACATGCGTGGTGCTCAATTTAAAAAAACTTATTCAGGCTTATTTAATTATATTTGTCGCAGTCCAGCGATCGGAGAGAATGGATACCTTTAGTCGGAGTGGTCACATGTAGAAACCATGCGAAATCTCGAGTGAGACTGAAGTTGATCAAGCACATTCGTTAGCAATACTCATTCGAATGGTTCAAAGACTTTTGTAATGATATATCCGATTCCGAATGGGAGGATAACTGAATCAAAATTTGTAATGGTAATTACGCCCCACGCTAAGAGCTCCGTCTCTCTTTTGTCGGCCAAAACAAAGATACTTCGAGTGTTTCGGGATGTGGCTTCGCCGTAAAATTGAGAGCATTAGATGGAAGTGTACTGGGTTAGGAATGAGTGGAATCGGAGAGGAAAGAAGAGCATTGAAAAGGACGAGGAAAAGAATAGGAAGGTCCCCAGAATAGGCCTTGTCATGAGTATGAGGGACTGCCGGAGAAGATGGCCATAGATGAGAAGATTAGCGGATGGGAGGAAGTGGAAGAAGGATAATATTGCGCATGCTGACAGATATTAAGGGGAGAAAGACCAACTAATAAATGATCAAAGTGCCTGGAAAAAAACACATTCCAATTTGGACGTCCGAAGATGATTCATGAACATTCATGATTATTATGAGTATGAGAGAGAGAGAGGGGGGGGTTGGTATTTTATTCACGAAAAAACTCAAAATGGCAGAAAAAAATAAAATGAGTAATTTTCGGTGGAAATGCATGTTTAGAGGCTGCCTGGATACGCTCTGATCATCCCCTTTCCCCGTCCCCCTCCTCCAAAGGATCTGCTCATGCGTGTGCTTTGGATTGCAGTCACGCTAACTCAAAAACGATTTCCCTGTGTGGCATGAGATATTATATTTAACACTTCATCAACCATGGAAAAACGATTAAATATAGGCAAAAGCCTTGGCTTAGGAAGTGACGCTTCATTTTTTCTTGGTCTATCAATTTTATCGGTATAACACCACAGTTTTTCAGACCAAAGCATTAAATAAAAAATTGAGGACTGCATCGTAAAGAAATGTTTTGTAAAACATTCGAATGTCCCATATTGTCCTTAAACTTTGAATCTTGTAGCAAGCATACTGATTATCAGCACCTCCCCACCCCCTCTTACTTTTTTCTGATACCTGCTAATTTCCCTTGACTCTCTTCCACCACCAGCCACGAAACTTAAATCACTTTAATGGCATAAGAAGTTCCAAAGAAACTGCGGGAGATGCCGCAACAGTAACTTTTAACGGAGTCATCCGCTAGTGTGTCCCAGTCAAGGCGAATGATTTTTACACTCTGAAATTGAGGCATAAGAAGTAGCAACCATTCAAGTACTTCGTAACTCTCGAGAGACCGGTCTAATATTCAAAAATATTAGAAAATTGTAATATATTTTCCCAAAAATGTTATTTTACTTTAATGTAGTAGCATTAGGGTTTTTAAAACCGAATCGATCTTGTAAATTCTACCTTAATTTCTTAAGTCGCAGTATTATTTTTGTTTATAGGTAACATCCTATTGTTATACGGCGTCCCATTTTTTTATTTTGAGTTAAATGGTTGTAAAGACTAAAATTCTCACTCTATAAATAAATGGAAGCACATGAGTTTCTCCAAGGCTTCGGAGTAATTTCTTGTCACTCTGTTCGTTGATTAATTGATCTTCATTTTATTGAAACATGAAAATTATGACGTTAATGGCAGAATTTAAAAGTAAACTGAATATGTGGTCAGTTGTGTTGTGCATCACAATATCACAAGAATCAATTGTGCTCCGATTATGTGTTAACTGAACTCTCCATAAATGCCCAAAAAAGGCATCCCATATGACCGAGAAATTGGTAGGTTCGTTTCTAACAGAATATGCAGAATAGAATACTCCCCGAACAATTTTTCCTCAAGAGAACTACCTTAACTATTACAAGCGATAACTATCAAAATCCTAAGCTCGAATCAGAGTGACAAATGTCTTTTCTAATTTTTAAATTTAGCACAACCTTTGATTCTGTAAAAATGTCCTTAAAATATTTGTATGAACATTTTGGTTGAATAAGGCACACTTTGTTATTCCACAATGAACTTTAATGTGTTTATGTTGTGGAATAAAATAGTGGACCTTATTCAACCAAAATATCCAGAAAATTCCATTAAGTATTGCAGGAAACCACCAACACTATTTGAATTAATACTCGTAATTTAAATGTGATAAAAGATAATTTACACTCGTGATAACGCCGGGGAAATTCTCAAACTTCAGTGATTTTTTTTGGATAAAGTAATTTGTGTGTACGTATTCTTGTAAAAATAAAAAATATTGCCATTAAAATATAAATCAGAAAACTAATTAATCAAGCCAATAAAATCCAAGCGAAATGGAAAGAATACATAAAGGATATACATTACATGCATGTGTATGGTAAAGTTATTAAGACTGAAAGTTAGACATAGAAAGAACATACAGGGTTCGTCCGGAAAATAAGTGTACTGAGCTCAGGAAAAAAAATGTATTACACTTTTACATATCTTAAGCTAATATTCCTCAAAATAGGACCCTTGTGAGTCGATACACTTGTTCCAGCGGCGTTCCCATTCCTGGAACGCTCCCGCGAAGGCATCATCGGGAACCTCTCGAAGACTCGTCGTCGACCTCTTCTCTGCCCTCCACGAACATCTTGTGCCACCGAAAGATCATGTTTCTGGACATGGCTGACTCCCCGTAAGCCTGGTTAATCATACCGACAGTTTCGTTAGACGATTTCCCAAGCTTTACCGCAAATTTGATGGAATAACGCTGCTCCAAAAACTTCGGCATCGCGTTCCGTGACGTGGGTCGAGCGTGGAGGTTCGCGTTAACAGAGCTCCGCACTACACCACAGCTCAGAGCCGACTGCCTTTTTCAGCGTCGCTTGCCAACATACCCCCCTCCAATCGCAGCCCGTCAGAGCGGTGCTGGGCGCGCCTGGAGCGGCGCGCCCAGCCCAGGAGTCAGTACACTTATTTTCCGGACGAACCCTGTATGTTGATATGGAAAGCTTAGATCCAGGCATACTTGATTTCGAGAAAAAAAAAATTATTAGGTCAATTGAAATCGAAAAAGGCCCTGAAGATGGCTAATATTTCCTTGAAACTAATTAATCAATTTTTGTAGTATTTAATGGGGGTAATTTGGAAAAAATAAATCGACTGATCAGTTCCTTTCCCTTAAAGTGAAATTCGGCCAGCCGAAGTGTGATTAGGCTATAGAACAATGAGTTTAATTTCACGCGCAGCTAAAGTGGTACTCAAGATCATCAATTAGAGAATAGAAACGAGGGCAAATGATCCCTTAGATAATGATCAGTTGGGGTACAGGAAGGGGAGAGACACGCGTGATGCAATATATCACTAATGAGTTCACTAAATAGAGACTTACATAGAATACAGTGAGGATACATCTGTTAATCTCGTATATTTCGATAAGAAGTTCGATATAGTAAATTTGGTAATGAATGAATTTTTTGGAGAAAATAGGAGTAGATTGAAGGAATAGGTGACAACATCTTCAACCTTTACATGTCACAGAATGCTCAGGGGCGAGCGGCGGATGGTTAGTCGGGATTGGCAGAGCTGGGAGAAGAAGTTAGGTAGGGGTGCCTTTCAACATATGTGTGGAGGAAATGGTAAAAGAAACATAGAGAAGTAGGAGCTGGAGGTAGGAATGTAAGTCGTTGGGAAACTCATAAAATAGATAAGGCTTTCACATATTTAGCTTTACTTTGTCAGTCATCTCGGCTAACTGCATTGGAAAGTCAATGCGATTAGTATTGGATGAGAATGAGCGTACATAAAACAAAGGTTATAAGGGTTTCGAGAAAGAGTACGGCTAAGTGTAAATACTAAAATGGGAGGACAAAAAGTGAAGCAGGTGGAACAGTTTAGGTATCTCGGAAGTGTTTTGTACCAAAATGGTCAAATTATTAGGGATGTAAGGAGAAGAATTGTACTAGGTAAAGAAGCTTTCACAAGGAGGAGGGAGTTTATGACAGAGGCGTTGGGTAATGATGAAAACTTTGATATGGAGCGTAGTTTTGGACATCGCGGAAACATGGTCATTGAAAGAGCATGATAGGCGTAGAGTGGAGGCTTTTGAAATGTGGATGTGGAGAAGGATGTGGAAGGTGAAGCGGGACATAAAGGAAAACAAACTAGGAGGTGCTAGGTATGGTGGGAGAGGAGAGAGGATTGTTGGAAGGAATACTAAGGAGGCAGGAATGATTGATGCAAATTGTTGGGCATTGGGATGTTGAAGACCGTGATGGAAGGGAGAATGCGAGGCAAGCGAAGAAGAGGCAGGAATGGGATAGGCATATTGGACGGGATGAAGGAAGTAAGCGTAATTGAAGAGCAAGAGTTTAATGAAATATCGGTGGTCGGGTTTTATTTTGTCAGTAGAGGCAAAGAAATATATTATTGTTCCGTCTGTATCTGTCCAATACGTACCCTAAATGGTATAAGACTAATAAAATATGAGAAAAATGTTATCAGTCAACTTCAGTCTCTCACGTAAAGCTTGAAAAAATCCCATAATTGATGTGATGCGAGCGCCGCAGCAATTATTACCGTTCACTTCGTGGTCCATAGTCCTATGTATATAAAATTCCTCCATTTTTATCGAATTGCTATCTCATCATCAGGAAGAATTTCTGATAAGATTTCTACCTGAGAGTCATAATACAGCGGGAGGGACTAGAGAGATGGAATTTCCGAACATTTCTCTGAATAATGCATTTATTCCTTTCGCCATATTCCTGATTTACATTACTTTGCGATCTGGTTCGCTCACCCGTGACGAGTTTTCGTTTAGCAAAACTAAATGCGCTGTCAATTTTTTGAGCTAATATAAGTTAAATCATGCATTTATTCACCTTTATTTAACTCATCTTTTTACTTTGGAAACAGACTCGTTCGCCCGATGATAATTGTGCTTGAATTTTAATGTGTTTCCTGTGGAAATAAGATGGGTAAGATAATGCTAACCTCGGAAAGTTAATTCAGTGTAAGGACTGCATGTTCCTAGGTTCACTTACAAGGTTGTTCTGCTTAATCTCCAGGTTTTTTCAGCCCATGGAAGAATCATCTTCCCGCATTAGTTCTTCAGGAGTTGGCATGTGTATCTCCATGTACATCTTCTACGCCTCTGATTTCGTCCGTAAGCTGTAATTATTATGTCCACGTATGAGTATTCACCCAGCTAAATACAAGATGGTCTGCTAGATTTTGAGACTTCAATCAGAGCCGAAGTGAGTGTTTTTACCGTGTTTTGGTAATCTTTAATCTGCCCTTCTGGGAAGACTATCAGTCGTTGCCAATCTTCCCAATCCATGAGCATTGGATTGGACCCCTTTATTATCTCTGTACTAAGTATTGCAAAACTGCCGGAGCTCGTAGAAAAAGGACCTAATGAGCAACAACGTCCACTCCGAATACACTTGCCTATTTCTCAGGGACTTATTTCGGGTATAAGAAAATTTTGTTTGATAATAATGGTTGAGCACTATTCATTCCTCTTCTTTTACCATTATCAAATAATATTGGCCGGTGGTCTTTTGTTGGATTGATATGAAATAATTCATTTCTATTTTCCATTGAATAATGTCCATAAATAATAAATCGCAACTAAAAATAACCAATAAATTATTATCATGAGATTATTTTTCCTTTTAAAAGTTATCTAAAGCGATCGAACAAATAACATCTCGACGAATGTGTGAAACTAAGTCACAACTTAATTGGGTAACCCTCAAATTCTTTCCAAAAATGGGCCCTGTATGAGAAAATACTGCCGATAAGTCGATCCCTACTTGAGGTGCTTTGTGGAGGGCACTTTGAGTGAGTACGGCGTCCGTCGGATGGGACGTTAAGCTGCGGACCCCTTGGCGCTTTTCGTAAAGAGTAGGCTAATGCCGACGCCGGGTTTCTCTCCACCCTTCATCCTTTCCTGTCCATCCCCTAAGGCGCAAATGACCTTAGCTGTCGGTCGCCTCCCCTAAAAACTACTACTACTACTACTACTACCAAGTATGCAGAAATGGAAACTCATCATGAAAATAAGTTTTCCTGGCAGCATTAAAGGTATGCATTCATGTACGTAAGCGCATTATCATATTCCATAAACTGTAAAAACTCAAACGGAATGGATTGAACTTAGAAGTCCGGAAATTATTACCTGCACAATAGAGAATGAAACCCTCCCATGAAGTATTGTTCACCATAAACTGGACCCTAAATGAGAATAAAAAATCACCCAGACTCTCATTCTCGGTCCAAGAGTCCCAAATTGCCATTTGATTTCCCGCAGATTAACGACATACAACCTAAAAATAATCGGTGAAATTTTGTGAGAATCGCTATTTAACGAATTCGACATGAGAGTGCGACGGCGTATTCTTGGGAGTCCCGCGCCATGTTCATCCCATCCCCCCCTCTCCCTCGTCCCACATTGACCTCTCCATCCATTTGGACTTTCACACACATTGTCGGAACGAAAATGACTCGTCGCCAGCTTTCACACTTACAAAAAATGTTTGCTGTTGGTTCTCACGACCATATATTCTATATCCGGACTAGAACATTAAAATTAAAATGATAATAAAAATTCTGCAACAAATGGTTGTGGTGTGTGGTTTATTCTCATGTGGTAGTGCATTCATAAAGAGAGGTTTTGGGCAGTTCCTGTTAAATTCCCGTTATACCTCGTACTACAAATCCTATTGACTTCATTTTACTTGATGCGTCCAACTTTCAACTTCATCACACAAAAAAAGCATGTTATTTACCTTTCTTTGTCGCCGTGCGTACTAAAACGCTCTTAAATCAACCCGAAGGTCGGTCTGATAGGTGATGGTGGAGTTCACCCAGTAATAAGCCCCATACGGCGTGTGAAATTCACACATTAGGGTAGGGGGCCAGTTGCTTTATCTGTGCCGGTTATGGTTTCCCAGTAAGATCTGTTACCCGAAAAATCACAAAGCTTGGGTGGAGGTGCAGGTGCCCAGAGAGGTTTACCCGGGAATCTAACCCGGACCCTCCGGTCAGTAGTCCAACGGTCTACCCCTGGACTACCGTGACCAACATAAAAGTTTAAATATATATATGAGTATATGGTGTAGTACTCACTAAGGTGGCTGAAACCACCGATATAATGAAGTGAGTTGCTTTGGTTGGTTTTGTTTAATCTTTGTATTTTTCTACTATTATTTTATGCGCGTACGTTTACGTGTGTGTACATATTCTTCGCATGTGGGTGAGTGTGCATATATGTATGTATGTATGTGTATATATATATATATATAATTATTAGGTAATTTACCGGTTACGGTAGGTTTTTGGATGGACATAATTACTAATTAAATAATTTGTGACCCCTAGTAAAACGCAACATCCTACTCTTCATCAGGTCCCTCTTCAACTCTGAGTACTTTCTTCCTCCCTTCATCCCGTCCAACATCCCTATCCTCTTCCTTCCCTTTCCTCGTTTGCCCAACATTCTCCCCTCTATCACAATCTTCAACATCCCACTGCCGGTCAATACCCCCTTCATCCACTTTTCCTGCCTCCATAGGATTTCTCCCAACAAACCCCTCTCTTCGCCCACCATACCAAGTACATCCTCGTTTTTTTCTTCTGTGTCCATTTCAACTTCTCCATTCTTCTCCACACCCACATTTCAAAAGCCTCCAGTCTACGTCTATCCTCCTGCTTCAATGACCACGTTTCCGCGCTGTACATAGCTACGCTCCATATCCAAATTTACGAGTCTTTTCTTAACATCCTTACTCAACGTCTCTGTCATCAACTCCCTCCTCCTTGTGAAAGCCTCTTTGCCTAGCGCATTTCTTCTCCTTACGTCCCTACTACTTTGACCGTGTTGGTCCAAAACACTACCGAGATACGTAAACTGTTCTACCTGCTCTAGTTTTTGCCCTCCTATTTTAATGTTAAGCTTGGCCTTTTTCTTTCTAGAAAATCGCATTACCTTTGTTTTATTAATATTGGTTCTCATCCCATACCTGTCGCACTGAATTTCCAATTCACTAAGCAATGCTTGCAGCCCCTTGGCTGACTGACAAACTAAAGCTTGGTCATCAGCAAACCTAACTGATTTTACGAATTCCCCGCCCACTTTCATTCCTACCTCCAGTTCTTCCCATGCCTTTTTGATCATTTCCTCTGCATACAGGTTGAACAGCAACGGTGATAATGGGCAACCTTGCCTTACACCTCTTCCTAACACTGCCCATCCGGACTCCCCGTTCCCCACCCGCACCTGAGCAGTCTGAGACATGTAACGGTTGCGGATTAGCCTCCTTTCCCTCCAATCTATTGCTATTTTCTGCATATACGCATTAGTTTTTCCATATATATATATATATATATATATATATATATATATATATATATATATATATATATATATATATATATATATAGTACAATACACAGTAACACATAATATAGAAACACAAACAAAAAAGAGAACACTCACACGTATTTTCTTGATATTTCGACGGAAACAATCCGTCTTCCTCTGAAGATGTAGAAGTAATATATATATATATATATATATATATATATATATATACACACACACACACACATGCATACACACCTGACCATATTCATCAAGGTCATATGTGAATGTCTTTTAAAGTGTTTAAGTTTGTATATATTTTGGTGGTTGTTTTGGCTTATAATTTTAATTGAGAGACTCAGGAGAGGAATTAATGATGCAATGTCTATTTGAGTTTAGCGTTAATTAAAATTTCACTTCGTCTTTAAATTTAATCGTTATTTTAAGTTGTTTCTCCTGGGCAACTTACTATATTTACCCCATTTCTCTCCAGTTACCTATCTAAAAAGACCTCCAATTTCCACTCACCTCCTTACGTAAAAGAACACATTTTCTCTATATTTGAGGCTTAACTAATCTTTCCTTTGCTTCTTTACTTCCCATGTCTGTCACCAGACCCCTCCTAATTTTAAATACTTTCGCCAATAATTTTTTTTTCCCCAACCTTTCGATTGTCAGATCCATTTTTCTCGTAGGCACTGCCAAAAAGGGTGAGCTTTTCCATCTGCTCTAGCTTAGTCCCTCACATTTCAACAATATCTTTCTATTTCCTTCGAACCATGTTACTTCGGTTGCATTATATTTACTCTTTATCTCATACTCTAGGTGTTGCCTGAACGCATATACATCTTCGCAGTTGTAATCCTTTCCCCTTTTATTAGCTCCTCCGGCGACGATTGGCATCCAATGGTTTCTTCTGGCCAAGCAGCTTCTTTGTAAACTCTGCGGGTAAGGCAAATCTCTTCATCCCATTTTTCATTAACTCTTTGCTAATTATTCCGGGAGATTCAATTTTTACCGCCTCCTTTGGCTTCATTTACCGTAACGTCTTTTCTATCTACGACAGATGTCCATAAAGAGTGTTTATAATTTTATATGATAATTTTTTACAGTGTAAAATCTAATTTTGTTTTTTTTTTCAGTCCAATAAAAGGCTTGTCCCAAAAGTAGTAGGGCTGAGTCGATTAAAAAATATGTCTTGTCAGAATCAATATAATCACTCAATAGTCTTCGAAGTAGCACCCTTTTGCGTCCACACACGTCTACCAGCGGGTTTCTCACGCCTCGTACGCCTTCTGGAAGGCGGTGCCCTGAATGCTGCTAAGCTCCCTCGTCACGGCCTGTCGTAACGTTTTCACCGAGCCGTGTTGACGTCCGCTCTGCATGGATTTAGGCTGGGGAAGAGGAAGAAGTCTGGTGAGGTGTGGTCTAAAAAATTTGAATCCGCACTCACATGGTCGAGAAGTTCTTGGCAGATCCGCGTGAGAGTTCCCTTTTGTTCGTCCGAGAGAGCACTTGGCATCAACTTCGCACACACCTTTCTCATGCCCATGTTTTTGTCACAAGTCGATGCATATCACTTTTGGATATGCCAAGTTCATCATAAACCATGCGAACACTACTCTGCAATCCCTGTCTAACAAAGCTTTCACTCTTACAAGATTTCCGTCACTTTTTGAGGTCGAATGGCGTTCTGAACGTTCGGGGTCTTCAATATCTTCTCCACCCTCTCAAAACAGCTTGTGCCAATCAAAAACACCCGATCTACCATGGTATTATCACCATAAGCTGCTTTTAGCATGCCATGAGTCTCTCTCCCGGTTTTTCCCAGTTTCACGTAATATGTAAAGGCGTAGCGCTATTCTAATAACCGGTTGACGGAGCGTTACAAGATCACGTTATAGATGTTTCGCAAACAAATGATTCGCTCTTCGCAAAGGCTGGAAGCCTACTGTCATCGGCCTTTCCTGAGACTTCTCTCCCTCGGCCCAGCCAGAGACACCGCCGGCCATCTGTCCGACCATCTGGGAAAAAATAAGTTCTTTTGCCTTTGGGACAGACCTTGCATGCAATCTATAGATGTTACAAGTTTCATTGATTTCACGCCAGCGACAAACACTGAAATTTGAACTGTTAAGTTAGCTGTATGAAATAAAATTAAAATTTTTCAAAATGAATAATGCGAATAGAAAAAAAATTATTACTACTTGAATAGTCCTCATAGCATTCCTAAACCGACTTGGAGACTCAGGTGCAAGCCGTCATTCTGCACAATAAAAGCTGAACGTGAAAAAAAGGGAACCTGGAACGAATCTTTCAATACCACATTGAAATAATTTGAACTTCCATAAGTAATCGTAAATTAAAATAACTTGGACAATTTTTTGGGCATTATGTCCAGCGAGAGAATTATTTTTAATCGCATTTTGCCTTTTTGGCACTTGCCAACGCAAATCAAGGACCATTGCAGGGACGTTCAAGAGAATTGGGGTGCTAAGGAGGTCATCGCCATTGAACAGTCGATCGTCGGTTCGATTCAGTATAAACGCCGAAGAATATTTGCAGTTAAAAAGAATTTTTCGGCTAGGGATCTCAAACTTCCTTGGTTTTACTCAAATATTATTTGTGTCAAAAAATAATGTTACCTTTATGACTTAAAATCAAAAAATGACAAGCTAATTTGGTTTTAAGCCATTTTTACGCGGTAAAATGTACGGTTGGTCGTAAAATTTCTCTCCAAATTTTTCATGTACAACAACCATAATGCATAGTAGCCAGAACAGGCACGTCTAATGCTTGCACAATGAAAAAGTAACTTTAAAATACGACCAAGGTATCAACTCGTATCGCCACACATAGTTTAACTTTATATTGCATTATGTTTCTATGAATGGGCATCTCACGTAAGATTTTCGCTGCATTTGAAACAATTTGAAATGAAATAATGTAGCTTTCTCTTCATAAAATAGCTAAAACTCATTGGAAGCAGAGCACAGTAAGAATTTTATGCAATTAAAATTATTTTGAGCCTTATTTTTCGCAAAAGTTTTATTTTGCACGAATTGGAATAGGTAAATAATTTTCCCACAGTCACTGGCATAGGGTCAATTTTTTATGAATATGAATGCCCTCCCGAATTACGAGAGTGGTGGTGTACACGGTTGCCTGTATCTCAGGATATAATACTTTTATTCGTCTCTTCCTATCGAGACTTCTTTGAGTGGACCCTCTGCCGTTGAGAGCCCTGAATGGTCATCAGGTGAGCCAAGCGCCGAATCAGCAGAGTTAGCATCACACACATGCCCACATCAGGGCTGTAACCCATGGTCTCCAGGTCAGCAGGTATGTTAAATTACTTGCTAAGCTTTTTCTGCCTGGTCAGCTTTGATTAACTTTTTGCATAAATTTGGTAAGAAGAGTAACATCTATACTGGCAATGTACACTGTCATAAAATTAATAGTGTAACTTTAAAAAACTTAAGATGACTTGGTATTACTTCTCATGGAAGTATTTTGGACTAAGATGAGCAAAGAAGCATGGAAATAAGGAGAAAAATTGTGTCAGGCATCCTTTTGGGCATGGGCACATTGGTCAAAATGAAGGCAATTAAAATGTGTGCTGAATTGAATAATCCTTTGATTTATTTGGGATCTCAGGTGTCTTGTTAGGCAAGGCTAAGAATTTAAGCGATGATCAGTCTTTTTCCATATAAATCCTGCCATAAATGATGGACTACCAACTAAAAATATCATGGCAAGCATGTTTTGATAATGGGCCATCCTGTCCATATCCATCCATGGCCCATCCAATGCCATTCATTTAAAATATAGGTATGCTGAGGAATTGTTAAGCCTATCATAGGAAGGGCTTCGGCTGGGAATAAAAGTGATTGCCAAGGTGAATAACACTGTAAGGCTTACTGATTTTTAAGCAATAGTTAGACAGCCAGGGGATTACATTTATTTTTTTGTTATTAACAGTTAAAATGCTAGAGGTATGACATGGCAATAAATCATATGAAAACAAAATTAATGACATTCTTGACAAGCAGGATTGCAAAGTAAAACTTAAAATAAGAGGGAATAAATGAGAACATGGGGATCAATTTGCATATTTGAGCAGTATTTCGAAGGAATATAAGCAGAGCAGTGGGGATACCAAAACTACAGTATTCAATCCAAATTATGATTTGATATTTGAGGGTCTTTGATATTTAACTCCCAAAAACAGGAAAAATGTTTATAGAAGGGGTGGGGCATTAAAATCTACGAGCATTCGTAGTTGAATTACCATGTTCAACTGCTGGATGTCAACCTGTACATATAAGGCAAAAAATTACTTTTGTACGTGAACTTGCAAACTGAGTACGTGTGCACTCAGTCTTAATAATAGTAATAATTTGGCTTTATTCGGGCAAGATTGAGACTGTAGCAATCCTTTCTTCCATCTAACCCATTGTCAAATACAGTTAATGAATTTATTATTAGATTTGACCGCTAAATGACTTTAAAACAGAACTAGGTAATGGTAATCGATTTATAATGATTATGCTCAAGTACACAGAGCATAGAAAGATATTCATAATTGTGAGAAAAATGTAAGGAATAAGGCTTTTACCCTCAACAAAGAAACCCACAGCAGGAAAACACCCACAAATAAAGGGGAGGGTGAAAAGCCAGTGAAATGCTATGATTTACTTAATTAAAAAGTTAATAAATAAATATAAATAAATCAATGGATAACAAATAAGAGAAGAAACAGAAGGAGAACTGATTTACACATATAAATGTGGAGAAAAATTAATTAAAATTAAATAACTGATTAATAATACAGATGAAAGATGTAAGCATTGAGGAAAAAAATTAAAGAAAAAATATTACTACAATAGGATTAAATGATAATTTTGAAAAAATGTAACTATAACCCATCACCAGAAGTGAGATTTTAACCATAAAGTTAACACATAAAGTGGATATTTCTGACTAATATTTGTGTAAATATGATATGACCTTGAGCTCCTGAAGTGTTTTACTTGCAAATCTGCTGTGATTTTAGGAGTGTCCTATGTAAGGCTCTCTTGAATGATGCAATTGAAGGAGCTTCTCTCAAGAATGGACTGAGTTTATTCCACTCACAGCAAACAATAGCATTATACGGTTCATTGTAGATGACCATTCGATGCTGCCGCAGTATAACCAGGTTTTTATTCCCTTTTGTATTTGTTTCATGAACCTGGCATTGTGTTTTGAAATATTCAAACAAGTAGGGAGGAGTATTTGTGCCCAGAATTTGATTAAGTAGAGAGAGTGTATGAAGTTGACGTCTGTCACTAAGTAATGAAAAGTAATTCCCCCCGCTCTTTCCTCCCCTGCCACCCCTTCTTGTAGCTTGGTATATATAGTATATCCCTTCTCCTTGTACTTTTCCTCACCTGATGATGATACAGTGTATCGAAACCATGGTCGGCAATAAAGTTTTAACTGTGGAAAATTGCAACGAAGTTTTCATTATGTCTCGATTCCACAACATCACGCCTGACTCTTCACTTTTCGTCTGTCACTAAGTTTTAACCAGGAAAGTTTATTAATTTAGTTAGTAATGTGATCGGATATCTGAAGATTAAAATGAATCAAATGCATGAATTGAGCAAACACTGAAGTTTAAACGATAATTAATCTGCTTAATCAGGGTAAACTACATCGGCATAGTTGAAAAGCATTATGATTAGCATGGATACTAAGTGTTTCTTTAAGAACGTAGGGATGATGTATTTGAATTTGAGAAGAGGAAATAGTGATCTATGTACAGATTTGCTTATCTAGTATACTTAAGAAGACCACAATATATTTTCATCAATCAAAATCCGAAGGTTTTTTACAGCCTCACAGGTTGTAAAAAAAACTCAGGTATTGGGTAACCATTAATGCCTAAAGGCAGTCTTTCATTTTTCATGTATCAAGTCCTATACAGTGTATAAGCTAAATGCATTCCGTCATAAATTAAACATGAAACAGTGTTTCACATTCAGTTATAAAACTACTTCACACTATTCCCTGCAAAAAACACAAGAGATGACTTTTAAAATTTCTAGAAATACCTAGTTAAAATTACATGTGAACATTATTATGCAACTACAGTTTATTTCAAGGTTCATTTATACAGTTCATTTCTTGCTAGAGAGATTGCTTGATTATGATAACCATCTCATCCCTTTTTTCTTCATCCCAAATACAATTTTGCTGGCTGAACACAAAGCACAAGGGAGAAATAAATCACAGGAATCATGCAAGCCCCATGCCATCAGTTCATCCCACATGAGTGCCACTGACATTTAGTGTGTTGAATCATTGCCTCACCCATTCTCACTCAATCGGTTAATGTATTTATTTTTAGTGGCTTGAATGATTTGTGTATTTTTTCCAGGACTGTATTAATCATTTTTCTGTGGGAAAAATGACTGATCACTTCCACTGGTACAACAGAAAGTTCAAAGCTGAGTTGCATTATCTGATCGGTCCATTTATTTTTCATCGCTGACATTTCATCATTCACCAACATGCATTTGAGTCTGAAATGTTTTAAAAACAAAGGCTAATATCTTCTTAAGGTTCATCAATTATTTTAAGTAAATGAAAATATTGACCCGACTTTGTTCTATCACATTCACAACAATTTATGAACCAGAAAATCCTTTGCTCAGAGGATCCTCATTTACAATTGCTATAATGATAGTTTAACGTAAATGTATGGTGGGCATAATATATAATTAAAACTCATGATAATTTTAAATGAAAAATACAGGAGCAAGGAGAATTTCAAAAAATTATCTCTTATTCACTTTTACATTTGCGGTCTCATCTTCTTATGGTTTCATTTATTCCTTATGTCTCGATCAAAGTCTGCTTTTTACATTTCTATGAGGTTAAGTCATTCATAAAACATTCTAGTCTCAAGGGCCTCTTGTCTATGATGCACAGAAATTGTACGGTGCTCTATGTTTATTGATAAAAATTATTTTAATCTGGTACCTATCAGTATGCAACTACATAATATATTTCAGAAATTAAATTGCATTTCAATGAGTTCCAATTGCTTGAAGTATATTAATGAAGGCTCATGAGGATTGAAGAATTCACATGAAACATAATAATAAATCCTTAGATCAATATGAAGAGAATTGTGCTTGAACTCTGAGGGAGGGTGCATTTTGTTGGCACCGGTTATCAAAAATCATTTTACCAACATGTTAGGGTGAAAAAAGCAAAATAAGGATTCACTTTGCATGAGAATAATAGGCTGCTGATGCAATGATCAATCAATGTGATGAATTAACATGCTCGTATGACAGAGATAGAATATTAATTATGCAGAATGGGGTGAAAGTGCGGGAGGTGAGAATAGTATTAAGGGATTTTTTTAACTAGGCTTGGCAGCAAACACTTGTGAATTTTAGACATAAATAGTGGACCAAGTAAATAACCTAGGAGTCAGCCTGTCAATCACGCAGCACATGAAAAAATGATAGGAATACCAAAGAGCTGCACCAATGAAAGTGGGATGCAACAAACCAACATTGAATTGGAAGGGAAAAACCTGAGGAGAGTTGTTTTCTCACAATTTTGAAATGTCACATAGAATGTCTCAAGCATTTTAGAGGGAAGGATTTAGTTTTGGGAAATTAAATAGAATACAGAGAAAAGTTGCCATTTTATGAATAATCTTTATGATTGAATGGAAAGTGTGATGCTATTTTTTAAAAACTGGTGGAGATGCTGTAATTGCTACTTTGGCAGAGTCATTCGCTGATGTGTACCAAAATACAAGTTTTACGGTGGATAGGAATGATTTGCCTCACCCAAGACTAAAACCAAGATCCCGTGATTTCTGGCCCAGCTATGAGTCATCTTTTTCAAAGGCGATTTTCTGTTTAATAATTTGGTTTCAACTCTTGGCCAGAAATCAAGGGATCCAGGTACGAATCCCAGTCAAGATGATCAATTTTGACTCTGCACAAAGTCTGCAGTAGTAGTACAAAGAAACCGAAGTAGAGACTGGGATACAACTGAACAATCTGCCACCTTCAGGATTCGAACATGGACTCTTTGGGTGGGAAGCCAGTATGTTAGCCACTACACCATCCCACTCCTAGGATGCTGTACGAATTGATCTCGCTGTTCCTGAATCCGTGCTTTACCATAATATAATCTGACACCGTTTTCAGTCACCTAGAATTTTCATGCATATCTATGCCTTTTTTGATGTCCGAACAAAGTGTTGGTGATGATTAACCCATCTCATGCAGAACTCAATTGTTTTTCCCAGTGGTCATTCTTCATTGCTAAACAATAATCCCCAAACTCATCACAATCTCTTCCTTCACGTACCGCCATATTCCGATTCCCCATCAATATCTAATGCTTCCCTTTTGGACTAACTGCGATTATGTCCACTAACTGATCTTATACCCTGACTTCCACCTCCAACCCTACCATTGCTTGGTGGCATTTATACCTAAACAATAATCAAGTTTGTTGGTTCTGCTTTTACTTCTACTGGTAATATTCTATCCATTGCTTGCTCTGTGTTACATATGCTTCTTTCTACCTTTTTATTCAATAGTATTGCCACCTCTCACTGGCTCTCATTCCACCCACTGTATATTACTCTATAACTATGGCTCCAGTAATCCCACCTATCCTTCCATCTCACCTCACATAGACCTAAAACATCTATGTCCTCTTTCCATCTCTAATTTTATATTTTATAATTTTCCTGTACTCAACATTGTCATAACATTCCAATTCTGATTCTGTCTTATTCTAAATCTTCTGAGCTGCTGCAGTTGGTTTTGCTTTGGAAGAGTTTCATGAGATGACAACCATAGAAACCTTGCCTCTCCCACTGCCAGGCACGACACACAGCTAGCTGATTAGGCCGAGTCCCATAGTTGCCAGACCTCAGTTTCACAATATTGTCCTAATATCATAAAAATAATGGGATGAATAATTTAGGTGGTTTCCCATTACCTTCCTCAATAGTGTTTTTAATGTGACACCATCACTCAAT
Source organism: Hetaerina americana (assembly GCF_022747635.1). Lineage (NCBI taxonomy): Eukaryota > Metazoa > Arthropoda > Insecta > Odonata > Calopterygidae > Hetaerina > Hetaerina americana. The sequence continues at coordinate 105,791,173 of NW_027286069.1, read as the reverse complement.
GGCCACACCACTCTGGTCAGACGCCTTTGTAGCTGCCATACCGAGGAGCAGATGCTGCGTGGACTACCTTCCGTCTGACTCTCAACCTTCAACCTATCCATCATGGGTGACCCTACCAGGAGCAATTATCGTTGCGCCTACCAACACAGCTCTAGGGGTCATTGGAAGGCACAAGGCCTTCCACCACGCTAAGGTTGTAGTCCATGGGAGGAGATATAATTAATATGAGATATAATTTTCCTCTCTCACAGTTTAATGCAAAAACAGCAGGAAATTTTTAGGATGACAATTTGAACTCCTGAAATACCATTAATCATCAATTACTCTAATGGCTTGGTGGCCTAATATCCCTTGCGTGAAGGCTCTCATGGTGAAAAGTAAATCTTCTCTTTTGTGTTTTCCAGCACCATCTGGTGATCAGCAAGGGTGTGGTGCTGTCCTTCTGCATGAGTGGAGAATAGGAGTTTTAGCTGGGCTATGTCAGGCATCTTTGACATTCTAAGGAGCTCTTTGAGGTTACAGTTGAGAATTTCCAAAATGAGTAACAATTCTTTTCATTCAGATATTTAATAACCATCATAAAGAGGATTTGTAACAGAGAATACATTGGCTAATGAGCATGTTAAAAATCTGTAAAATTGATGGGTTGGGTATTAATATATGTCCATATTTTGTTGTAATTCATGCAGTACAGGCAGGCATGTACATAGTTTTGTCAAAATGATACATGGATAGCATAATAAACTTTTGCCATCTTAAGCTTATCTGAGTTTGGAGAAAATGAACAAAAATATGATGCATTAAGGTAGGATAGTGAATCAAAATTTCAGTGGATAAAATACGGATGTGTCAGACAGTGAGTGAAGGGGAGGTGTTAACAATTGGTGAAGACATGATTCAAGGCAACACATGCTACAGGGATGTAAGAAAAATGTTCAAGTGAATAAAAGAAGTAAATCAAGAACCTGTAGAAAAGCCAATGGCGCCATCCTGATTATGTTATACATGGACCATGGAACTACTCCTAAAAGAAATGGCAGTAAGTCATAATGGAATGTGTTCCTTTGATGGAATGACACAAGCACTTATATCAACAAATAAATAAGCCATCAACTTTCTTTATCTCCATAAGAAAGTGTCAAAGAATAAATTAATTGGCACTTTTTAAATATATTTACATAAGATTGGTGAAGAAGGTAGAAGGGTGTTGATTCGAAGCAGAAAGGTTTCCTTGACTGGGACTTGAAGCAATGACCTTGGACTTACCAGGCTGATGCTAAACAAATTTAGCTATTGAGGGGATGTAATTACCATGAAATCTGCAGCGGTTTTATCCAACTAAGTGACCCAATTATTTGTCCAAGAGGTGATGCATGGGAATTGTTTCAGCTCCTACTAGAGAAATGGATGAATAATCAAGAAGGAAAGATAACAGCGGAAGCAATTACACAGTGTCATAAAGAGTAGTTTCAGTGCATTTAAAGACACCCATAGCTAGAATTAGGAAATAGGTGATATTGGCCAAATACACATTCAAACACGAAAACCCATCAAACTGTGAAAACATATTGACACAGACAGAGATATAGGGAAAAAGAATTGAAACACAATTAAAGCACGAACACGTTAGACAGGCAGTATGTTTCCTTGAAGGCTTAATTGCAGAGCATCCGTCCAGCAATTCATAGATCTTAGGCTCACGTCCCAGTCAAGGACACTGGTTTTCTGTTAGATATCTACAACCTACTACCTTCCCCACTAACCCTATGTTAGTCACTTATTAGCTTCTATCTCTCTTCCCTATATCTATATCTGTGTTAATATGTTTTCAGCATTAAGCAGGTTTTCATGTTTGAAAAAATGAATATGAATATTCATACACACTGGTAGCATTTCCAGACTTTATCCATTACCTGTAGATTAGTGATTTGGTATGTATGTATTTCAGGAATAGGTATGAATTAGACAGCAACTGGAGATGGCAATGAAAGGGGAACAATGTGAATGAATCTCTTTCACTATTTTATGATAACACTTCACACTTCAAAGAATGAACAATCAATTACATCACATAATGTGCAAAAGAGGCTGACATGCAAAGTACATTCTTTCATCCGTGCATTGACTTGATGATCACCACATTGGCCACCGATTGGAGATGGACAGAAGAACAAGCACAGTCCCGTTATTTCACGTATGTCAGCACTGCATCAGTTTCTGTGGGGAGAGTCGCAACCTCGAGAGGACATGGGTCGGCATGCACAGCGTGGCATCCACCGGCGCAACACTCTCGTTGCCGAGCAGTGAAAGTGCAGCCAGTCCAAACAGTGTGTGGAATGGATCGGGCAGGTCACCCGGTCTGTCGGCGAACCCTCCCGTCTCTGTGTCCTGGCACGCAAGGATGAAGGCCGAGAGTTGCTCAGAGTCGATCCAGTGGAGACGGCCTAAGATCGAGAGGGAAGCAAGCACCCACCACGAGTAGCACACGTCAGGGAGTTTCTCCGGACGTCCATTGAGGCCCCCAGATGGCAGCTGCCTCTCGCACAGCCACCAACCCAGAAGATCTGCGTTGACCACATCAAGACGGCCTGTTAAGTATTTCATAATGAACTAGTATGAATCATGAAGGAGTGAGAAGAGAAATACCTTCCAAATTTTAAAAATGCAATTGTGGATGAAATTAGGAAAAGTTATACCAAGGAGGAGTAAGAAATGATGAAGTGCTAAGAAGAATTGGAGATGAAAAATAACCACTTGAAGATATAACAAAGAGGAAAAAGACCGCTGCTGATAAGGGACAGTTTACAAAGCTGAATAACAGAAGGAAATTTAAATGAAAAAGAGGAAGGAAAAAATATGCATGTCATTAAACATGATGGCAAGAAGAAATTATGAACATGGACGAGGGAGGTAGTATGGGGCAGAGAAGACTGCGGAGTCAGTGGATGCCCATTTTTGGATAGTTTTGCAAAGAAGATCACACTTGAATGCATAATTCACCTCACTCTGAGAGCCATTAAATCCATGAACTAGAGATAAAAAAATCTTACGTGGGCTGTAAATCACTTTCTCCACACTTCTTAGAGCTATCGAAATTTTCCAAACTAATATTTCAAAACATAAAATACGAGGGTAATTAGAAAAGTTCTTGGAATGGAACTGAAATAAACGATTGCCCTCATTTAAACTTTTTCATTTTTCAATCTAGTCTCCCTGTACACTAATGAACTTGGTCCAGCCATGTCCCAATGTCTTGTTCCCATCTAAATTATTAAACTCCTACAGGCCTGCAAAATACCCATCCACTTCAGCTGTTAGTTCTTTGTGTGAAGAGTATTTCCATCCATTGAGGAAAATTTTGAGGAGAGGGAAGAGAGGGAAATCTGATGGATCCAAATCAGGTGAATAAGGTGGGTGTGGCAACAATTTGTACCTTGGTTCACATATTTTTCCCAAGACAATGGCATGTGTGTGGGCATGAATTGTCTTGATGAAAGATGGCTTTCTTCCATGCAAAACCTGCCCTTTTTTCAGGTATATTTTGCAGTAGTTGGTCCAGGAGGTTAGCATACCATTGTCCAGTAATTGCTTGACCAGTGGGAAGATAATTGATCAGCAAAATCCCTTTTATTTCACAGAAAACTTAAGCCATCTCTAGGGTATAGCAGAGGACACAAGTTTTATCTGTGGTCGCAAACTGTTGGTTGCTCTTAAAACAGGTCAAAAATTGCCTGGAAATTTCCATTATAATGATTTCTGATCCCAAGTCATGAGTCCTGGCACCCATCTAGCAGATAATTTTCTCATATCCAGTTCCACACTTGAAATATGATATGCTCATTCAGATGACACCCCTACAGCTTCAGCGATTTCTTTAGCTTTCAGTCAGTGACCCTCCAAGACCATTTTATGCACTTTTGCAATAATTTCTAGGATAGAGGCACATTTTAGCCAACTACAATGTCAATCATCATCGAAGCTGTCCCAACCAAACTTAAAACTCATTGCTCCACCTGTGAACAAACAGTTGAATATGAAGCAGCAGAGTCCCCAGAGGGTTCTGAAAGTCAGCATGGATTTCTTTTGATTTCATACCTTTCTCTACGAAGTATTTAATCACTGCTTGAATCTCAATCTTCACAAATCATTACATGGGAATAACAGAGAGGCATCCGTACCACAGATCTCTTCCCAGAGCACTGACACATTACATGTTTACATCAGTGCTCTGGCACATTACTCGTCATTAAAGGATTACCTATTACTACGTGGAAAACTCGTTGTGCCAGTGCTGACATCTGGTGGTGATTCTGAGAGCCTTTCAAACTACCATCTACCACTACCTAGAAAAGTAGGTGAATAAATAAGAGAAATAAAAGTCTTTCAAAGGAGGAGTGATTATCTTACGAGACACATTTTGGCTCTGGATGGTCAGAGGAAGGCAAATATTGAAAGTGAAGTGTATGGAAGTTACTACAGGATACAGACACTTAATGAATACACATATGATATAAAAGACATTGAATAGAATATTTTCTGCCCAAAAAACCACAGCAATCACCCAGAAGGTTAGTTTAATGGGTGAGGATGGAGCTCACCTCGTCCTAAGCCCAACTGCATGTGAAATTTACGCATAAGGGTAGGGGGGCCAGTTCCTTTTCCTGTGCTGCCTGTGATTCCCCAAGAAGTTCTATTAACCAATAAAGCCCACAGCTTGGGGGAAGCTTAGGATGTCCAGAGGTGCCCTCAGGAATTGAACCCAGGCTCTCTGTTCAGTAGTACATAGTTCTACCCACTTGACTACCTTCTTTCATCTTTTCTACCACATTCACCTTTCCTTTGACTTTTCATTAACCCATCATCAAGTAGCCCTTTTCAAAAAGAATACGATTACAGATTTAGATTTGACCTCCAATCCTTTCCCCTTGTGCATATTGACTGAAAGAGTACAATACTACTCATGAAAATTGTTAAAAAATAGGAAATAGGTATTTACTTGACTCTAATACATATATCATTAATCACTTCCAGTCCAGAGGATATTTAAGCACAGAAATTCAACTAAATTTAAAATGCTGGTTATTATGGAGGAGCATTCATTAGAAAACATATCTACCGATTCAGTCCCAGTATATTTACCATATTAATACCCAAAATGTACTTTTTTTGAAATGATATAAAATTGAACAAAGTAGACAGTAGGCATATGAGATATGCAATTGGAATAAACGTAATTAATACACAGCAAATATAGAAAATATCAAAACACAAGTGCTCTGCATTAAGCCGAGCACTAAGAATTTGCTGTGAACTGAGAGTTTGAACTGAAAGCACATTTGGTGCGAACATATCTTCAAGTTAACTAAATATGTATTAAATCAATGAAAATGGGATAGCCGAGACCGTAAACTTGATGGCACAAGGTTGAAAAGGGGGTGGGGGAAAAAACAAAGTTACAATTAACACACACCATGTCAATTGGGCGTGTTTAAGAATCAGTGACCCGCATATACCTGAATCACACACCAAAAAATCAAAATAAATAATAAAAATTAAAACAAACTTACAGCCTCTTGATCACAAGGGTGTCTTAAGGAATAACAGCACTCCTGTAAATCACATTCACACACACACTCAGCATTTGCAAGGATTCCTTCTATGACAGTGACCCGCCACTCTCACAGATGAATACCAAATTATAAACGAATGTAGCGGAACAGAACGGATTTACGTAAACAAGCAATCACTCAATCACTCCGGTGTGTTAGACCTTTGTGAATCGCATTTACACACACACTCAGGGTTAACAAGGAGCTCTCCTATGTCAGTGACCCGCCAATCGCACAGATGAATGCCAAGTATCAATAAAACAGATGCAAGCACGCTTCCGCTCATTCACTCAATCACTCAGGTGTGTTTTATCCAAAAACAGTGACCTTAGCGATTCACAACTACTCACTCTTTCAGGGTTTACCAGGATTCCTCCTAAGCCAGGGACCTGTCAATCATACAGAAGTAACAAACGAAACAGAATGGATGTACGTAAACATGCAATCACTCAAGTGTATCAGACCTTAGTGAATCGCACACACTCACCCTTTCAGGGTTTGCAAGGATTCCTCCTATGCCAGGGACCATCAATCACACAAACAAAAAATAAGGAAGTAGGAATCGGGGATAGTTAAGTGCTTTCATTTTACATTTACATGCATTAAATCCGCCCCAAGGCCAAAATAGATTTGCTTGAAAGCTAAAAATGGGTATTTACTCCACTGAATATGACTCATAAGTGATTTTTAACAATGTTTAAGAATATATTAAGCAACTATTTATACAAAAATACTATCTCATATAAGTTATTACACTTTCATGGAGGGTATGCAATTATGTATTAAGTGTCCACAGAAACACCAATTAAATCGATTTTTGTATTTCCTAGTGATCACAAAAAATTCTGACTTAACTTCCATTCTGCATGTTTTATGCAATTTTATTATTGGATTTCTCAAAAAAGGGTTTGAGAATCATAATTGCTAAAAAAAGTATGTCACAAACTAAAATGTATTCAGTGTATCCCGGGAGAGTCCCTTAAGGTCATACAAACAGCATGCATTTTCAGGTTCCCTTACCAGTCAAAGACAGCATTCCAACACAGCAGTAAATTAACCCAGCGTGGCTCTCTGAGCCTGGTCTTGATCCAAAGCCACCATCAAAGTTCATGCATGACACCACAAACTGAACAGCCTTGTCTACATCAATGGCATCTAACCTGCCCTGAATGTAAAAAATTATACAACTTTAGAACTCTCTATTATGGCTAAACATAAAGGAAAATCAACTCAATCAGCATTCTTAAAGAGTCAAGTTAATTCAAAATGAATACAGAAAAGTAATAAAATAAAGGGAAATCTGATCACAAGGAAAATATTCATATCAGTCAGTCAATAATTGGGTTTCTTTAAATACAATACAGAATATGTAAATGTAAAAGGTATACCACAAAATGATTGATAAATAATATTTTAGAAATCCCACAGTACTTGGTAACGAATATAAGAAATCAGTTAAACTTTAAAAATTTGGCTATTATAGAGGAGCAATAAGGTTATTATTTTTTGACATACATACATAATGTAAAATATTTAAGAAATGCATTAGCATTGCACAATAAGCAATACAATATAAAATAAACTATTTGTTTTGCATTTTCCACACAACCTTTAATGCTAAATGAAAATTCCAATAAACTGTTTGAACTATGGTCATCATTAATTATTTCTTTAATTGAAAGTTGCAATAAGAAATATGAAAAGACAGAAACGGCTGGTAGGGAAAACATTGAAAAATTGGTATCATGGGTTTCAGGAGAAAAGAGAATTGTTAGGTATATTGGGTAGAGAAAGAATGAAAATAGGCTTTCTAGACAGCAGGGAGGAATATGGAAGTTGCAACGAGCTGACTAAGGAAATGAAAGGTAAAGAAGGGGAACTTCTTGGGCTATATGGAAGATAACAGGGATTAGGGACACTTGAAAACCTATCCCTAACAGATAGAATACTTTATTTCAAACTATGACTAATCACTGATACCCAGAATAACAACAAAATTACATAGTAAAGCCAGTTCCCTTAAGGAAGTGCTTCGCCAACTGTATTTGCAGTACTCTTAGAATTAAACAAATGCTGAAAAAGAATCTCCATCAATGTTAAATTGTCAAATTTGCATATGTACAAGCAATATACTGTGGTTTGCTCAAATCAAAGCAGTGATATCGCATGTATTACATACCTAATGAATTATTTCCTTCACATGAACTTACCAGAAGATAAAGGCATGCCACTGCACAAAATGAGAACCGGGTGTCCACTTCACCCCATTTGTCCCCTGTAAAGCTTCCATCCTCCTTTTGAAGGCTCTTCACATAACTCACCACTTTGTCCACATCAATGACATGAGTTGCATCATACATGCTCAATATCTGTGAAAACATAAGAAAGTCATGTATTACTTAAGTTTGTAAGGTCATTGTAAAAATATTGTACCTGATTAAACGTAAAGAAGGAATTGGAAATTTGTATACTTCCATCTTTAAGAGTAAACTCAAATTGCTTCCTTAGCTACAATGCTGTATACCAACATGACAGCCATCTCTACTTTTCTGACAGAGACATTTGTGGCAACATATGTGCATTTTCCCAATAATAATGAACCCTCTTTTCTTTTTCCAACCTCATCACCACACGTAGGTAAGACTCTAATTCTAAAAGTTATAACATGTAACACACTTTTGTACAGCAAACATTATTGAAAAGTCTATAACAATAATAATCCCTACTTAAAATGACAATATGAATGAAAAAACTTGGAGTTCCTTCAACTTTTGTTCAATTTATTAATAATTCAAGTAAGGATAGTAAATATTTTTTTGTTTTCCCCGCACGGACCTATCTGTTGATCTCTTCATTTTTCATGTTCTTATAATATTCACCAGTTTGATATGACATGAGTTTTGCTTCCAATCCAGTTAGTATACACAGGTAATAGATTCCTGAAAAAGCCACCTACATGCTTCAGGTTCTGGCTGAAATATTAAGGAAACCGATGTTAACTTAAGCCAATGAGATCCTGGGAAATGGGAGTAAGAACGAGTTGGAAAGGAATTATTTCAGAAATTTGAGGAAGGATTTCACATCATTAATACCTCACTGAAACAGGTTTTCAGAGGCAGTTAACTTGCAGGTACCTATATGATACATATCTTCGATCAGACGTGATCACCACAAATAGGTGAATTTTGAAGAGTAGGGTCACTATAATCAGAAGAGTTACAGAAAAATGTGCGTTATAATTGTGCTTCAGTAACTATGCATGCCCAGGGCCACCCACGGCACTTACAGTTACCAAAGGAGACATTATTCCATTTCCATGAGAGAGTACATTGTTATTAACTTTTAATGAACTCATGTAGAGTTGTTCTTTAAAATAACGCAGGTGATCTCTCGATAATATTTTGTTGCACAATATGCGGATGTAGTTTATATTGTTCTCACTTAAATTTCTGGGAATGATGTTGAGTTTCAGGTATTTCAATTTCAAAGTAAATTTGTCCAGGTATCTCCTCAAAGAGACGGTCATTCAAATTTGAACAATGAGAATTTACCAATTACCAACTTCATTTTATCCTTAGCTTTAGCAGTATATTACATGCAACCCACCTAATATCACTAGCCGAATAAATAAATTTGAGAATGCATTCCTCACCTGAACAGCACTTAGAGTATACAACAAATGAGGGTCATGTCCAACGCTTGCGCTCAAACCACCGGAATCATCCTGACACGTCTTGATAAAATCCAGCACATCGTCTTTATTCATTCTTTTGAGTTGTCCCATTAACTCCATCGCAGTAAGTCCCCAGTATATTCCCGACATTCTTAGATATTCTGTCATACAGTATTCCTAAAAATGGGGAGACAGTTATGAATAAGTATCAGTAGAATGATAATTACACGACAGGAGAGAACTACTTACATAGTTATCTTTGTTGGAGCCATATGATTCTATAAAATCAGCATGTTTTTCTAGCAACAGAGATTTAGGTGCGCTGTCTTTAATGGTAACGTCATTCTGTATCGAGGCCTACGGTAAAATTATGACCGTTAGTTATGTACACCGAAAATGAAGCATAAATCTTATAATTAACTGCCTCAGTTAATGACTTAATTTATAGAGGCTTGATACACTTTTTGAAACTAGAAATACAGAAAACTGCAGTAATACTAAGCAGCACATTGTCAGTCCTAATAATGCATAATGCTCACCATTTGTTTTATAATATCTAAGAATACAAGGCTTTTGCATCAATTTACAGTTTCTGGTTGGATTCGGGCGATGCCAAAATATTACAGCTCCTATCAAGTGTTTGGTGACTACCCAGGTAAGGCAGTTGGCGCATGCTGATTATCATATTTTTCTCTGGTGCATGGAAAGTATAGAAAAGAATACAAGAAGCCGTGACGTTTCACAAAGAAAACCGGTAACAGATACGTGAATAATCAATGACCATCAGTGAAAATTATTTCTATTGAGGAACATTTGGCGATTTCGGGTATATTTCGCCCTTTTGATCCGATTTCATTCAGAGATTGTTGCTCTTATATTGTTGCTGCACCATGTGTAGTATTATCTCGCAAGTGATTGTGTGAAATGTGGCCCACACGCCATCAAAATGAAGCGGAATATTACAGAACTTAATGAAAAAGCGTGGAAAGAAACGGAAAGCTTACTTGTCCGAGTGCCCAAGCTTGTTGTGAAAAGTTGTTATACGGAGTGGAAAGTGTTGGAATTGGCAAATTTTGACAAAAATGGCTGATGTACTGGATATAGATAACGCGGAGGAGTTTGAAGTAGACGATGAAGGTGATCGTAAGTATTGGGAAGATTTTGTTACTTGGGTTTTATGAGGAATGTTTTTCCGTTCCTAGTTTGTTCATACCATCATGCATCAAGTGTGTTATGTGTAACAAAAGCCGAAAATAATTTATGTAGAAGGAATCGCAAGGCTAAAGGAGAAGGCCAGAAAACGAAAGGGGAGAGGTTTCGGTGCGGATAATTCAGCAAGAGAGGAAATCCGTGACTATGAGTCTATGGAGGTTGATGGTGATGAAGAGCCAGGCCCACAAAGATGTAAGTCTAAACAATACTGCTAACTGTTCTATTGTATATTAAAATCGAGCTTTAATTTTTGGGTATGGCGCGCTTATAAGAGCAGGTATGCTCGTGTCAAGTTAGTCAATTTGAATGCAATTCAATTTTCCATTTATGGAAAAACTTAAGCTGATAATGCGCATGGTGCCTTTAACTGCAATCGGTGAAAAAACTTTAATTAGCAGCTATATCTGCCATTTCCTACTTGTTTTCACAATTAATACAACGTTATATAAGTATCCATTTTTCATTTTAGCTGTTGAAGGGTGGATCTTGTGTGTGACATCAGTGCATGAAGAAGCGCAAGAAGATGATATTCATGAAAAATTTTCCGAATTTGGAGAAATTAAAAATATACATCTCAACCTGGATCGCCGTACTGGATTTTTGAAGGTACATTTTGTTGGATCGAGAAAAGAGCACTTGAAAACGGGAAGTGATTATGAATCTTCTCCTGATTTACATAGGCTCTCTCGATTTCCACCTTTGAAATTACTTTGTGGGCATAGTGGTGTTAAGAAATGGTCACCTTACCTTACTTATTACCTGCTCTTTTTGCAGGGCTATGCTCTTATTGAGTACGAAACCTTTAAGGAGGCACAGGCCGCGCGGGATTCCCTAAATGGCACAAGTATTTTAGGACAACCAATATCTGTTGATTGGTGCTTTGTCAAGGGACCAAAAAAGTGAGTAATGACATTCCACCACCTCATTTACATCTTTTAGGTGTACAGTGTATTCATTCACACATTTGGGCTGGCTGCAGACACTAATCGTTTAAGTCTTAAGATATGCTCCAAATTATTAGATTTAACACACTGCTCAAATGTGAGGTTGTAATTTATGTTGTTATTATCCAGACCAAAATTGGCCCTCAATTTATTTCTTTTATGTAGTACACACTTCATTCAAATACTATAATTACAAGATTTAGCAGTCTTCAAGATATCCCAGATTTTTAATTATACCTCTCCCTTGTAAAGAGAATTATTATGGAGACTGTTGAAGTTTACCCAGGTTGAAAATTGTGTTTGTTGCTGTGTGAAAGCCCATAGAAAATCATGAAAAATATTAGTAGCTGGTTTTTTTCTTTTTGGTTAGCAAAATAATGAATGACTTTAATCTAATTTTGTCTTTCACGTATATTTAAGAATCCTATGTCATTGTTTTGTAATAGTTTGTTTTTTATTTAACGCAGTAATATTATTGTGTATCTAATTTCCTACTTAATATAACACTGTGCTACTAACTCTCAATTAGCATTTCCTTCCCTAAATCTTGTCTTCTGTTTCATTCCAGGACCAGAAAAAGCCGTAGGAGGAGATAGGTGCAGGAAAGGGGAAATGCTGCAATTCAGTTTGGTGGGAGATGTACTTTACAGTCTCTTAATAATATTCTCATTAAACATCTATTGTGCCAGAAGTGATGGTAAAGTCAGGTTTTCTGTAAAGGAAAATGTATCTGCACTTTTACATGTAATATATATATTTTGTCTGTCAATTATATTCCTGCTTAATCTTCATTTTTTGCATGCAAAATCATCACCTCTCCCCTTGGCATAACTATGTATTAAATTTTTCAAGAAAATTAATACCAGATAGTCTCAAATGTTTTAGAGAATAACTTCGCATAATGTAAAATACATACCATTTAAATCCTGTGATTCAATCTATTTTTGAAATGTGGTGGCCTAATAAGCCTTTACCAAAGTTTACTTATTTTTAAATCCCAGCGATAAAATGTAACTTCCTACAGTTTTTTACCATTGAAGTTGCAGTTAGTGTTATGAATGAATTGTTTGATGAATGGCATTCACTGAAAGGTGAAATATGAGGGCAAAATAGAATACGAGGGGGCAAGGTAAACTTAAGTGGCAATATGGCAAACAAATTCAATAATTTCTTCATAGATATCATTGGCGAAACAATAGCACAGAAAAACTTTCTAAATGATAGCATAGAAAAAGTAATGCACATTAGTGAATCAATTTACTTAAATCCCACCACAGAAAATGAAGTCAGAAATATGATCAAGGAACTAAAAAACAAAAAATCCAGTGGGCATGATGGCATATCAAATTATCTAATTATTATTATTATTAATTTTTATTTAACCAGAGATCACAATAAAAAAATACCAGGTGGGTGGTGTATGTACATGATATAAGGCACGTCAATGAGGAGCAAAGACACAGGCTCAGTTAAGATGCATAAAAGAAATTTTGCTCATAGTTACATAAATGTTTGGTACAAACCCATGAACATTGGCTGTAACATGCAATATCAAATTCAGAAAAATCATTGATCATTAACATGAATCAGACCATGACCATTGCTAGAAACTAAAAGTATGAACTTACTGGTTGGGAATATTGTTGAGATATTCATCAACCGAGTAAAACATATTGCGCTGTAGATATCTTTTTAATTTATGCCTGAATGCAGCAGTTCCCTTTGTATCCTTGATACTTTTGGGTAGTTTCTTATATAATCTGATGCCCATTTCATTGGGTCCTAATTTCAATGCTTTAGTTCTTATATTCCCATAATGGAAGTCATTCCTGCCTCTGGTGTAATGATGATGATAGGCAGAGTTAAGAGAATAGTTGCCGATGTTATTTTTTATATATAGAATTAAAAACATAATGTAGATGCATGGGAGTGGTAGCAAATTTAATTCACAGAAAATAGGCCTTGATGGAGCATTGTGAGGTTTCCTGGTGATGATTCTAATAGCTTTCTTTTGCATTTTAAAGATGGTTTGAGAAATAGCAGCTGATCTCCATAATATTATACTGTAGGTTATATTTGAATACATTTCCCCATAGTACAAATTGAGTAGTACAGTTTTACTTGTAGTTTCATACAGGTGTCTTAATAAGTAGCAAGTTGAACTGAGCTTGTGTTGAAGGGCTTTTACATGAGTATCCCAAGAAATATTTGCACATAGAGAAATACCTAGAAATTTGCATAAAACTTTGTCAAGAATCCTTCACTTTATCTTTTACCAATATAGCCAATGAATTGTTTCTAATTGGAAAATTTCCTTAAGAATTAAAAATAACCAAAGTTATTCCACAACATAAAAAGGGAGCCAAAGACCAACTGAATAATTACTGGCCAATCTCACTAATTTCATGTATTTCAAAAATACTTGAAAAATTGATGGAAGAAAGACTATTCAAATTCCTCACAAAAAATAAAGTTTTCTCTCAGTCACAGCATGGTTTCACAAAAAATTCAAGTGTAGAAACTGCATGCAGTGATTATGTAACAAAAATTGCCCAAGCTTTAAGTGATAAAAAGCATGTTATAGGGGTAAATATGGATCTATCAAAAGCCTTTGAGTCTGTAAAATCTAGCATTCTTTTAACTAAACTAGGACATGGTATCAGGGGAGTAGCTCATCTCTAGCTTACATCTTTTTTGGAAAATAGGAAACAGTATGTAGAAATTGTCGGATAAAATGGTGCTACCTACAAATCAATGAAAACTATTAAATATAACACCATATTCCATTCCATATTAGGTCCTTTACTTTTCCTGGTGTATATGAATGACATTGAAAAAGCCATAATTTCTCCAGATAATAATAACATGGTGCTCTATGCAGATATAAGTCTAATAGCAGGTCATACGAAACCATCTCAATTAGAAATAGATATGTATGCTATGGTGAATTCAGTCGCTCAATGGCTGAATGTAAATAATTTACAACTAAATGCAAGAAAAACAGTTTATTTGGTATTTAGTAATAGAGACCTTCAGTCAAATATTTCTGTAGAAATAGGAAACCAATGGATATCCGAGTTAGGGCATACCACCTTATTGGGTTTAGAAATAGACAACAAGTTAAGCTGGAGGTTTCAAATGGAAAAATGTAGTAAAAACTTATGTTCCGCCCTATTCCTTCTAAAATATTTTGCCAACTATTTTAACACAGAAATATTAATCCCAGTATACCACGGTATATTTGAGTCCATAGCTCAATATGGCATCGTCTGCTGGGGGAGCTCAGCACATGGAAACATCAATAGAATACTCACCCTTCAAAAACGGGCATTAAGGGTCATATTTAAACTAAATGCAAGAAAATCCTGCAGGGAGTATTTCAAATGTCACAAAATCATGACCATTCCCTGTATCTATATGTTTAATGTGATTTTGTATGCCTGCACCAAAGCCCCTTCACTGGTCAGAAATAGGGATGTTCACAAGTACGACACCAGGGGTAAGGATAATTTTCATAATGGCCATTGCAGAGTAGAAGCACTACAAAAAACTCCAGAAATTTTAGGAAGACTACTGTTTAATCGACTTCCTGAAGAGTTTAAACAAATACTCCATCAAGAAAATAAATTCGAAAAAAGTTGAAAAATTTCTTTTTAAATAATGTTTTTTATAGCGTCCAAGAGTACATAGAAAGAGCAAATGTAGGGAATTCTGTTTTTAAATCTTTAATACTCATATACTTCATGTAAATTATTATTCCTATGAATTTGTATGTATGTTAATGCACCTATAAATATAATTGAATCTTAACAAAGCCCATACAATTATGTACTGTTTTATGACGAATAAATCTGTTTTAATTATTACTGAAAAATAACCAAGATAGGAACTTGAATTTTAAATTCTTGTTTTAATTTTTGTGTTAAAGTCAAGATTATTTATTATTTTTGTGGCAAAGGCTTCAGCTGTTAGAGCAATGTCATGCATGTACTTTCGATTTCAAAGGAAAACTTCAAGGTAGAGTAGGTATGTATATATTATAAACATATGTACTAGGTGTTTGGAAGGGGGCAACTGGTGAATATTTTAGTGGGTGGGAGGACACAAGTCAGTGGTGTCTGAGTTGGTAGAGGAGGATGAGCAGTGTTTGTCTGTTGGTAAGATTGAACTCATTATAATGAGAGTAGAGTAGTGCAGAAATTCCTTACATCCTTGGTCCATCGAATATTAGGCAATAGGGGGATTTATCAGGTTGATAGTACTAACAATGTCATTTCATTTACTTGTGTCATGCAATGTTTTCACCAAGGGATGTCAGAAAATATGAATATAATGCAAAAAAGTTGTTTAAATATAAAATTTATTGGAAGAAAATAAAATTTGAAGTATAAAAATGAAAGTTAACGTATTGTCTAGGACTAGGATCCACATAACCCTTCATGTTAATATTAATCCACAATGGCTAATTCCTGCTTTAGGTCCTTAAGCTTCATCTCTAAATTGGAAAAATATTTCATTTTGGCCACAGTCTCTTTGACTTTCTCCAAGTCCTCTTCATTGAATGCCCTCTTGACCTCCCTAACAAAAATGAAAGTCACAGTAAATAATCATTAAAGATCAAAATTCAACAAAATAATGTACATAATGATGATCACAGGGTAAAAATGGCACAAGTCCCTCAGGTTTTCATTGAAGTAATTTTCAAATACAACTTTCTATTCCCTCAGCTAGAGAATATGGAACTGAATCCTTTAAAGAAGTAAATTTATAGCTGCAGCAGTAATAATTTGCTGTAGTCTGGCTTAGCAGCACCACATACAAAAAAGCCCAAATGCACTGAAATGAACCAATTAATGATTCCCACCACGACTTTAAATTGATGGATACTCTCATGAAAGAGGAATCCTTTGCATTATTTCATTGATGGGACCAGTTTTGCATTAACAAGACCTCTTTATGACACTTGAAGCACACCATCAATATATGGTATTTAAATTTACATATAAAAAACATTTTATTTCAAATAGACACAAGAGCAAGGAGGTAGAGGGTGGAACAGGGAGAACAGTGTTGGGATTGAGGACAGAGTTTGAAAAGTGAATCAGTTTTTCAATCCAAAGATTATCCAACTGCAGCACTTCATTCCTTTCCAATGTGGTTTCCACAGAGTTTATATTCCCCTTCCATCTTACAGATATTTATCTAATTGAAAAGTTTTTCGATCAGTGATAATTGCATTATTGAGTTTCCTTGGCAGTTTTAATTTGATGCAAAATTGAAATATGAATACCAAATTCAAAATGATTTAAGTTGTAAGATGTGACTTAAAATATTAGGTAAAATTCACTATCAACATTTATCTATTCTTCAGTCATGACTTGCAATCCAAATGTTGTGTCCATGATAGCCTTGAGTGTTCCATTGCCCACTAGAGCAATGGTAAGTGCCCTGGTAGGGTCACAAAGTAGATCTCAGTCTAGGAGTACGAATGAAGGTATTCCATGCAACTATTAACTTGGTAGGAGAGATGTGAAGGTATTTGATGCCAGTGAGGCAGTCAGCAAAGTAGATTTGATGCAAAATAATTTGTGTGTAGCATGGAGCACCCCCAATGGATTTGGAAACCTTTGTAAAAATACTTTTGATGAAGGTAACAGGAAACGACCTCAATTTTTTGACAACATGAATAAAATAAGAGAAGATAGAGGAGATAACATAAGGTAGTGGAATGCTCAAGGACATAATTCAAGGGAAAATGCTAAGCAGTTGAGAAGATGAAGGGAAAGAATGGGTTGTTTTATTGGCATGGAAGCTGGTAGAAAGTACTAAGAAGTGAAGAATTAAATAGTGTAATCTACAAAGTTGGAAGAGCTCAGAAGTCCATGAAGATGTGCAACTTTGTCAGGTACCATCCAAAATTAGTCCCCATTCAATTGACTACCAATGACGATTAGAACAGAATAGTGAATTGAAAACTCTCTTCCCACCCTGCAGAGTCACACCTAGTACCCTCCCCCTTTTTTCCTAGCTCACTCACTATGCATTATGTTTTTTTCTGAAAATTCTTCAGCTATGTCCCTCCTTTCTCTCAATTTTTTCATAATATATATCTCTAGTTTCTAATTATGTCATTTTTTTACTGATCCCCCAACCCCTGATGATATGTTTTGAGGATATAAAGCCTTTTAATACACATACACAGATATGGTTTCAATTAGTTCCTGCCAAAGGATGCTTCAACATCATATACCCATCCCAATTATCTTAGCTGCAATAGCAAATGATGCACAAAATGAAGTATAGATTGCTGCTTGTCTGTTTTGATCTATCTATATTGCAATAAGTATATTTTCAAGAATGAGACAAGCACACTTTCGGTGTATAACCATTAATAATGGCAGTGGTTTCCCAATTTGGCAGTGAATAAGATGGAATTAACAATTTGGAATATGTCAAAAATTGTTTAAATAAAAAATCATGTCATTGCAAAAGCAATAATAAATGCCATTGTCATGCACCAGTCACTGGTTTGATTTATCAAGTGAGAATCAAATACCCTTGATAAAGAGTGAAGTTTTCATAACTAAGCCGTACATGCAGAACAACTGAATGAGTTCTCAAACCAATACATATGAACAGCCTTATATGTGATCATGGGAAGGTGGATCTGGAGGAAAGACACCTGTACTATTTGGCTTCAAAATTTGGTGTATTGAACATTCAAAGGGGATAAAAATAATTTAGAGGAAATGGAGCCAAAGAAAAGATATGGTGAAATCACAACCGAATGAAGTTAAGCTGACAAATGATTAGAGAGTGCAATGGTTTGCAAACGGCAATTTGTACTTTGAGCATGGCATGAAAGATGGCCCCAGGGAATAGTGGTCACTGGAAATTGGGGTGAAGCTAAGAGAGGGAAGGTTTAAATATCAAGGTTGTAAATAACATAGAGCAAATTGAATGAAGGCATTCACAATTGTGTATAGTAAAGTGTAAAATAGCATTGTAAGTGGTTTGACCCGAGAGCACTATCGGATATAATAGTACTCGAGATATATACAATGATAGTATTGAAATATACTTGTCCCCTTCACACCTGTCCAGTTATTCCAAATCCTCACTGGCCAACATGAATCCTACAAGATTTAGCAAAAATAAACAAAAGTTAATGCCGGTACATTCAAGATCTTCTATGACCCTTAACATCACAAAAATTCATGTATGATAACATATTAAAAAGAAGCCCTTCAAGAATTTTGAAATAGATGCACAAATGATTCCGAAATACGTGTCCACAGGCTGACAGGTTCTAATTGCAATGGTGTATTTTGAATGAATATTACATTCACCCATTTCTAACACAAAAATTCCGATCCAATGTATAGTTACTACATCGCCAGTGCTATTTTAGGAAAAGGGGTAAGGATGGTAAGGCATATCATGTTTAATGTGATAACTTACTCCATCAGTTCTAGCATAATGTTTTTATATACGTGGCTTAGTTGTCGGATTTTTTGCACGTCTTTCAAATCATTTACTTCTTCATTTCTCTCCATTATGTCCACTAAAAAATCTTGACTCATATTTATAGGAGCCTCCTCTATGTCAATTCCTTTCAGCCGTAGCATGTAGAGCCCACGACGTACGGGATGGGTCAAGGTCGAGTAGGCCTTATTTACGAGAGAAGAATGCTCTTCTGACAGTTTCTTTTCCTCCTGAATATTTTGGGATAACAACATTACTTACTTTAAAATACAAAATGTATTGTCATTGAGCTTAAGAGGCTCACCTCATCCTTGTTACTGAACAAATCAGGGTGAAGTAATCGTTGTAGATTACGAAATGAATTGTGTAGGACTTTTAGGTCAACATTATACGTTTGCCCCACGCCAAATAAATCGAAATAATTACGATTGGGATCTAACTTTTGAATAGAATTACAACCTCTACAAAATAATTCGTGTAGCTCAACAGAACTGTCGCACTTCCAACACGATTTACTCTGATCAGAATAATACTTATATTTACTACTTCCAAAACTAAAAGGTTTCCTTTTTCTCAAAGAAACTTTCGGCGGAATACATATATAATGGCGAGATTGTGGCGTTATTAGATTCGTCATGAGAAACATCCTAGCAACTCCTACTCGAAATATAGGAGACACATAAGAAATTACTCTACGAAGATACATTCTACTAATTAAAGCACAACTAGCTTTAGAAAAATGTTATAACACCCAACAAAACATTTTCACTGTTAATTAAAACGTTGTACACTCTAAATTAAAACAATCCAATGTTATAACTACACCAAATTAACAAAAGTATTGCATTTTCTAATTCCAGACGCATGATACAACACACACGCTAAAATTTACTGTACGGTTTGATGGTCACTAAATTCAGTTACAAACGATTGGATCAAAAGAGTCGTCTCTTCAAAGAAATGACGATCACTACCATTACTATTATCATATATTAAAATACAATCATATCATTTAAAGAGGTATATCAAACGCATTTTCAATATAAACTATTTTTTATTACTTATAGTGTTGCCATTATACCCTTAAATAAATGGGCCAGGGTCCACATCTGGAAGATTCAGTTTAAGTGATTCGATTCACTGGGATGAAGTCGTCTCAAAAGATTAGATCATTTGAATGATATTTTTCTATCAGCTCAGTGTGATGAGGGATTGCGTAATAACGAAATACGATAGTTAATGTGTACAAACTATGGTAATACACCAATTTGTATGGTTATACCATGTAGAAAGCATCGCATATAAGAGGATCAATAAAACTACAGACAAATATCTACCGTTGTATTTAAAATAGTGATGTTTCACCAAACACGAAGCTTCACGAAATCCGCAATGAGTCAGTCCGTGGTGTAAAAAATAATAGTTTCTCCAACAACATTTGCCATGATAATAAATACCGCGTCGGTGTATGAGAGGAAACTAAAGGATGAAATCAATGGGACTCAGCTGCATATGAATGCAGCCTGGAAGAGAAAAATAAACTTTCCAGTTAACCCAAAGATTGTACATACTATGTCGCAGTTTGACTGGCTAATTTCGTAGGGTTCTTAGGTTGCGAACCATTTCTCACAGAAATAGATCATTTCCCAGATATGGTTAATTTACTTGTAAAATATATTATTTACCCACATTGATTTGGAATACCTAACGCATAACAGTTTGCACGTCAACCGATGAGGTAAGTATCGAGATAATTATATTTTAGATATACTGGCATTTGTCTTGGTTAAGAGTTAATATTCTCAAAAATACTATTAAGAAGTGAGACCAATAGTCGAATATAGTGAAGTGCGATTTCTTCGCGTTCTTAACTCGCTCACAAATACTCTTCCCACCAAGTGCTCGAGGGCTTCATTCTCTACTTTTTAAGTAATATTTCGTGTCGGTTAATATTCCCCTAAACACTTCTAAGATCGAAATATCTAGATCTTCTCAGGAATTTCTTCCTCATTTCAGTCTGAAAATTCCTTACCCTCCTAAATTCAGAACTCAAGTGTATAGTTAAGTATTATCCGCTTTAGAAAATAAATTGCATCAATAGAACAGCCATTACTGAGTAGTATTTGCGCAAACGCTGAGCCGATTTTGTCGAATTACGATTTTTTTCGGCCAACGTTATCGTTCGTTTATCACGTAAGTACCCACCATAAGGAACTGAGGCGAAAATCGGGGGAGTCATGGTGGTGAGATAATGATTGAGGAGCTTGGGAGGTAGGTTGATAGTCTGCTTCCACGGAAAAAGCCCAAATTAAAATTCTTTGTACTGGCAGTTGTATTAGCAGTTTATCTGATATCGTACTTTAGAAATATATAAACAATTGGTACTGGTCTTAACTCCACGCAGGCCACGTTACTAGTTGGACGGTTGGATGAGACAGGTGGAGTTTCCGGAAACCGGAAAATGTTATTAAAATAATCGGAATATAGATAGGGGTATTTCCTACTCATCTGCGATTTCGATTGCATGCCCTATGTATCTGATACCTCTGTTCAAAGATTACCCCAGTCGATGCTCACTGCAACTGAATTTTCCTTCATTCAGCGACAGACAACGGTCTAAACATGACTTTCCCACTTTCTGTGAATCGGCCGTTATCGCAAGGGACACACCCAACAAATTCTGAGTATTTATAACTGCAGATACACACACAGAAATCGGCTCCACAGGCTTTCGGAAATAAAGAAAAGACCATATCCCCCTCTTTTACAAGAGTCTCTTCGCACCAAGTGTCCAAGATTGTCATGCCTCCTCTCGAGTAATATTTCTTGTCGGTTATTATTTCCTTAAACACTTAAGGAGTTAGTCCTTTAGCGTCGTATAACCAAGGGTGATTTCTTCGTGTTTTAAACTTCCTCACAAATACTAAAAAAATAAGAAACCACTTGTTAAATGTCGCATGGAATTTCTCTGGATAAATGATTTCCCGTAATTAATTTTTTAAATGACGAAACAGTAACAATTTATGAAGTTTTAGTCAAGCCATGGTGCGGTAGTCTTCCTGTTTTTCGATAGCCAGTTGTGACCATTGGTCGCGTCTACAGCCCCCTTCAATGAGTTGCACAATTGCGCAAAGCTCTTGGGGTAGAGTATGAGAATGCCATTTCACTGCGTTTCCTAATGAGGCGAGAGGGTTCAGGAGGAATATTGCTTTGGATTTATTCTATCATTATTTAAGCCCTAATGTTTTTTGTCAGAATTTTGATAATTCTTGATCGCCAAAGAGAACATTTTCCGAATGCTCACTGATTAAACTTTGGAATTAAATAAGCATGTTTCAATGATTTAAAATATTTTCGCAATTTTTGTTTCATTTCACCGTTCGTATGTATCCGATGTTCATTCCACTAAAATAAAAAAACGAGTTGTTTTTCATTGGCAGGGAACATTTTTGCCGGACAAATGAGTAATTGGAGCGATCAATGCACTATCTTAGTGAAAAGCACTTTCTTACAACCTAATTACACTTTTTTGTTGTTTGGAAAAAGGCATCTGTTTAATGCGCCGTATAAATGATGACGCCGATTATTATAAAAGACAGTAGGGAGGGATGCCCATATCTCACGGATCCTTATAGGGCCAGGGGACGGGAGGACGTAAAAATCCGAAAATTGTATCACACAATTCAGGGTCGGTCCCTATCGGTAGTTTTTCAATGAAACAGTCGGTGGCCATTCAATGTCAAGGTCACAATGAAGGCTTCATTGTGAGTACTGTTCGGTACAGTGAGTATTCAAATTTGAACAGCTGTAAAGGGGAGTACATGAAAAATTGTGGCACAATTTATTTAATACAGGGTGGGAGATGAAATTCGCGGTAGTGTGTGGCACAATGCAAAAGGGGAGTAAATAAATCGCTTAAAATAGTCGCACTAATAATGTGATCACTGGACAGCCTAATTTGTATGGCAACCGTTGCTGTTCGAAAGGTAGGTTTGCGACTACATATTAAACCGTTCGTGAAGTGCCGTGAATTTTGGCGTCAATGAAGACTAGTGGAGACTTTCAAATGGAACGTAATTTTGAATGACTCAGAAACTTGAGGCAAGTTTCTTTTGAGTGTGCGTATGGGTGGAGAAAAATGGCTAATGTGAAGTGGACAGAAAGAAAACAAAAAAGGTTCTGAGGAAAAATGGAAAAGAGAGAAAGGTTTTTGGGAGAAATTCACAGAAATTAAGAACAATGGATGATCTTGGAATTTGGAAAAAGAGCGATTCCCTCCCGAACGCCTACTGCATCGGGAATACCGAAATGGAATGTATAGACTCGATTAAATACTTGGGCGTTACCCTCACCCACAATCTCTCCTGGGTAAAACAGATAAGGGGAAAATCTAACGAGGACAAGCTGACTAAAAATTAGGATTTATTAGAAGAATACTTGGTATCTGTGATGCAAAGGTCAAAGAGAAATGTTATATTTCGCTGGTTAGGTCTCATTTAGTATATGCTTCCAGTATATGGGATCCTCACGCAGTTGGATTGATTGCCGAATTGAATTGCGTGCAGTGCAGCGGAGCTAGATTTTTAAATCGTTTTTATGATAAACTTAGTAGCGTATCCAAAATATTAGAGGAGTTAGGCTGGGAATCAGTCACGGAGCCAAGGAATTACTGATTAAATCTCTTGCATGAATTGGAAGGACATCTCTTTAGCAGTAATGTTGAAAAAGTATTATTACCCCCATCGTACTACGGTAGGAGAGATCATTTCAATGACATTAAAGAGATTAAGTGTAGAACAGATAAATTTAAGATGCAATTTTTCCCACGAACGATAGTGAATAAACGTCCGACGGAAAGTATTTTGTGCCAAAAGTAGCCTGATGTGTAATAATCAATCCCCTGCCACACATTCCAACTCGGTCAGCGAATCGCAGCTCGCGAGCTGCGTGTGGCTCTTTGTCCCCTTGAGTGTGGCTCTTCCACAAAATACCAGGTGTCATTTATGATGCAACATTTTTCCACGAACGATAAGGGATCAGAATAACATTTTCCTACCGCTTTTTTTGTTAAAATATTCGGGTCCAAATTAGCCTGGGGTGTACATGTATTCATCCCCTGCCATACACTCTAGCGGTGGCTTGCAGGTTATAAAAAATACAAAAATTAGTAAAATTGGAAACCTACCTGAATCGGTAAGCTCGTCAATAATCGAACGCTAGGAAAAATAATGGATCGAGATTAGCATACGAGCCTCGTATATGGAACCAATACTTTAAAAAGGACGTATATCTGTGACTATGATTCATAATGCGCAGAGCACGAAGATTGCCTTCAGTCAGTCGGGGTGCTGGCATTCCACGCTGCAGAGGGCTACGGCAAATTGGAATGGAACCCTCATTCCACCACAGCCAGGTTCGATAGATTCGAAACTTCATTTGTATGCGCGGTGCTGTGCCGCGAACTGTGAAGTGGGATCGTCTCGTGGGAAAGAGTACGACCTTGGTTTGTCTAAAACTGACCCTGGAGGACAAGCGACACCGTTTGACGCCTTTGACTCTCCGTTACAGGGACTGGTTATTCATGCAGATTTGAGAGACGCCCGCCTTTACGATACGCCACCGACTGCGCTGAATTTCAATTAATATGACTCTTTCTGGTATGTTGATAGCAAGGATCGAGCGGAATAATGGCGACGTTGAAATGGCAATATTTATCGTCATTAGAGGCAATCTGTTCGATGTGTGACCACATTTGGGACGGTTCTTGAAAACTGTAAAATCAGGTAATGTGAATATTGAACACTTATTCAAAGGTTAATTTCAAAACACCCAAAACTATTTCCGTTTTTCACTCTAGATATGTTTTTACCTCCAATAATTCTGAAATAGAAAGAAAGACTCGTACTTTTCCACAGATTTTATTATACGGCACGACGCGTTTCACCGACTTGCGGCATCATCAGGTACAAATTTGCAAAACAGACAAGAGCAAGCATATATACCCTCAGGACAGAGTGGGGGCGGGGAGGGTTGGAAGGATTTGAGGGGGGTGGGGGCTCGCAGGTGCGTTGATGGATTGTTTTGACCATTTCCAGGCTAATTTCTCGGAGAGGAGTGGGGAGGGGTATGGGAATAATTGCTCATTACAAAGTGTCGTGTTGGGGTTCACCAAGTGCCTTCTAATCTCTAATTGCTCGAGAGCGTCCATTTTTAATCCTTTTGGGAGTGTGTGTAATATCTCTGGGACAAAGTCACTGCTGTGGTTGAATTCTAGTAAATGCTTGGCGAAGAGAGAGTTGTTATTCTGATTTTTGTGACACCTAGCGTGTTCCTTGACTCGTAACTTGATATTCCTGCCGGTCTGACCGACATAAACGCTGTTGCAATCCTCGCATTTCAGTTTATAAATGCCTGATTTGAGAAGGCTATCCTGGGTGTCTTTTCCATTGGCTAGAAGTTTGGAGAGGGTTATGGGTGAGTAGAAGGCTGCTTTGAGTGAGGTGGGTAGGCAGTTGGAAATCCTATATGAAAGATCTCCCAGAAACGGGATCGAGCACCACTTAAAATCTTTAGATACTGCGGGCTGAGATACGAAAATGCTTTTTATGGCCATTGCTTTTTGTTTTTTCCGTAGTAATGTGTCAACTAGTTTGGGGTTGAAACCATTGTTGGTAGCTATATTAGTGATATTCACGAGTTCAATTTTGAAGTTTTTGGGGGAAAGGGGGATGTGTAGGAGGCGGTGGATCATGGAGTGGAGGGCTGCGTGTTTGTGAGAAAAGTGGTGTGCGGAATCATTAGAAATTATATGGTCTGTATATGTGGGTTTCCTATAAATTGCAAATTCGTGTCTATTATCCCTAATTGTGATTGTCAAGTCGAGGAAGTTGATGGTGCCGTTGACGTCTTTTTCCAAGGAGAAGGAGATATTCCGATGAAGAGTGTTTAGGAAATTAAGGAAGGAGTCTAACTGTCGGTTGGTTCCGGTCCATAGGCATAGTATATCGTCCACGTAACGCAGATTGCGAGGTTGCCCTTCGGAACCAATCTCTGGCTACCAAACACCAAGTTGCTGAAATCATCATGTCCTCATTGAAGGAAGCAGTGCCAACAACAACCCGCTTTTCCAGCCTTCAGCAACATACGTCCACCCTCCGACGCCTGAAGAAGACTATTGGCAAGGAAGACCTCATCATCCAGAAAGCTGACAAGGGATCTAGTGTCGTAGTGTTGGATAAACGAGTGTATGTGGAAAAGTGCCTTGAGTTCATCAACAACAATCCTATTACTCCGTTATCCAAAGACCCAACCGCGAGTTTCCAAAGTGAAGTGAAACGTGCCGTGTTCAAGTGTAAGTTTTTAAATGCTAGGGAAAAATTTAGTTTAATCCAAATGAACCCCTCCGCCCCCAGGTTGTACGGACTCCCCAAATTACACAAAAAAGCCATACCTATTCGGCCTGTCATCTCAGCTGTGTCCGCCCCTTCACACCTTCTGGCACGAAAATTAGACGTTTTGCTCCGAGATCTCACAGGTTTTAAACCTAAATATGGAGTTAAAAACTCTATAGAGCTAGCCCGAAAATTGAAAGATATTGATGTCCCGGAAAAAGCGAGGCTAGTCTCCTTCGACATTAGCAATACTAGATCTACTAGCAACACTAGATCCCTTGTCAGCTTTCTGGATGATGAGGTCTTCCTTGCCAATAGTCTTCTTCAGGCGTCGGAGGGTGGACGTATGTTGCTGAAGGCTGGAAAAGCGGGTTGTTGTTGGCACTGCTTCCTTCAATGAGGACATGATGATTTCAGCAACTTGGTGTTTGGTAGCCAGAGATTGGTTCCGAAGGGCAACCTCGCAATCTGCGTTACGTGGACGATATACTATGCCTATGGACCGGAACCAACCGACAGTTAGACTCCTTCCTTAATTTCCTAAACACTCTTCATCGGAATATCTCCTTCTCCTTGGAAAAAGACGTCAACGGCACCATCAACTTCCTCGACTTGACAATCACAATTAGGGATAATAGACACGAATTTGCAATTTATAGGAAACCCACATATACAGACCATATAATTTCTAATGATTCCGCACACCACTTTTCTCACAAACACGCAGCCCTCCACTCCATGATCCACCGCCTCCTACACATCCCCCTTTCCCCCAAAAACTTCAAAATTGAACTCGTGAATATCACTAATATAGCTACCAACAATGGTTTCAACCCCAAACTAGTTGACACATTACTACGGAAAAAACAAAAAGCAATGGCCATAAAAAGCATTTTCGTATCTCAGCCCGCAGTATCTAAAGATTTTAAGTGGTGCTCGATCCCGTTTCTGGGAGATCTTTCATATAGGATTTCCAACTGCCTACCCACCTCACTCAAAGCAGCCTTCTACTCACCCATAACCCTCTCCAAACTTCTAGCCAATGGAAAAGACACCCAGGATAGCCTTCTCAAATCAGGCATTTATAAACTGAAATGCGAGGATTGCAACAGCGTTTATGTCGGTCAGACCGGCAGGAATATCAAGTTACGAGTCAAGGAACACGCTAGGTGTCACAAAAATCAGAATAACAACTCTCTCTTCGCCAAGCATTTACTAGAATTCAACCACAGCAGTGACTTTGTCCCAGAGATATTACACACACTCCCAAAAGGATTAAAAATGGACGCTCTCGAGCAATTAGAGATTAGAAGGCACTTGGTGAACCCCAACACGACACTTTGTAATGAGCAATTATTCCCATACCCCTCCCCACTCCTCTCCGAGAAATTAGCCTGGAAATGGTCAAAACAATCCATCAACGCACCTGCGAGCCCCCACCCCCCTCAAATCCTTCCAACCCTCCCCGCCCCCACTCTGTCCTGAGGGTATATATGCTTGCTCTTGTCTGTTTTGCAAATTTGTACCTGATGATGCCGCAAGTCGGTGAAACGCGTCGTGCCGTATAATAAAATCTGTGGAAAAGTACGAGTCTTTCTTTCTATTTTAATAATGGATATCAATTACTTCCACGAAGTGAAGCCTGAAACAATAGAATATATCCAATAATTCTGTTCAAAATGCCTATCAGTGTCCTCCTCACTAGTTCCTTATCCAACGTTCTCCCTTCTATCGCTGTCTTCACCATCCCGTTGCATCTTGATATCTCTCCCATCCACTTTTTAGTCTGTCATCGCATTTCTCTCTCTCTCTCTTCTCCTGTATTGTCCAGTCCCTCCGTTTTTCTTATTTTCATTCCGCTTTATTCCTCCATTTTCTCCACACCCACACTTCAAAAGGTTCCAATCTGCGCTCATCTTCTTTCCTCAAAGACCAGATTTCGGAACTATGAGATGCAGGGCTGCTACCACGGTCAACGTCACCCAGGGCAAAGAGAGTCTGGCACCACACTCCGTACAAATTGTACGCATCGGGTGGCCCCGGGAATAAGTGCCATAAGTGTCCAGAACACTTGCCATGCAAAATATTATTTTGCCAATTTTTTTGCTGCACCATCCTGCGACACCCGAGACACATACCCAGCTGCACATGACGCTATGCCTTAAATAAACGTCTTTATTGATCTCTTCTTTATGTAGCGTTACAATATTATAACCGGCCTAACGCTGCAGCTAAGTTTGCATTTCCCAGACTTGAACTTTGTGACAGTCGCTGAAGAAGGGCGATGCCCTTGAATGCTTTCGCTGTAATCGTTATCGGCGCATGTGAGCGCACGAACGGTTCCATTTAGAGCGTTCTCGGGGTCGTGGAAAGTGGTTGGGCAGGTCAAAGCTGAAAGGAACTCTTAAAGCGGGATGCTCATCTAGTTAGTGAGAAAACGCTCATTCCTCTAGGATCGAGCCATTGTGAACAAGAACCAAAGTATAGGTAAACACTGGTTGTGACAATATTGCATTGCTTTATAATACACCGTAGACAAAATAAGTTATATCGCCCATATCTTAATAGAAATTTTTAGGAATGACAGGAAGAAATCATAAACTTCTCCACTCTAGATAACTGCTGGAATACCTAAAGAGTTTCGCTAATCCCGATTACAGGTGCACTGAAATTCTTAACCTAAGAGGGATTTATTTATTTATTATTTCATCTCGTTATTTTACAAAGGTAAAATATAGATGTCATCTAAAATATAGAAAAATGCATACATGTATGGTTATTATAATAAAATAAAAAAGAAATTATTACAGCTTGCCATGTCCTGACGCAAATTAATCATTCAGGCCACAAAAAGAACTCTCGATTAAAAAAGATTTTAACCTTAATTTAAACATGAAAGCGAACTGATTTCAACTGCTCCTCTACTGGACTGCAGGTTATTTTTCGATATACAGTTTGCTCATTTGTTTCCTATAATACCATTCTCGATTCTACTCGCCCGTACGTACATTCATGAGCGACAAACCTATTGTGACGCAATTATATCATAAAAGTAATGTCCGTGATCGCTGGGGAAAGGGAACGCGTTTACATGGCTCCTTTCTTTT
The DNA here is from genome assembly GCF_022747635.1 of Hetaerina americana. Classification (NCBI taxonomy): domain Eukaryota; kingdom Metazoa; phylum Arthropoda; class Insecta; order Odonata; family Calopterygidae; genus Hetaerina; species Hetaerina americana. The sequence goes on along the minus strand of NW_027286069.1, from coordinate 105,761,752 downwards.
TTCTGAGAAACAACTTAATCGGTGAATTATTCCTTTTATCCACTTAGGCATCCAGTTGGCAAGGTTTCAGTCACTCGTGGGCTCGAGAATATAATGGCGTATTGATCGAGTCAATAAAATGGGAAATAGAGGCAGTTTGTTTTACTTTACAAAAATGTTTGCATTTATTTTCTTTTCGTTTCATCTCGTATATAATCTCGCTTTATGTTCAACGGATAAAAATCATGATAGTAAAATTTATTTTCAAAATTATAGCGTTTTTTCTTATCGTGTGCCCTTCGTCCAGTCTTAATTCCGGTTTGCCCTACAATATTTCCATCCACACTCTTCCATGTCTCCATGAAGCATAGTCTCCCCACTTGTCCTGTCTTCTTCCCCTAAAATCTTCCTTCCGTCAATGTCGTCAACCTTGCACTACCCCTCAGTGTCTCATCCACCAATACATTCGACCGAAACGAGATCTTGTTAGAGAAAACCCAGGCATTTACCCACTAGCTTTCCAATCTTCCCTTTTCCCTACAAGCTTTTTTAATTCCTTTGTTTTCCACCTCTGACGTTTTCAATTAGCTACTTCTTGCAGGCCCTAATGGGTCTTCTCATTGGTTCTTCCTTTTTGTGGCTCCTTCCCTAACCCCAGTCAGCAAACTATTTTGCCTCAGAGTGAATTCCAGTTATCCCTTTACATACATGCATGCATGCATGGCACCCTGAAAGTCACCTCTAGGTTGTGTGGCAGGGGCTGATAAAAAACCAGACACATTTCTTCTTCTGAAAAATACCTTCCATCGGGCATTCCCAAGCCTTCTCTGTTCACCCGATCTTCTACAAATCAAAATTTCTCCGCAACATTATTTTCTTACTGTTTCGAATCTTCTTTTCTCCACTGCCCCTCTCTTCCTCACAGACACCGTGTACGGAGAGTGAAGCATGAATGTTGTTGCTTTGTGCCACGAATTTACAATATGGCGATCGCTGTGGTTTTCCTCGCGAGGCAACCCTCACCACTTGTCAGGCTTCCTTGAGTCGAAAAACACCACCAAAGGTCCGTGGCTTTGGAGTTTGGACATCCAGTTCAGATGGAGGGTGGCTCCAAGGTGAGCTCTAGCCGGGATAGACGGAACGCGAAAACTTTTTTGAGTGCCTTGGCGGATTCGCAATTCGCCTAGTTATCCTTAGATCGCTCATATTTCTTTCTAAAACTGTATGATCCTACTCAAAGATTCGTCCCTTCTAATTGAAATTTCCAGATTTCCCACGATATCTGAATACCTGTGGCACTTTTACATCGTATTTTTTTCATTATAGGTTTTTTTTGTCCCTATCAACGCAATTAAAAAATTGATCTTATTTTACGGTGGTGTGTACCATAGAATCCATGTCATTCAGGATTCATAGAATTCATGTCATTCAGGATTCATAGAATTCATGTCATTCAGGATTCATAGAATTCATATAATTCACGATTCATAGAATATCAATCAAGTCGGATGGACTACGGTGGGAGCAGAAGTTACGTGATCCTGGATAATATTACGATTATGAAGAAAAAGCTTCAGTGAACTTCACTGAAACATACGTTAGCATTTAGCTTGTCATAGTTCGAGTTAAACAGCCAAAAGTACGATTTTTTTAAATGTTATCCAAATCTTATTATCGGGGCGAGAAAGAAATGAGCCCGTTTTTTGAGCTTCGAAAAACAGCATCAAATTTTGGGGCATTAAAATAGGAATATTATTAGTTCAATCATCTTCAAATATTGACATAACTTTTCCCCACCCTTTCTTAGTGTTATTCACAATCTTTGAAAGTGTTAATAAAGCACAGGGACAACTTTAACTCCGATAATAGAAGTTAGAAACACACACAGGACACCTCGCCGTGAGTCCAGTGCTGCGATACTAATGTTTCCGAAAACATTATTGTAAAACCAGATTGTATAGTAGTTTTTGGTGAAGAGCTGTCAATGCAGCAGGCTCCTGAGATTTAACTGAGTTGGTAGGCACCGAAAAATCCCTTTCCCTTCTATCTCTACTCCTGGCGACAGCGGGTGACTCAGTGACGGTGAAAATGGTCTCCAAGGCCTACTTCTCCTAAAAATTCTACTCAACCCTTGCTATAAGCAGAAACTAATAAAAATCATCTAGCTTTAATTTAATGTTTTCGGAAATTTTCATAGAGCACTGGTCTACGACGAAGGCAACGGTGTACCCACCTTTGTCTCTGACCGGAGGAATCGGAGATAAAGGTAAGAGTCCCGTGAAATTCAGAACACCCGTGTAATAATTAAATTTCAAAGTTCAGGGCAACTCTGTTAAAATTTTCCGGCGATCGAAATTACTATTTTTGTATGGCAATGCCCCAAATTTTCGTGTGACTTCACGGGATTCCAAATTGGGTTCTTTGTCCCTTTTCGCTTCATATAACGATTTTCACAACCCCGAAAAGTCACAACTGTCCTGCGGCAAACCTCCGGTACAGTAAGCACAGTCGACATAACTACATCTACGAGTACTCTAAGCTGATCGATGTCGTTACCTAGGTAGTGAATTGAGCGACACCTAATTCGTCTATTTGAGTCGTGACCAAGAAGAGGAGAAACGAAAATTAGGACGGCCATAGTATGACTAAATAATTATGTATTTAGATAGTGGCATGACGCCGCCGATTTCTGGTGCCGCCATTAGAGATTAGCATAATTGCATGGACATATCATAATTATAATTGATTGTCTATTATATGAGTGCGGTATAATGGTTTGCCATTCCTTGTCTGATCCAATCGTCGTTCTGATATAATAATAATCAAAACTGAATGTATCCAACTTTTCAACATTCTACCTGAAAACTTTCTTTCATCATCATAACAAGATATCTCACGAGAAAATTCATTGGGTTTTTATTCAATTGACTCAACCATTTGTCGGATATTTAGCGTAAAAAGGAAGCAGTCTCTTAATTAGGTATTTATGAATAGGATGAACAAGTACGCTAGAATGACTTCTAATGAGTGTACAACCAGCCTGCTATCAACAAGATTTACTTGTCATAAATAAATGGTAAGTTTAAAATTTATCTTCATGAGATTTACTTGAAGGTAAGCACGATATAAGGTCATCGACTGGCTTTCGGTACAAAAAATAAATAAATGAATTTATCATTTGAACTGGCGTCAGCTGAGCGGTCTCAGCGGCATCTGTCGACGATCACATTCCCCACTTTACCAGTGCTACCATCTATTATCTTAACAATTGACTCACCCAATTGAAGTCCTGACTACTCACCACCACTCGTTGCAAACTCACCTACTTAACAAGGGAACATGGCGGAGTTTAGGGAACCGCCTCCTTTGTTTGACAGTGAGAAAAATTGCTTAGAAGATGACAATGATGATTTATTTCATTCAGCAGTGGAGGTAAAGATATATTCTACATAGTACCTATATTTTGCAGTCTCGTTAGTTTCACAATTGTTCACCTTTCACCACCAAGATACATTTATGTCTAACTGGTCGTACGGTTACATTCATTTTCTATTTATGTACAGTTTTGTAGCTTGTAATTCAGAATTATCATTCTTAGCGGTAAATCAACTGCCAATGATTTCTTTCTTGAATATGTCATATTATATATATTTATAGATTAAAGTTGTTTATGTTAATTGATAAAGGATCAATCCGAGTGACTGTTAGTCATTCGATTTGGAAGTGGTAAAACATGTCAGAAAGTTCAAAGTAATTATATTCTTTAAAGCTGTAGGCTTGAAAACAATCTTTCTTACTGTCATTCGTGCGTGTAGGTTTTGGCTGAGTGGCAATGTGTGTTTGTGATATAACATTTTGAATTTACATTCGCAGTCACAGGCTTCCACTATTAAAGCATCACCGAATCACAGCCCATTTGAAAATGGAGAGGAAATTGATTTGAAAAAAGAAGAAAAAACAGAGGATGGATCTCTCTTTATCGTATGTTCCGTTCCTCAATTCTTATAAAATGTACATTCGTTTTCAGTGTGCCTTGTTCTTAATTAAGAGGGGCAATTGTGTGGGTATTTATACGTAGTTATTATTAATTCATAGTAGTATACAAAAGTAAGGTTTAATATCATTTTCAAAATTCACTTGAAATCAAATTGTTCAATAATTAACCGAAGGCGAAAACCAATTGTATGCTATGTAATGTGTTTGTAACTAATGCATGGTTTTAGAAATGGTTAAAATAAGACATGCTTCGTAGCTTCGCCCAATTGGGCATGTATTTCAGATTACTGGGATTTGTGTTGTGTATGTACGCCTACTGTTTGCAGAAATGGACCTCTTTCTTCTCGCTAAAATTGACCTTGCCCTTAGGCAGTGCCCACTCATGCGAGTTGGGGACCGCTGGTTATATTACCCAATTTTGAAGGTCTTATATTTTGCCAGGTCACACTGAACAGGGTGTAAGTTGTAAAGGGCCTCTTATGCGCTATCTCCATTGTTTGTATAAATAAGACTCCCAACTCTAATTTAGCTAGTTGGAAACAGTTCCATATGACCATTTATTTGGCCTAATGGATAACTAAAAACTATTGATGATGTCACCTCTTGTGCCATTAGACACTTAATGGTAATTTATGAAATGTTTCACTTGGGAGTAATTTTTCCAATAAGCATAAATTCAATGAAAGATATGATATATATGCAAGAAATGAAGTTAGGGGCATGCAACTGACCCTCGCTGTAACTCTGTGGTGTAATAATTCCCTCAAATGAAGTTCAAGCTCCACAGTCACAATTTGGCAGTCATTTGTTGTCTTTGCTGGGGAAGTTGTACATTATCACTTTGAAATGGGCTTTTTTATTAACCTTATGAATTTGATTACTTCTCTATCCATTGTAATGCTTTGAGCTGCATCATGAACAATGCTTGATGGTTATAAAGATTGTAGGTGAATTAAAATTGTACATTCTAGTGATTTAAGCCTAAACCCATTGTCAAATGGGCATATATGATGTAGGTAATGTTTTCATGTTTCCCAATCAGGTGTATAGGTGGTGCTAATTCACTTCTTTGTTCTTCATTGTGGTAAACGGTTGACTAGGCTATGAAGCATCTGAAGCAATAATACTAATTCCACTTACAGTGACTTTGTAAACACAACACATTGACAAAGTTTTAATACTTCAGGCTGCAAATGAATATCTATTGTGCCATTTTTTTGCTTATTTAACCTTTGTTATTGACTAATTTATGAGGGAAGACGAAGTAGAAACTAATTTCATACGAAGCATAAAGTATAACAGAAAATTGGTTTTGATGTAACCAAATTTACATAAGAGGAGGGTATTGAGATTTAGGCATATAAAGAAGAAAGAAAGAAGGCTGGAAGGTAATAAAAAAGAATTGTCTGATATGGCAGGGGAAGAGAAGGAAGTTGGGGCAAATTGGAAGATGATATGAGAAGTAGATGGAGATATTGAAAAGTAGTGCTGCATTGAAGACTCTGATAGAAGAATAAATAATGAGTAGTAAGAATGGTGGAAGAAGAGAATTAGCATTTTGGATGACTTGGAGTGGATTGAAATGTGTCACAAACTGGGTAAGAGGGTAGGACAAGAGTGAGATACAGAGTCTACATTATTGTACTTAATTAAACTTGCCAGTAATATTTAACCATTAAATTGTAGGTATCGCTCATTTCATGCTTTCAGTGTGTAAATTATGGTGGTGATCCTTCAAGATTAAAGCAAAGAAGGAAACGAAGATAATTAAGGATGCAGTCAGGTGAATTTAGACCTGCATTGTGTAAAGCTGTATGGAAAATTAGCAGCTTTGCTGTCTGGTTACTCGTTCACATCTTTGCTTTTATACGGTGGGGACTTGGTTGAGCAAGACTGTATTTCTTCTTGAACAATTAAGCATTTTTAGCCAGGTAATCTTTCTGCCATGTAGTTTTAAGCAGGATTTTTTGATTCATTCTACATCACTCAATCATGGTCATGCTTGCCACTTATTAGAAGTGAGTTTTGTGAGGTTCATATTAACTGTTACATGTAGTGTTATTTTTTTAATGGAAGATTTTTCATTGTACCTAGTATTAGTTTCATTTCTTCAAATTTTTCCCAGTTGTAATTCCTGTTCAGGAAGCCTAATCTCTTCAATCATCTTTGTACTTCCTTTGCTTTCATTTATGTATTTCACTTGGCAACTTTCCTTTTTGCTCACTTTATGGAAAATGGCCTCTATTTGTCTTCTTCTCCGTTCAACTTTCACCACTATGTTCTTCTTTTTACCTGCAATCTGTAAAGTCTACTTTTTTATTTTATTTAATCCAGCCAGATGTTTGGTGGAGGCTTGGTTGTTGTACACTGATCAGATTGCTTAATAGGGTTTGAGAGAGAGAGAGAGGGCTGGGTTGAATCCTGGTTGGTTCAATTGGCTTTTATTGGTCTCCACTCATTTTTGTATAGATTTCTGCCCATTGAAACCCTCCAGAAGCATATGAATGCCTTCTTCTTGTCATTCTGTGCAGTATTAAAATGGGAAGATTCCCAATATTTGATCTCCATATGAATCCCATTAATAGCTGTTTGCATAGCATAGCTGTATAACTGATTCCTAAGCATATTGAAAATGCCACTTGATTACAGATTGATCCTTCATAAGGTCTGCATTAAATAAAGTTAAAATGATCTGTATGTTGAATCTCCTGTTTGTGGTTTGATGAGGTGCTAATGTTTGATCATTTTAAAATCTTTACTAAAATACTAGGTGCCATTCAAAATATATATATTATAATGAGTACCACTTACTGTAATATGAGGTTTAACATATAGTAAACCATTTTCTATGAAGAGGACTAAGAGCATAACCCTTTGCTGAAATGACATGGCCTATGGATTTATATGATACATGATGCAGATATGTCGCAGTTCCTCAAATATCATCTCATGGAACCCTCAGTAATGTTGTTCCCAGCATTACTGAATATCATTGGACTTAATAACAAGATCTGAACTCACACCTTGTGCTACAGAGTGATGTGAACTGTGAAGAGCCATATTGATAATTCACACAAAAGGATCACTGATATTAACCATGGTCTGATGGTTTCCAGAAATGATTTCATAAATTCCCAGCGGCCTCGTAATAGTTATGTTAGTAATTCAATCCTAAGATTGATGGCCTGCAGGTCTCCTTTCCCTAATTCTTTTGTTTGTAGTGCCTTATATCTATCTTTGATTTTCTACCGTATGCAGGATAATTATTCTTAAAAAAGGGACATGTAATAAATAAATTATTGAATTTAATTCTTACTATGGCTCTTGAAAGTCAACTTTAGAGTAAGATTCATGGCAAAAAACAGGAAGAAATTCTTCCCTGAGGGATCACTGTTTTCTTATGTTTCATATATTGATGATATGATGGTCAATTTTTGACAATCCTTGTAGGATATAAGTGGCATGGTATCCCAGTGAGTAGAGCGATGAGCTGCTGAGCAGAGGGCTTGGGTTCAATTCTGGATGATGGCTGTGGACTCTTTCAACTTAACCCAATCTGTGTATTTTTAATTTAACATTCATTATATTTAAAAGTCTTCCTGGGAAACCACAGATAGCACAGGGAAAGGATCTCTACCCTTATGTGGGAATTCTATGTATGACTTAGTACTGGGAGGACTCAATCCTCACCTATCAAACCAATCTTTGATTTGGATTGATTACTGTGGCTAGAGTAGTAGAATAATCAGCACCATTCTATAAGCTCGATGCATCAAATGAGATAAATATCAAACTGGCTTATCCTGTTACCCTCCCATGGACCTTAATGTCATGGAGCCTTGGCATTTCAGTGACCCCTTGAGTTGTAGTGACTGGTCAGTTGCTCCATATGGGTCCATCCACACCTGATAGATTGAAGGGTAGGAGTGATGTAAAAGGTGGTCTGCAGTACCAATACAACATGTTTGCTTGTGGACAACTGTGTTTGACCCTAGTCGGACAGTCACTTAAAATGAAAGCGTCACATTATAAAAATTTTGAGAGGGCATTGAAAAGCCAACTCAGTTATGTCTCCTATGATGATGGGCACACATGAGAGGATAATAGATCCTAGAAACTACAGGAACTAGCCTATTGGCTGAATCCAGGTGAGAATAATGTCTATGATGCCCTTATCTCATTAAATGCTTGGTCATTGGTGCAATTGTGCAAGAAATTCAAGAGGATCGCAATGGCTGAAATATGGACTTGGGATGTTGGGACAGTTTTTAAGGGATGATGTTAGTAAAAATAAAGAAAAAGGTGGGAAAAGGAAGGATTGACCTGTTAGTTCTATGTAGTATGAGACTGAAAAGCGATAGTTTGAAGGTAATTGTAACAGGGAAGAGGATAGTCTTTGTTGAATTTTCTTGGCACTAAATGGGGAAGAAGGTTAGTGAATACAATAATGAAAGCAGGTGGGTGTAAGTTACAGAAAAAGACACCATTGGTAGCAAGAAAAGCATATCCAATCACTGTAACTGCACTTATCAAAAATTAGTTGCCTTAATAAAGTAATACGTAGTTAGTTTTTATGGTGAATAAGGAGAAATATTTAGGGACATACTTGGAAGTAAATGTCTAATAGTCATGGTACTTGGAATGCAGTGAGCAAGAAAGATATAGATGAGAGGTAAGTAGAAGCATAATGTTTATGCTCCTACCTATTCACAGTTTTTGGTTGGAAAACATGACACCCAGAACAAAAGGGTCGAGATCTTGTAATGATCAAGGTTATTCAGAATGTAATTTTTAATTAGTTTCCACATGTCAATCATTAGCATTGTAATATCAATTCTTATCAATATTGTCTTGTGTTCTTGTTATTACTATTATTTATCATTTTAAAATGATGCTGTGTGTGTGTTCATTGTCTAAAATATCCTTCCTCCATTTTACAGGATGCATTCAATGGGGAGAATCCCTTTGGTTCCACTGCATCTCCAGAACTAATAAGTAGATCAGACAATTCACAGGTATGACATATAGTTTCAATTTTATTGCCTAGCCTTGACTGCAATAGTTAAGTTGAAGTACATTTATCTATTGCATGTTAAATGTATTATTGTATTTTCAATGCTGTGACAAAAAGACAAAAGTACATTTAATTTGATTAATCTGATGCTTGGTATTTCTGTTGTGTACAGTACATCTTTACATTTTGAAAATCTGCTAAACAAATGTAATACTTTAAGCATTTTAGTTTTTTAATATGTAGTAAGTTGATTGGGAATTGAATATGTAACCAGCAGAGGGAACCTAGCATATGAATTCCTGTGGTTCCCTCTATGCCCTGCACATCTGTAGTGAAATGCAGTGTTAATTACTTCTTAGGTTAATGTTAATTTCTTCTACTTTGGATATATACTCTTCTCCGGCCAGTTACTGCCATGTTCTGGAGATGTCGAGGGAGGGATTTTGAATTTTATTGATGATTTATGCCATGTGCACACTGCAAATGTGAGGGATATGCTTTTTGATAAAAGTAAAGAATCCATTGGTATTCAAATTTCCTGCTATATGCTAAGTTTTGCAAAAGGTATTGCAGTATAGAAATGCAGATGTGACATTTGGATGCTGGCAGTTAATCATGGCTTATATATTGGGAGTTCAATCTGGTCGTAATAAATTAAAATATATATAGATCGGAGAACAAAAAAGTGGAATTTTTGCGACTTTGCAGTCTTTTTCAGTTAGCATAATTTTAATTGCTTAAGAAATCAATTAAAAATCACGGTTTGCACAATTAAATACCATTATTCTGATGCATGTTTTTTAGTCAAGTTGTCTTATGGTTGGAAAAAACTCGCATTCTTTAAAAATTGCATTCCTTGCTCAACTTTGAGCAAGAGTCATAATGCACCCTGTCAGTCACGTCACTTCTTGATCTCCCGCAGCCCGAGGCAAAGGTTCCCAGCTGGTCATCGCAGGGCTTGAAGGAGGACAAGGATGCGGTGGAGGACGAGGAGGAAGAGGTCCCGAAGCCGGTGCAGCCCGACCAGCACACAATGGAGATCACAGTGAAGGTGGCTCAGCGAGCAGGCGAGGGCATGGGGGCATACATGCTGTACAAAGTGTCCATGTGCACCAACATACCCCTGTTCCGCCGTCCAAAGTCGGAGGTGTCCCGACGCTTCTCCGACTTCCTTGGCCTTCACGACAAGTTGGTGGCAAAGTACTTGAGATCGGGTCGAATCATTCCTCCTGCCCCTGAAAAGAGCATTGTGGGTAAGCATGTACTGTAAAAGAGGTTTTGGATGCTAGAATTGATTGCCAAGAGTGTTCAATCAATGTTCCAAGAGTGATTAAAACACTAATAATTCTGCTGTAAAGTCCTCTTTGCCTATGGTTAGTCTATGAAAGCAGGATTTTATCTTTGTGAAATTAGATTTCCCTTTATTTTTCATGATTTTCTCAATGCTACTAGAATGTTTGTATCATCTATTTGTAACTTTTTACTGGAATATAGACTTAAAAACTCTTAAGTTCCCATTTAAAAATGATCAATGAAAAGGAAAATGGTGTATATAACATGTACTGTTTATGGCTGCGTAATAACTTGATTTTGATTGTAAATAGACAGAAATAAGAATGATATTTGTTTTTAAATTACCTATTATTGGTCTTATACCTCTGTGTTTTTGAAAAGCAAGTGTCCAGTATTGAAATAATTCAGATTACCAGATACAGTTGAATCTCATAATGCAAGCATGTTCCATTCTGCTGCTTTTCTCATAAAATGAAACACTCATTTTGTGAATGATTTTTTCCCATGTAATATAAAATATGATAATGTGTTACAAGCCGAAAAGAATAAATTTTGTGCAGGTTTTATTCAAAGAAAATTTTATAGACATTATTTAGGATCTTGGTTCACGTTTACCTTTTTTTCTAAGGTGAAATTAAACCATAGGGAATGTGAATTTGATTTGTAGGAAACAAACAAGATTTGGAATAATTAGTTAATATATGGCACACTCATAATTCATTTGGGGGTTGAGATGGTGCAGTGGCTATCCTACTGGCTTCCCACCCAGAGGGCCCGGGTTCAAATCCCGGCGGTGTTGAGTATTTTTCAGTGGTATCTTGATCCCTACTCGAGGTGCTTTGTGGAGGGCACTTTTGAGTGAGTACGCCGTCAGTCGGATGGGACGTTAAGCTGCGGACCCCTTGGCGCCTTTCGTAAAGAGTAGGCTAATGCCGACGCTGGGTTTCTTTCTACCCTTCATCCTTTCCTGTCCATCCCTAATGGTGCAAATGACCTCAGCTGTCGGTTGCCTCCCTAAAAATACTACTGCTTCTACGTTATTCATTTTAAAAGAAACCTGTCAAGAAACATCTGTTTTTACTGACTCTTCAAATTTTTTTAAAAATGCAACATAGCATTATCAATAAATTGAGTAGCTTCAGGCGTATTGTGGTGGAAGTCTAACATCATGAATAACTGATCGTAGCACTTCTCTACTTTATATCAAGTTATTCATTATAGCATTATCATTACGTAAATTTTGACTGTCTTCTTGCTGCTTTTTCTCTGGGGGACATTTTTAAAACTATCAATAAAATATTATTATACTGTGCACAAAAAGTCACGAATAACATGTATGAATGTGAATTTTGGACTACTGTGCGATCACACTAGACACTATGTTGCCAGTGGAACTTGTGCTAAACATGAGCATAAACAGCTGATGCAATCCCTCCGGCAATCATTCTCTACTCGTCACTTGTCATGTGAAATACTGCATTGCTAAGTGAGTTACCTTGGGCACAATGTTTTTGCTCGCCATGCATATTACTCACTGTCCGAGGTGCTCCTTAAGCTAGGTTCCACCATTCATTGTTTTTTTTAAATCAAGTGAAATGTTTAAAAAAAATTTTTCGTAAGCAACACATTTAATTAGCTTTGAATCATTTTCTCAATAAGTATTTTGTAATCATATTGGAAAGAAGTTAAAATAAATGTTTATTACTTTTTGGTTTGTCTTCCATCTTTGCTTTATTTGTACTGACACAAAATTAGTCAATCCAGCAGAGTGGACGTTGATACAGTTTTGGGTAAACATGTTGGCTCTGTGCACTGCTCAGATTTTGAATTTTCATTAGAGGGATAATTTTCTTTCTGATGACTCTAGATATTGGGCAAAATGGGACAGGTTTGCCAAGGGAGCAAACTTTGCAGGCTAGTGTTTCATTATTTCATGTTAATTTTTTTGCCTCCATTTACCATGGTATTTACAAAATCCAACAGTATGCATTGCCTTTAGTTTTTAATTATTCATGTCAGCTGCATATTGTTGCTAAGGGATGCATTTTAAAATTAAGCAATGTGTGCGCTGCTTTGCATTTTTCGTCCATCATTTTGAAATCTTTGTTCACTCAGGCATGACCAAGATCAAGATGTCATCATCCCTGAGTCCCACTGAGCAGTCTGGCACGACGTCACCTACTGGAGGGTCATCAGGAGGGACTCCGGGTGCAGGGGCTGGAGGGGGCCTGGACTTTGTAGAGAGGAGACGGGCTGCCCTGGAAAGATACCTGCGACGCACAGCAAACCACCCCATTCTGCGTGTGGACCCTGATGTGCGGGATTTCTTGGAGTCAGGTAAACAATATCCAATGGAGTATTCAAGTGATGCATATTTGCAAAAAATAGTTTTCATACTTTTGTTGAAAGTAAAATTTTAAAAGTGGTTATCAGTCTGGGTACTTAATAAATCTGGAAATGAGACTGCATTAAGCCTGTGGGTTGTGGGGGTAATTTTCCGTAAAAATTTCTGCATGAGTTGACAAATGCATAACTTGAAACAAGCTTATACCCATGTGCAATTTATATTTTTGAAACGAGGTGATCAGCTGCTCAATTTGTAAAAGTTTCAATGCCAGCATTGTAAAGATATTAAAGGCCGAAATTGGTGGCAGAAAATTCAGTCTTTTAATTTGCTGTTCACATATTTTTCTATAACCATGGTATTACAAATTTTAAGCTCAATTCATTGGATACAACTTTTGAATGAAGATCTCATAGGAAAGAAGTGAAAAAATAAACTTTATTCATTATGAACATGTCATGTTTAGTTATTTATAATTGAAAAAACTAATTTATAATAAATCTGTGGAAAGGGCATGCTGACATGTTTATGCTGAAATAATCTCCCATCATTAATTTTTGTTCTACAAATGTATTTGTTCTGTGGTATCTGTTGGGTAGTAATTTTCTGTACATTAGTAAATTGTTTTAAAGCATATAAAGGTATTATCAACTGCTGTGAAAACCTTGGGAAACTACTTTAGTTTGTTTTATGCCCCAGTGCTTTCTCTTTGATATGGAAGCAATCCACCTTTTTCAGGCTCAAACCTTGTCTGGGTTTTTGATGTCAGCTTTTTGTCTTGGAAATATCCACATTTGTACTAGGTGTATCAGCGTGCTTGAATGTTCTTACCTGAATTAGGTTGTGTCAGGTTTTAATAATCCAACAGGATCATTTCCTTCAATATTTACCTTGAATGTCTTGCTCATTTTTAAATGTTTGTCAATTTCGTTTTGCATCTCAAATCCCCTGAGGTCATGTCTTTGTCTGTCTGAAACAAAGTGCAACCAGGCTTGCTATGCCCCCCTGTAAACCCTCAATGTGCAGGTTTGTATTTAGCGGTTGCTCGACCCCTTAGTGGGAAAAGTTTAATTTGTGGCAAGAAGTTCGAATTTTTCTCAATGTCAAATTACTCAGTGACCATGACTAAAATGAGGGAGCTGGTTTGAATTTAAAATTAAAGTAGAATGCTGATGGGAAAGTAACACAATGTGCTGACTCTACTTTCTGCTGAAATTTTTTTTCCTGTGGAATGCGAAGTCTGTATATTGCTATATGTTTTTGTAATTAATCCACCTTTCCTTGCTGCCTTTAGAAATCTAACACTTTTGTTTATTCCTTGGTTTCCATAGATTCAGAACTTCCTAAAGCAACGAATACATCTGCTCTAAGTGGCGCTGGTGTTCTAAGGCTTTTCAATAAAGTTGGAGGGACAGTCAACAAAATGACTTACAAAATGGAAGAAAATGATCTGGTGAGTACATATTATACACATTGCTTTCTCATGGTAAGGTATCGTATTTAGCCTCAAGTGCTCCTGGTTGCCAATCTTTTGATTTTGTAGTCCCGGGCAATTGACCACAAGCAAATGCCAAAAAATATAATTTAGGAAAGCATTCTGTGAGCAACCTTCATGTGGTCACTCTCTACAAACGGAAAAGGTTGGTCATTTTAGTAGTTACTTAACTTGAGGACATTGACCTTGTCGCCCTCTATCTCTGGCAATCCCATCACCAGTGGCAAATGATGTTCCTCTGCAATGATTTCTCCTACTGTTTTCCATTCAACATACTTTGTGGAAACTCAATACTGGGTGTAGTCTGCAATTAACCAGCTGTCAAAGTGGCCACACTGCCTCTTTTCTGGTATTCCTACTCCTGGTTGCCTTCTGGATCATTGACTAAAATAAATCCTGAACATTTGGCCGAGGCCCTAAATACATTGCTTAATACATTACATACTCGGGTATTTAAATGGGTTTCAGTAGGTGTTTGAATTCAATTTTTTGAACATGCATTGCTTCAGTAAAATCGTCATACTTTCTTAAAAATTTAAAATATTCAATGGAACTTTGAATTTATACTCGAATAATTTTAGTAATTCGGAATGTAAGAGGATGATGCCTCAGTAACTTAACTGGCTAAAGCACTCAGCCAGATATCGAGGGATCCTGGCTCAAATTCCAGTCAAGGTGAATGATTTTACCCTCTGAAATTGTTGCATTGTAATGCACACTTTGTGGATGATTCCGTTAAAAGTTACTGTTGCTGCATCTCCCACAGTTTCTTGGAATTTGTTGATAGTGTTTCTTCTTTGTGTGATACTCCATGAAAAATTATCCTTTGTGGAGTGGAAAATTGTAAGATGAGCACACATGCCTCGTCTCCTTCCTAAGTTTTCTTGAAGCTCACACTTTGCATCTCCTTGTGTTGTATTTTTGCCTCCCCTTATCCACAATAGGAACGAGATAATGTTTACTAAGGTCTCTCGAGAGACAATGTGGGTTATCCCTTGAAAGAACATGCTCCGTTGGCTTATCATCACCGTCTTCCTCTGAAGATGACTCATATGACTCCTCTCTCTTCGTTGCCCACTCTTTGGCCGTCTGGAGCAGAAAATCTTTGAATTGAATGCTATTTGTTTCATTAAGTGTTTTATAAAATTTCACTACAGTATCGGAATCACTTATGCTCTCTTTGTCGTACTCAAATAGCACATCTGACCACTCACAGGCTCATGGATCTAATGAAATTTCTTCATTGCGTGAAGCACTTTCTTTCCTAAGCTATGTCGTTATATGGAATATCCCTTTTATTTCAAAATATATGGATTTAGAAAACTCTCTTGCAAGAAAAACCCAACTCCAAAATCACAATTGACCAGGACTCAAGGAAAGAAACTGCTCAAGTCACGTTTGGAAAAGGAACTGGCCAGAGCCATAAGAGAACTATGGACAATTCTGTTTGGTCCTTTCATAATTTTCATAATGAATGTTTACGTTGATGGAGCAGAGCTGCAAGTGCATTCCGTTGGCCAGAAGCAGAACTTGAAGAGACAGGTGGAGCAATGCAGATATGGTCCTTGAGGTGATTGAGATAAGGTTCCTTGCTGATGGCTCAGCTAGGGCCGTGTGCATAAAGACTCAAGAAATAATGAGGCAAGGAGTGGTATCCAAGGAAGAGATTAAAGAAATATTACTTCCGAAATGAAGAGGGTCTTGTTTTAATTATGTATCTCTTCGGAGTAGGTCATATTGTGAAGGATTCTGATGTGAAGCTCTGAATCCATCTTCTCAAATTACTGCTACTTCAAGGCTTATTCATCATGGTTAAAGGCCTCTGATGAACTGCAGGTCTTGAAGCATACTCATTCAATTTTATCCCTTGACCCTTGAACAGGGGGCCTGTCTGACAGCAATCCTCACACTATGAGGGCCTGAGACAATGGGTGCG
Organism: Hetaerina americana; assembly: GCF_022747635.1. Classification (NCBI taxonomy): domain Eukaryota; kingdom Metazoa; phylum Arthropoda; class Insecta; order Odonata; family Calopterygidae; genus Hetaerina; species Hetaerina americana. The sequence goes on along the minus strand of NW_027286069.1, from coordinate 105,745,695 downwards.
TGGCTTTCCCTAGACCTCCCACCACCTTAACCACCCCATTTCAGCTGTTGGTACTTGCAGGAGAAAATTATTCTACTTACTTTTAGTGAAGTACCCTATATATATTGGAGAAAGAATTTTGCACTATATTTGGGCCAATACATGTGGTTGCTCCTTTCTCTTACTTTTTATTGCTACACCAAAGAGTTAACATTGATTTTTCTTCTGATTGATCCTAACTATTTGAAAATAGAGTGGGGTTAATTGCCCTCTGATGGCATTTAGCCTCTTTCAGAATGAGAGCTGCATCTTGCTCTCATCCTAAAGCAAGATGATCCTGAAGAGGGTGGAATCAACCCTTCCCTCATCTTGCTCATCATGTGACCCACTGATGTTTAAGGAATTGAGATGCAAATAATGATTAGGGGGTCAAAGTGAAGGCTATGGCAACTCAAGCATGTGCTTCTTTCTTTCCTATCTCTGACCCACCATTCTAGTGGTTTGAGGAAAAGATTCAGGAGATAGAAAGCCTGGAGGGTGCTGTGAGGGAATTGCTGTCGGCCACTGATGCCCTCGTCCTGCACCGTAGGGAGTTGGCGGCAGCGACAGGAGCCCTGGCCCGTAGTGCGGCTGTCCTGAGCAATTGTGAGGAACACACATCGCTCTCAAGATCTCTCTCACAGCTGGCTGATATTGAAGAAAAGGTAAGCACAGGACTGCATCAGACGGTCAACTCGTGGTCTTAAGATTTGCAGAAATCTTATTTAACTTTCACTTTCATTGAGCATTCTTTTATAATATTATGTGGAAAATTCAGTTTCTTCTAATTCCTCACAATTGCCTCTGTTGTTGGATTTGTTCCTGGTTGTTCCAGTTGAATTTGGAATAGTAATATGTTCATATATGTATTCCAGGTTCTGATTTACCCTCTTTTTTTTCTAACCTCATCGAAAATATCTTTTGCAGAAATTGTAAGGAATGAAAAGAAATACATTTTTATGTAAATGATAGCTGTAGAATAGTTGCTATCCCTAGAAACCTCAATTTTTCTGGGAGCAGTCAATTTACAACATTATGAAATCTCTAATTTAAAATATTACTGGTAATAAGTAAAGTGAGTTGCTGCCACCTGAACAGGATCACCAAATCTTGGTTGTTTCTATCATTTTGGGAATTTATTTAAAAAATTTTATATCGGAATGAAAAACTATGTACTCATTACCAAAGAACAATCATACTATTTCATCGAAAATTGTAGCCCTTATATTTCACCTTTTTCATTTTCTCCGAATGCATCTTAAAAAGGATTTAAGCACAGTCACTGTGGTCTAAATTTATCTTTTGACTTTGTCTTTTTTATATTGTCCTTTACACTGATCCTATTGGAAAAATTATTTTTGCGATACTTAAATTAGTCTGGGATTTTAAATCAATCCAAAAATTTTAGGTGCTTCATGATTGCATGGTGTTCTCCTACTTTTAGTGTTAATATTTTTATGCTCTTGTTTCAGATTGAAATACTTCACTATGAACAGGCCAATTCTGACTCTTCATTGCTCTGTGAGCTAATGAAGGATTATGTTGCACTTATAGGAGCTGTTAAGGTGAGTTATCAAGGAAATTTCTGAGCCATTGATTGTCATACTCCGCACTACTCTTTCCTTTAATCCAGCATGTGCTATGAGTACTAGAGTCTTTGGTTCCCTGCTTGTTAATCACCAATTACATTAGCCAGTTGTTGGTGTCTAAGACCCTTGCTAAAGAGGCCATGGACACCAACACAAAGGACTCCACCTTATTCCGTTCGCCAACTGATGCCCAGTTTTGCAGTTTATCCTATGTTCAGGAACAAAATGAGGAGGAAGGATTTAAGAGGAGGATGGTAAATTACAATGAATGTTGTCTACTCTGGGATCCTATTTTTTGTAAAATTTGTTAGATATTGCAGTGCCTGAGAATGTAGACAAACCCATTCATTGAAATAAGGGGAATGCTTTCAAACTTGTTTATAGTATTTATGACAGCAACTCTTTGTTGATATATGAAGGGAAAATGGTACTTGGGTCCGTTTGCCCTCAGGCATCCCACCCTTATGATTAACAATTAAGAACACTTTTCCATCTAATCCACGAATGGTTTCAAAGTACTACATCATCTTCAGGTTCATTATTATGTTCAAATTAGATCATACCCAACATGAAACTAGACAATTTATCCTGCTTCAACTTTGACTCTCCATTGACTTGTGGCTCTGTGCCCTTGCCTGCATGGAGCTATTTTCATGGAACCTTGGTAAAATTGAAATATTGATTAAATGAATTTAACATTGAAAATACTTTGGGATTATACCATTATTGCCCAGCTTAAGAGGCCGCCACCTACTCCAGCATGGTATTTACAACATCCAATTCTTACAATATGCAGGAAACTGCTAGTAGTAGTTTTTGGGGAGGTGACCGACAGCTAAGGTCATTTGCACCATTGAGGATGGATGGGAAAGGAAGGGTTGAGAGAAATCTGGGGTTGCCATTAGCCTACTCTTGACGAAAGGCACCAAGGGGTCCACAGTTAAACGTCCCATCCGATGGACGTCCGACTCACTCAAAGTGCTCTCCACTAAACGCCTCAAGTAGGGATTGGGATAACACTGAAAAATATCTGTTCTTTTCCAAATTTGAACCCGTGCCTTCTTGGTGGGAAGCCAGTGCATTAGCCGCTGCACCATCCAAATCCCCAGGAAACTGGTTGCTTGTGACAATGACAAAGAAAAATACCAAAGTCATCTGTGTAGGCAGCCATCCTAACTTTCTTTCTAACCATTGAGAGGAAATTTGCATACTTAAAACCCACCAGAATAAGTTTTCAAATAATGAGAATTAATGATCAAAATTTTGTGAGACTCTTAAGGATATGGTCCACTGGCTTTCTTATGGTTCGCTAGTTACGGCTTTCCGTAAAACTACTTTTGCTGAATTTCCATAAAAATTGGCTCCTATGATAATCTGAAAATTGGTAGGTATTCTGGAGTCACTCCTGGAATACCGAGGGAAGGACCGCAAGAAGCACTTTAGAAAACGTTTAGATTTTATGAAAATACATTCATTGTTGCCCCTAAAGTACGAACAAATGCTCCAATGCTCATGCTAATGGAACATTGTCCTAGTAATCCAATCTATCCCTTGCAACCAAGCCTTTCTCGCAAGTCTCCATAGAGATTTAGGGCAAAGGAAACGAGAAGTGTGGGTAGGAAAACATGCATCAGGAATTGGTGGTCAGCATCCAGGTGGGAAGCGAGGGGAGGTGTCTGGTTTGGGGATGGGGAGACACTCAGCAGAACACCATCCCAAACTACAGCTGGATGTCATCCGCCAACTGGCTCTTTACGCCTAACTTATTAAATTTCAGGGTGGATTAATTAAGGGCTTGATGGCTTTTCTATGCGTCACGAGGAGGTTGATGTATAAGTTGTATAATACCTTCCTGTATCTATAATGATATGACATTGCCCAATTGGCTTTCTAATTTTAGACTGTGAAATTAAGTAATAATTATAAAAGGAAGAAAAAAACATTAATTGACGTACATAATATACATGTGTGTTCAAGGCATCTTGAGGGAGGTTGAGCCCAATGATTGAACGTGGCAGAGTAATTTATATTTATACGCTCACATCATGTGTAAATATTCTTTTCTGTCTGATTTTAATTCTAATCTTCATTATAATGGTGTTTGGAATCCATACTTACTATGTTAATCTGAATCATCTATTGCCCATAGGAAAAGCTTGTTGTTATTAAGTGAATTTCTAAAATATAGTTCTGTTCTTTGAAGTAAGTTTGAGAAAGCATTTCTATTTCAGAATGTATTTCATGAACGAGTAAAAGTCTATCAGAATTGGCAGCATTCTCAGCTTACCTTGACCAAGAAACGGGAAGCCAAAGCAAAGCTGGAATTGTCTGGAAAAACTGATAAAACGAGTATAGCTGCTGAAGAAGTCAGTGAGGTATGTTCTTTGATTTCATCTACTTCTGGCTGGACTATGACATCTGCACTTATTTCTATGAAAATATTTCAATTTTTTATTTATATTTTTTATATCATGATTTGCTGATGATTTATTTTAGAAAACATTACATTAATGGCGATAATGGGCATGATGTACAAAACAATTTTAATGCATTCACTGAAAGCCACAATAAATGTTGACAATATTCTGAAATTAAAAGAAAGTAGCTTATTATCTTTGAAAATAATGCAATATTGAAAAATAGCAAGGATAGTTCAATCTAGAATTTGAATGTCTTTGACTCATTTTTTTGTTGAGTTGAATTGGTTTCTTTCTTCAATCATGCTTTTTGACATTACTGTCAGTTTGGTGTGTGCTATCGCATCAATGGCAGTCCATCTGCCAGGCAATCGCAACGCAGCAATGAGAAGCCTCTGATAATTTCACTGTTCTCAGCTGCAAATTTCTTTATCACCTGTGCATATATGTATAAGTTCACACAATGCATGTTTTGCCACAAACTCAGCTGGTCAGGTTTGCATTAAATTGGGAAGTCACAGTCTGTTAATGTCTCTTGTCAGTAGATGCCAATCATGAATTCATCCGTGGTGATGCTGCTAATATCCCTTTACAAAAATGAAGTATTTTCATATCATATTGAGCAAATGAGTCCATGAAGAGATCTATTGTGGTTAAAAATTGATCTTGAATTAATGTTATTATTTAAACCACTGAATCTTATCTGCTTAAGTTACCCATGGCTTGCAGCACAGCTTGTGCTTAAAATTACAGCTACCTACTTTTTCTTTGAATGACGTTAATTTTACTCGATAGTGTTATGGGACGTGGAATACAGTGGTAGTGTGTTGGACTCCTGACCAGAGGACCTGGGTTCGATTCCCAGGCATTCCTCTAGGTGCCCTCAGCTTCACCCAAGCTGTATAATTTTTTGGGTACCAGAACTTCCTACCATAGACTGCACAGGGAAAGGAACTAGCCCCCTTACCCTGATGTGTGACTCTTAGATGCCGTTGGGCTTTGTATTTGGTGAATCCCCATGAATTGGATGGTTTGAGGCTCTACTTGGTGAAAATTCATCATTACTGAATGAATAAACTTAGGATATTTTCACACAATAGTTTTTTTGTGTGAAAAAATTCTAAGTTCATATATGCAGTGAACTCTCTTTTAAAGAACTAACCTTCAGATTTACTACTGTTTTTATGGTTTTTTGATAGTTTTGTACTCTCTCCTACAATTTATTTTGATGACAATGAATAGCATACAATTATTTAAAGAAATCATTTTACATCTCGTTACAAAATCCATATTATGGTGGCACGTGGACATTTGCTGATAAGAATCTATTATTACACTTGGATGTGATGTTAATGCTTGTGTAAATGCCCCATGTTTGGACATCAGGAATGGCAAAGGCTATGGCAGACGGTGAATGTCTGAAGAATCAGTATGCTGTGGAGGTCATGTGATCTAATGTACCATAATCTATCCTATGCATTCTGTCGTGGAGTTGAGTGGTGCAGTTAGGATTATCATTAATGCCTGCATTTAGAAAAAGTGTTGGGTTTACCCCATGTTCTAGTACTTCATGAACCTTGAGTGATGCATAGACTGTTTCTTGTTTTTTATTGATATTTTATGCTCTTGTTGTAACACTCATTTCCCATTTTGCTTTAATGAAGTGGGAAGCCAAAGTGGAGAGGGGCCAAGAGGAGTTTAATAATATTTCTCTGATGATAAAGAAAGAAATGGAAATGTTTGAGTCTCAGCGTGTCAGAGACTTCAAAGAGACCCTCATCAAATATCTGGAGAATCTCCTTGGCCATCAGCAACAGGTGAGAGAGGGCAGTAGTGGTAATTGCTGGGATTGTCCCAGAGGGGGTTATGAAACCTGTTGTTTTTTACCACTTAAGATAATGTCATGTCAGGCCAGCTTGGTACATTTATCCTAATATTTTTGTTTGTCCAAGAAAATGTCTAAGGTGTCTTTTATGAAGGGTAAAGCAGTCATTTTGTTTATTAGGTGCCTTGACCTCTGAGGCCATTTGCATTTTATGATAATTCTGGCATCGTTTCACGCAATGCAACTTGGGAGATTATAACATGGAAAAATGATGTGCGAGGGCCTAATTGTCACTGCTATAATCTATGCTTACTCTTTATTATCTTTGCTATGTTGAAGTCAAGGATACAGCTCATATTTAGTGATTAAAACTTAGCGCTCCTTTTTATTTGTGGCATTGCTATCTATTCATCAGAGGTATCTGCTTAATAAAGGTAGGTTTTCGATGGTACCATGCAATGATTATATTTTATGAATTATGCGGGCTTCGTATTGTCTGACCTGTAGTATTTAGTAGTAATAATTTATTTGTTCCATGGTTATAAACTAGGTAACTGACAAATTAGGCAACCAAAAAAATTGCTAAGTGAAAATTGGACTTCATATTCATTTGGACTTACCATTATGCTAGACCTTACATAGTTATTTTATGGTCCCTGTTGGTTTTAACCCCAGCCATTGGGTGGATTAATTTTTTCTCTTTGGTATTTTTCTAAATTTCACTGCTATTGACATAATCTGTGTTTAACAATTCTTTTCATTAGTCTCTAAATAATTACTAACCATTGGTCTTGTTGCTATACAACAATTCAGAAATGCAGGCATTCACCTGGGTTATGCATAATGCAATTTGACGTTACAGCTTAATGTTCAAAAGCATCAATTTTTAAGGCTCAGGCATTTGAGTTACTTTCTTGATTCATTTCGTCCATAATAGATCTGTATGCAGAGGAGAAAGGAAGGTCAGATTATTCTTTTTTTAATCATGTTTAATTATAATTAACAAATATTTTGTTTGAAACTAATGTTTCGACCATTGCTGTTATCTTAACTCTTTAACTTCAGTAGAAATGCTTAGGACATCACACCTGCAGCAGAAATGTTGCCATTGATGCATAATCTTGCTCTTCAAAATTCTTTAATTTTTCGCAGTTTTAAAAATTCCTAATAACATTCAAAGAAGTTCAAGTATTAGGTTTCAGACATGACTTGAAATCCTATTCCTTCTGGTTCTGACATATTTTGACACACCATACATGGAAATGCATTAACTAAAAACAATTCCGTCAATGTGATGGACAATGACTGGTCTTTTTATCATTATTCTTCCATTTTTGATCATCTTACATTTAAAAAAAACCTAAGTAAGTGAACAGTTTGAATTAATGTGTAAAATGGTACCTAATTATATTGGTAAACATTTGAAAAGTAAGAAGTTACATTCTTGTTTTGATGATTTTAAAATTAGAAATTGATATTCTATGTATAATTATTTGGTTAGATATGAAGTATAAAGTGGAACACTTATCCTATTGTAATTTGTGGCTTATTCTGACCAATGCTAATTTTTCAGAATATTAATGTTAAACAATTGTTTTTATCTCGCAGCTCATCAAGTTTTGGGAGATATTCCTGCCTGAAGCCAAAGCCATAGCTTGAAATTGACCTCTTCAATATGGTGGCAATTTCTATAATGGTAAATAATGTAAGACTTGGATTTTTTGAGAACTTCAAGCCTTTTCCCACAAATTTACCTACTTAACGGTTAATGCTGAACTGTTTGCTATGATTTTATGGTATAATTTGGTTCATAACCTAATTGGTTTACACACTTTGCTTAAATGTTCCTTCTACGTAACTGATGATGAATTGTTTGATGAATATTTGTCACTCTTCATCTTTGTACTTAAAAGAAATGCACCAGTCTCTTATATATACATATATAAATATATTTTCAAGGCAACATTCACTCACCCCTCTTTGGATTCAAATTATGATTTCATGATAATAAGTAGAACACATGGTGCCTTTCAGTGGTGGAAGTAATAGGGTTGCATTGCCCACCATATTTAGGTAAGAAAGATTTGAGAAAAGGAACTATATGCTTTAATTTTGTCAATTTGTATGTACATATGCAAGTTCTAGACAGCAGTGCATTGTCAGATAGAACTAAGAACATTCATTCAGATAATAATTGGGGAAGGGGAGGGGCAGAAGGTTTAGGGAGGATGTGGGATTAGCTGGCACCACAAAGGCATTCCAAGTGTGGGAGAATGTGGTAGTTGGTTGGCATAGGTACTATGTGATGGTGTGGTCTAGCTGTGCTACCATTTATGTATATGTGAATATATCATTCCATATCTTCAATATCTATTATAATTAAACCCGATCTATATTTTGATTCCTGTAATAAGTTCTCAAAATTTGCTGTATGTCTTGTACTTGTTTTAGTCAGTGAGGAATCATGCAGTTATGTTATCTTTTTGGTGTGAATGAGAGTATGAAAGTATGAGCACTTTTTGATCAGCTATCAAGTGTTAACGGTGATGAAAACAAAGCTTCAATTTAATGAGACTTTAAAGGTCTTTGGAATGAACGGTTGTTTGGCTGAGAAGGATCATCACTGTTATATTGGTGTCCAACAGATATTAAAGACTTTTGTTTACAAATGTAACATGTATTTATCCCCATTATTGGAATTATTTACTTTGAAAGATTAGTCTTAAGTGTTATCCATAGTATCAGGTAAGTGTCCATCAAAAATATTAATTTTTTTTGCACTACATTAGTCACTGGGTGTAAATTTGCATGCTTTCGGATCCTAGTGTCTTCAATTATTGCTTATAGTTGTAGTCTTGCTCACAAGTCTAGTAAATGCTATGTCATTCCGGTAAAGGATGGTTACTATAACTCCAGTGCATAATGCCTTTATTCATGTTGCAAATAGAATTGTAGCATTTCTACTGTTGATATATTTTGCAGATTCTTGGAGCTTATGTTATTTAATAGTGATTCCTACTTTCTATGATGTTAGAAAGAAACAGCAGCTGCTTAATAATGCATTACAAGCATGTAAATTTTTTGTAGATGTATTGTTGAAATTAAAATTTGTTACTTAAATGTCACTGAGAGTTGATGGAAAATTATTGTAAATACCTATGTCCTTGCATAGTCAAATGTTTTGGCCATCCTCTTGCTCTTTCTTTACCTCTCTCATGCCTTGCTGTGGTGGGGAAAAAGTGTCTGCCTCTTAACATATCAAGAAATAAACATTTCCTTGCCAATAATTTTCCTTGAAAATGGGTTAACCAATTTTTGGGCATTATTTTGTTATTGTGGAATTGCTGAGTATGTCAGATTTAATTATGGATTCTTTCAACTCTTTGCGGAGAAAGCTCTTTCCACTCAAAGCCAGTTTAAATCGGTAATGGGCCAAGTCTGCATGTTTTCATTTACCCTCTCTCCATTATGTTGGAGAGTGATTGGTTTGTACTCCTTTTTATAAAATAGAAAATCTCTATTCCTCTTTAAGTATCTGATGGTTGACTGTAGTGAATGGCAAATCAACCTGTTGTTGTTCAACTACTTATTTGGCTCAAGTGAAGATTTTTAAGAACATTTGTATTTTAAAAGTTGTTTTATAACAATGAAACCATGAGAAAATTCTCTCATTGCAGGTGATCATTTTTGAGTGAGTGCAATGTCATTGAGTGTGATCCATTAGGTGATATTGAAGTTGTGGGTAGCAAACCTGGCAAGATGTGGACATTTCCTCATATTACGATGATTTTACCTCTTGTTTTGGTATTTTTATGTTGTCATATTCACCGCCTGGAATGCGTGAGCATGCACAGTTGAAGCTTCATTACATAGTGTTAATTTAATTTTGAGTGCTTCCATACAATCTTTTAATCTTCTCGATTTGCACAGTTACAAGTGAAATAACAAATTGCATAGAAATGCCCGTGCTGCATCGTAGTTTCATATTTTCTCCTGTTTTAATTCTTGGTTTTGGGTAAACAAATAGTTTTTTTTAACCTGTTAGTCAATCTTACAAGAAGTTTCGGATGGTAATCTGATTTCCATGCCATGCAGCAGGTATCTGCTTCTTTGTTCATCATTTAACTTAAACTGTACTAATACTCGTTCACTTATTCTTGTAAATTACCCTGAAGTACAAAGTAATAATAGATGTTAGTCCTTAGCCTTGAGACATGATCCTTTGAACATTTATTAATTATTTCAAGTGTGCCTTTTTAACTGTTCTGCTCTTCGTTGATGAATCATTGAAATGCTCCCACTTATTTTTAAACATTAAAATTTCTTTAGTCATGCTCTTTTATATAATTCTGAAAATACTTCTAAATCTTAAGCTGATGATAATTCATTTGATTTAGATGCCTAGATCAGCTTTCTTAAACAAGTTTATTTCTACGTATTGCAGTTTCATTATTTGTTATTGTAATTTTGTTCTCTTAATTGCTTGTAATAATTAGCTGTTCAAACACACCTCATTAGTTTCCATTTTTTTGATGGTTTATTTTGGTGCCAATTTAGTTATTCCACAGATTGATTAAATCTGTTCCTTTTTCATTATATTAATTTGATGTAGGTTTCACGTAATATTTGTATGGTCATAGGTGGATAAAAAAAATAATGCATAATATCGAGGTTCATACTGAAAAAGCAAGCATCTATGAAACAGTGAGCTAATGTTAAAAATTGTTTCCTTCTTGCAAATTTTCTAAATTGTGCTAAATTTGTCCTTTGAGTACTGCCAATCATGTGTTTGTTGTGCTCTTGATTTTTCAAGATATTTCCTCAATTTTCAAGGGTATGAGATTCACCCCCTCAAGTGCCACCAATGCAAATGTTGGTACGAAAGATTAACAAGAAGATGCTCTTTTCATGGTGGATTTGTTTGTTTGAAAAGGAATTTTTTGAATCGATAAAATTGTAATTAGGTCATCGATTTTCATGAAGTTTGTATGATTATAATTTCAAAACGTGAGACTGTGCAGTGACTTGGTTCATAATTTTATCTTTGCTTACAAACTTTACTCATATTGACATGCTGTATTTTAAAGTGATAGTGTAGATATTTTGTTCTGCTAATAAGTGCACCCAATGCTAATTAATCATGGAATGGTAATATTTTTAGGTATTTACATGCTAATCCTTGACAGCATTAATATGTGGCCGTGGACCAAAAACTCTTTGATATTAAAATATTGCATTAACAGTGTCTCAATTATGCAAGTTTTTCATACATTGGTGAATCTAAACACTTGAATGAAAGCCATCCAGCAGATAAAGAAATAGTGAAATGATCCCCAGCAAACTGCCATTTTTTCAAGATCTATTTTTCCCATAATCTGATAGTTTCTTTCATTCAAAATAGTGTGTCCAAAGTGACAGCGTAATGAGTTGGGTTAGTGACTGGTGGGACCTGGGTTCGATTCCTGCTGAATCTGGCCATCCTAAACTTCTCCCTAGCTATGCGATTTTACTATACCATAGGCGGCACAGGTAAAGGAACTTGCCTCCCTACCCTCGGGTGTGAGTTTCACATGCCGTTAGGCATAATATTAGGTGATCAATTCACTTTCGTGTGAAATATTTGGATTAATTACTATGGCGTGGTTGATACTCGAATTAAAAGTATGAATTATTTCACTTCGTGCTGCTCTGATTGAAAAATCTCAAATGATTTTCCCCAGGATAAATGACATGCTAGTACAAATGTAACTTCAAGGAAAATTGCCAGGCATAAAAGAAATCTCACAATACATATTCTTATTGACAGGTCGCGGTAGTCCAGTGGGTAGAGCGTTGGACTGCTGACCGGAGGGTCCCGGGTTCGATTCCCGGGCAAGGTACTCTGGGCACCTACAGCTCCACCCAAGCTGAAGTGATTATTTCGGGTACCAGGTCTTCCTGGGGAACCATAACCGGCACAGGGAAAGGAACTGGCCCCCCTACCCTGATGTGTGAATTTTCACACGCCGTTTAGGGCTTAGTACTGGGTGATCTCTACCATCACCTACTATACCGACCTTCGGGTTGATTACCGTGTTTATGGTTTATGGTTATATCCTTATTGGAACCCCGAAGTCAATTACTTTCATGAATGCAGTACTTCTCTCTGTTCAATGTACGGTGGAAGTAAACTAAGATATATTAACCTTGGATTTGTGACGTGTGCTGAGGTGAAAAGGAATTAAATGTCTGTGTTCAATGCTCTTGTGGAGGATCTTAATTTGGCTTTCTATCTTGGCGAGTGGAGATAATTCAATCTAATCTTGCGAGTATTGTTTCAACACATACTTCCTAAACGCATTTGTTATTTAATAATCTCTACCTGTAATTTTATCAAGCGATTATAAAGTACACGCCGATTATAAAGAATGTGTGACAAATAATGCTCTACAATACCTCTACTTTTTATTTCGTATTATTCTATAATTCCTGGAAAATTTATTGCACTCTTATGTTGTAATGATTGTTTACGCATGTACATGGCGAGGAGATAGGCGGAAGAAGGGGCTAGACGTTTTATTGTTTTTACTATTTATCTTTCATCACGCTTTCAAGCGATGCGTAATATAAAGCGAAGATTTTTTCATGACCCACCGACGCATTGTTTTTCTTGCGCTAAAAGAAGTCTCCAAAAGAGTCCCTCTAAAGTGTTCTTGAAATTAACATTCCTTTGTGACCGGTTCATTGCATGCGAATGTTTATCGGTTCATTTTCATTAGGTGAAGTAATCGTAGCTTACCTTCGTTCCCTTCCCCCCATTCGTACGTGGGTAGGTAGCCGCCAACTTGGACCAAATGAGCGTAAATCACAAGGGCGGAAGTGAGCAAGTTTAGTATTATTTTAGGGGGACTATTGTGATGCACTAGTAGTTAGGGAAGAAATTACATGAGGATGGCTTTCCACTTTTCCCAATTCTGAAGGCTCTAGCATTAAGTGCATTGCATTCCGAAGCGACCACCATGTGCTCATAGTTCGATGCTCGCGGTATTCAGCGTGCAGGGGCACGTGGTGCACAGTACATATACTTATCGTGCTCTTCTTTCGGCCAGGTCGCTGAACATATCTGTATGGAAACATGGTGATTTTGTAATTTGTGTCATTTTACTCTATGAAACTCGAAATTAATATAGTATGACGCCTCCGAGCTTTTTCATAATGCCAAGGAAGGAATCGTTTCTTTGAGATTGCGTAGATAGGTGCGTCATACGATTAGAACCCTGCCGGCAGTATTGCTGAATTCATTGCATTGTCTTCGAATGCTATTTTGAGGTGACCTTCGATGCCATTCAGTACGCGTATGGCTAAGTGATAAACCCTTCGTACAACGCCTTTAAAGCCATCGAAACATCTGCGACTCTTAAATGAACTGTTCGTGAACATTTCAAGCTGATTATCCGTCGAGGTTTGTGCCCTTTGTGCTAGCAGTACCTGAATCTGTTAAGGTGTCATTGCCAGGGAAAGAATTACGGTGAGGGGAAATCACACGGTTTATTCGTGTGTTGTGGTATTGATTAGATGAGACAACTAGATACGGCCATAGTATCATCCTGCTGCAGGGGCAATGGACATGGATATTCCTAAATCATGGGCCACAAAATCAAGGCTCCGCTGTGCAAACGCGAGAGTCGCACCTCAATTCCAAAGGCATCACAGGATTCTCGACCTCTAAAATACATAAACGGAGAGAGGCTTCATTCGTGACGGAGGCGAGGGGATTCAGCGTGTGTGGTGCACGCCTCGGATTCATTAAAAGGTTTTTGTGATAAAATGGAAAGTGTCGCCACGGTGCCTTCAAAACTGGATCATTAAGGAGGCAAGGATTGAAATTATTTTTCAAATGTCAGGGCGGGAAGGTTGTCTGTTTTTCGTCCAATTAGTATACGCAGCCCTGCTTATATTTGTATGTCTAGTTCGCAATGGCTTTATTGCCGTCAAATGTGGAATTGAGAAAGGGAAGTGAAGATATGAATGCTAAATATTTTAATTAAGTAAATTGTTCCAACAAGCATAAAAATATAAAATGTAAACTAGAGAATGTCTATTATGGCATCAAAGCGCTCCATATTGTCAATTACTAACTTAGTGACGTAGGACGTGGAACCAAATTAAGAAATTAAAGTACATAATTTTTCAACTTTAACGAAGGTGTTTTAATATTTTTTATTTCCTCTGCATTGATGTTTGTGAAATATTTTTGAAGCACCATCAACAGCAAGGTGAGTGTGGTCGGGACACTGCACACCAATGGTGACACTGACCTTGTATCTGTCCCTTTTTCATCTGAAGGATGGACAGTGGAAGTAAGGGTAAGTATGGTGATCTAATGATTAGTACTTTATTAATTGACTTACACAGATGTCCTTGATTTTAGCGCTGTGCTAATTTAGCATACGTTTAAGTAGAATGGAAACTCCCACGAATTTAACCGAATGCTGTGTTAAGGTTGGTTTCGGAGACCATGACCAGGGTTAAGGGTGCTTACGGCGATGAGGCAATGTCCCAAGGAATGGTTTTCAGCCGGCAGAAGATTTTCTGGGAGGATAGAGAAGGTTGACGGTGGGGAACGCCATGGACCCCCACCAACGACAGTGCGACGAACATATGCCAAAGGCGAGAGACATGCTCAATGCCGATTGACGTCTGAGTGTCAAAATGCTAGCAGAAGAGTGCAATATTCCAAAAATCACAGCTCTTCGCATTCTTACAGAAGATTTAGCCATGAGAAAGCCGCGTGCCAAGATTGTCCCCAAGGTTCTATCGAGAGATATGAGAGCTGCTCATGAGACAATCTTGCGTGATCTCTTGGACCGCTGTGAAAGTGACCTACAGCCCCCATGTGGAAACATCGGACTTATTTTTATTGCCAAGAATAAAAAGAAGCTTGAAAGGCAAGCATTTTAGTACGCTGGATATGGTCAAGGAGGCCTCAAGGAGTTGCATGAACGAGGGTCCCGTCAATAGCTTCCGGGAAGCGTATCGCGACTGGCAGAGGCGTTGACATCGGCGCATCGAGGCACAAATGCTATTTTGAAGACAATCGGAAATTTGCACATTTGATCTAAAATACATTTTTCCCCAGATTAGTTAACATATTTGTGGATTGACACTGTACTTCGAATTGTGAGAAAATTGGAAAGCAGTTAACTTTAGGAGAGTAAATATGAATCGTAAAATGTAGCAGGGCACACAAAATGTACGAGATTTAATGAAGTGTGTGGAGTACTTAGTCACTTCAGCCTTGCGTGAAGCATAAACATTGAGAAGAATATGCCGATCCACCTTAAAAATAAACTTGGCTTCCTTCGGCGGGTCGGAGGTGAATGCAAAGGAAACGGGGTGATGCTATACACGGTAGACGGGGCACTTTTCAGGCGCGGGGTAACTCTACGCCAGCGATCATTGCCGCTGAGTTTCTGCAATTGCTAAAGATCACGAATTTGATAATGTCATCTCAAAAATAATTAGGTACCTGTTGACAGCTTCTGATTGGTCAATTAGTAAGCAGAAGTGTGTTTAAGGCTTTTTTTAAGGCTTATGTATTAACAACGATATTTGGCTGTCATGTTGTTAAATTTTATCAAATTATATATATATATATATATATATATATATATATATATATATATATAATTTGATAAATAAATTTGATATATATATTATAAAAGTGGGTCGCGGTAGTCCAGTGGGTAGAGCGTTGGACTGCTGACCGGAGGGTCCCAGGCTCCAGTTTTCCCAAGTTGTTAAATTTTATCAAATTATATATATATATATATAATTTGATAAATAAATTTGAAAAATATATATTATAAAAGTGGGTCGCGGTAGTCCAGTGGGTAGAGCGTTGGACTGCTGACCGGAGGGTCCCAGGTTCGATTTCCGGGCAAGGCACTCTGGGCACTTGCAACTCCACCCAAGTTGGTGATTTTTCGGGTACCGGGTCTTCCTGGGAAGCCATAACCGGCACAGGGAAAGGCACTTGCCCCCCTACCCTGATGTGTGAATTTTCACACGCCGCATAGGGCTTAGTACTGGGTGATCTCTACCATCACCTACTAAACCGACCTTCGGGTTGATTACTGTGTTTATGGTTGAAATATATAATTTGTTAAATTTTATCAAATTATGTATATATATATATATATATATATATATATATATATATATATATATACATAATTTGATATATATATATATACATAATACATAATTTGAGATATATATATATATATATATATATATATATATATATATATATATATATATATATATACACACATAATTTGATACCCAGTACTAAGCCCGACGGCGTGTGAAATTCACATATCAGGGTAGGGGGTCCAGTTCCTTTCCTTGTGCCGGTTATGATTTCCCAAGATCTGGTACCCGAAAAATCACATAGCTTGGGTGGAGCTGCAGGTGCCCAGAGAGGCTTGCCCGGGAATTGAACCTGGGCCCTCCAACATCAGTAGTCCGTAGTCCAACGCTCTACCCCTGGATTGGTGTATATATGTATATATCGTAGCTATGCATGCTTTAATATTTATTGAAACGTTGTGGCATTAAAGCAGCACCAATTATGTTTTACCCATCTGATTCGATGTTTCACCTCTTTGATTTGCTGAAATTGGAAGAGGCAGAAGGGTTTATTCGGTAACGAGGAGCTAATTACTCAGTCACTGATGAGCCGCAAACGATTCCTTTGATTTAACTTAAAAATCGCACACATTACCGTTTACACAGTTCCATTTCGGGATGGGCACCACCAAGGAAAGCCTGAATTATTAGTACATCATGTGTACGTTGTATCTGAAATTTGCATTGCTCTCGGCCGAACGCGGGTGGGTTGCGCATTATCCGCCGTTGCATTAAGTTTTTTCAGTGCGAATTACATACGATGGCACCCGCAGTTCAGGTGCGGTCTCTCTAATTCATCCCGATCCTGATAAATCTGTCCTTTCGAGGGAAAAGCCATCGGGCCGGATTCCACCATGTGAGTGCGCCGCTTCGACATATTCACCGGAGTGTACGTCACCGTTCGATTTGTGGAGGCATCGCGGAATAATTAATGGCAGACGGCCAGTCACCGCGGCAATTGCGGAAGTGGTTGATGGGAAACCGTGCCGGCCGGATTTGCCTTGCCATGTTGTTGGGCATCGCGCCCCCTCGATCAATGGTCGCGGCTTCGTACCCCGCCTCTTAGATGACCGTCGGGCCTACGCACATCTTTCGAACGCTGCGACGGTGGACACGAGAGGGATTCCTCGAGATCTTAGCCGATCGCGGGCCGTCAGATGAGTCGGGGAAGAAAAAATGAACATAGTCCTGCAGTTTTAAAATGATTTCTGAGGGGCCAATGTGAAAGTAAGCTTGAAATGGCAAAGAAGGGTTTATAGCACAGTAATATAATGATATATTATATCTATGTAGAGAAGAGGACACCCCACCGACTTCTCTATTACCAGGCGGGGGGGGGGGATTCACGACGGGAATGATTGTTAATTGCGCGGAGCTTTTAGAGTTGAAGCTGGTTAGGAGGCAATGAAGACGCCGCAGCGCGCGGAGCATAGAGCCGTTGTGCCTATAATTTATTGGCCAATCCATGGGCTACGGGAATCATTCGATGGAAAATTGGGATAGTGCATAGCTTCCAATGGCTAGGCGCCAATTGCAACTCAATGGCAGCAGCTGCCACCATTGGAGAAATTATCAGACCCGTATAGGCAAATTTCACTTGAAATTAAGTTTTGAGTAGATGAGTGCAAGTCTTTAAAGGTGGATGGTGTCCGAATTAACGTATTCTGCGGAACTCCATAATTGAATGGCGTTAAGATGTAGCGAAAGTCTTCTCAAACAAAAAATGTGAACATTAATTAGTTAAACGAATCAGCGATGAGTATAATAAGCTAGTGGAATGAATTAACTTTTAAACTGATTTCTCTTCGGTTTTACTGATTAAATTAATAGCTCACAAACGAAAAAAAAACAAGTTTGTTGCGGCTAATCAATTTCCACAATTATCCAAGTTATCCAGATATCAATCTGTCCGGATAAGTTGAATGCAGAGTCGAGAATCTCTTTAAAAAAGGTCCTATGCTAAGGTGCTATGTACGTATTATACAGATAAATATAGTTTTTAAAATTTAAATTGTCGGACTAAGAATAATTAAAAATTTTATAGCATGATAACATTGGTAAAATTTACTCTCTCACTTGCATGTGGCCGCAGTAAGCACATGCACTGTACTTCACTTATAATAGGTGATATTATTTTAAAAAAAGTACTGCATGTATTGATCTAAGCAACTCGGAGTTATTACGAATATCTTACTGATGGTAATTTTCTGAGAAAAGGCATAATTTCTTGGTAAGGATGAATAAATTGGCTTTGTCGTTGCATTTAGTGGGTGGACACTTCAATGTAAGGGACGAAACTACTCACACAGAATTATAATGCGTTCTCTAAACTGATTTCTCATAAGACTTGCTGTATTTCAATCTATTTCCCTTTGAATGATAGCTTCTTCTTCAAATAAATCTGGCTCCTGTTTTTTTTGTCACTCGCATTTGACTGTTGGTCAATGTTATCACTGAAGCCTGACATCGTGATTTCATTAAAAGTGTAATTTAGGAAGAAGCAGCTCTAGGTAGAAGAGTTATCAAAGTGGCTGCTTTTTAAACCTGGCCTCGGATGACTGATAGCGAGGTTCGAGCGTCCGAACTCTGGATCGTAGGTTGACGATTCAGTCCTTTCGTGCTCTTCGTTTGTCTATCTATTCGAGAATATATGCATACGTATATTCGAGCAAAGGCCTGTTGCTTCGCTCTTCGGAGTTGAGCTTGCCGGAAGGAAGTCTTTGTATGAAAGTGACTTCTTTAAGGCTTTGTCATACGGGCAAGCTTTACGTGACACTTCGTGCGAGGGAAAGCATTGTCTGGACACTTCAACGCTGTTGCAAGATAGTTGACTGCTTCAGCCACGGAACCGCTTGCACGTAAGTCGAGTTTTGAAAGTATCGTTTTCTTCTTTTGAAGACATTTTCAATGAAATAGAGAAGCAAGGAGCGTCACCGTTGGCACGCGAGGTGAAGGTGACCTATCCCATTTAAGCGTAAGAAAATAAATTAATGCTATTTGGAAGTGAAATGTTCGGGCGCATAGCTCCGTTGCATTACTTAGCAGGCACCAGAAATTGGGTCCATCGTCTCGCCATCACATAGCCCAGCATCTTCTTCGATTCCTCTAATGAGTGTCTCACTTCAGCGGGATTTCCTGAACGGATCTCCCATATCAATTGCTAGTGCCGAAGCTACAAAATAATTGTTAATCTCGTATTTAATTTCCTTTTAACAAAACATTAGCATCGTCATCACGGGTTATCAATCCTTGGATTGGTTTGTATCAGCATCCAAACTCTCCTGCCCTTTGATAATTTCTTCGTTACCTCATAGCTTATTGCAATGACATTTTCCATTACTAGCTATTCGCTCATTTTAGGCTCTACGTAAATCTTCTCCTCTGCGATATCTTCAGTTATGGTCTTTAGTTAACCATAAATGGTTACAATAAACAATAGATAGACATTCTTCAAATCTTTAGTAAACCTTAGATAGACCTTGTGGAAATGCCCAATTAATGTCTTTCTTCTTTTCGTAAGTGTCCTCAATTGGCTTTTCACTTCACCTACTTTGAAGTAATTCTTCACATTTTACTCGACTACAATTTCAGCATTCTTTTGTAGCACCACATTTCCATCGCCTCTAGTAGTCTGTCATCTATTGCTCCCATCCATTGAAGAGTGGTGGTATATTTTGAACTTTCCCGAGTAAATTTCACTGTCTTGTAAGATCTCAGTTTGTCATTAGTTCTTTAACTCCGTCGAAACTCGTCTCTTCTCACAGGCAACTATCAAACCAAAGTCTCTTTGCGTATTCATTATACTTCACCGGTATGTCTGCATGTATTTGTTAAATCTTATCCTTGATTTTCAATATCGTTTTTCTACTCACCTTTCCTTCGAGATAAACTATCATTAAACCAGTATCCTTACATCCGAATATTCATCCAATATGCTCCTCTTTTTCCATTCAAAATTTCATCCAAGCTTATTTCTATTCTTGATCTTCGTAGAATTTATTCCTAAATTCCATGAGACGTCCATTTGGTTTTAATCATTTGGAATAACCACATCTATATAGCTATCTATCTTCTCCTTTCTCCTTCATGACAGTATCACCTAACCACAACAGGGAAGCAAGCTCCAAGTAAGGACAATTTTAATCGATTCGATGCATCGAATCTTTATGCAGAGGTTCCTTCCTTACTTACAGGAATTGTGTTGCTGTTGTCGGTGAAGTCTTCAAAGATAAAAGCTATGATAAATATCATCTATCCAAGCCTAAACTTGGTCACCGTCGCCCTCCCTTGGAGAAATAAAAAACAACTGATTTGCCACACCTTTTCTTCCACGTCCGTCGCATATTCAACGTTTAAGCTTTTCTTGCTTGTCGGTCTTCGCGTGACTGCGATGCACGTGCATGGCCCAAAGGCACGACCTTGCATTTCTGTTGCCGGCTTAAAAGGCAGATATCCCAACTCGACCACGTTACACTTACGCTTGATATAATAGAGAGCTTTTTAAATAGGAGCTTCCCTCGGCAGAGCCCCCATTGAACTCTCTTGCGTGAGGAAGGGTGCATAAAAAACACGTCACAGTCGTCTTCGGCGTGGGTTACCATTCGGTTTTTGGTACACCTTCAAGATGTCCTGATACCCGCCAATCACTTTATTCTTTCAGGATAATTTCTTCAGACGTCATCCATCACTTGCTCCCGGTCATTCACCCCTGACTTTCTTCTACATACAGCTCTTCTCTTCTATGGTCTCGTCATTTACGAGTACACTATTTGGGAAGCTATGGTTCCTCAGGAGGTGGCCATTTCATTTTCCTCAGGCTTATCCGTTTGCCAACTATTCGAAGGGTTTTTGTGAGCAAGGTAGTCAATCCGTCATTCAATGGCATTAATTCTAACGCAAGCGCACGTGCTCGTATCCAAAGGCATTCGAGTATTGGAAATTGCCGCTAATTTTACTGAGTTGGTGTATATTGTTAGAGATTTCAAGTGAATTTCCATTGGTTTATGACAATGTTACTCATTTTTAGCGTTGGAATTAAGGGGCTTTGCAGAATTGGCAGCCAAGTTCAGCAGAGGGTAATGGTGGTCGAGCACGAAGAGCTGGCACACAGCCAACCGCTTAATGAGTGCCATTGGTGCTCAAATCCTTTCCCATTGGAGTCACCAAAAATCCGAGAAAGTGGGCAAAAATAATTGACTGCTTTTAATACTACACTATTTTGTTCCACTATCTTTTAGAAATATATTGTGTAGTGTAGCAATAATGCATAGTGCATTGATGCTATTGCGATAATCTCGTGTCAATATTCAACGCCCTGAGGACAATGGATGAAAACACCGGCCTTGGTGGAGAAACATTCATCCAGATCATTCGCCGGGAAAGCACTTGGTCATTCTCCTGCTGCGAGAAATTAAAATTCAATTACATTTTCAAATGCATGCGCGCATTTTGAATCAAAATTATCTTTATTCAAATGTCCGTGGTTACACGATACATTTCATACCTTTTCATCTTATTACCGCAGATTGATATTTTAAAATGATTTCTTCCAAACTTTGTTTCAAAACTTGCTTGCTAGACATTTAAAACATTGTTATGATGAACTAAGTAGCTAGTATCCAAAATATCGGAGGAGCTAGGCTAGGAATCACTCACGGAGCAAAGGTTAAATTACAGATTAAATCTCTTGCATCAATTGGAAGGAGGTCTCTTTAGCGGTGATTTTGAAAATGTATCATTACTCCCGTCGTAATACGGTAGGAGAGATCATGTCAATAAAATTAGAGAGATTAAATGTAGAACAGATGGCTTTCAATTGTCATTTTTTCCTCAAACGATAAGGGATCAGTATGGCATTGTCCTACCGCAGTAGGGTCATATTCGGGTTAAAATTAGTCTGGCGTGTATTCACCCCCTATCACACACATCCTTGCGGTGGCTTTCAGGGTACTAAATACCTAATATCTAAAAATATCTAAAGCTTAAGA
Source organism: Hetaerina americana (assembly GCF_022747635.1). Classification (NCBI taxonomy): domain Eukaryota; kingdom Metazoa; phylum Arthropoda; class Insecta; order Odonata; family Calopterygidae; genus Hetaerina; species Hetaerina americana. Next base: position 105,723,686 of record NW_027286069.1, on the reverse strand, counting down.
TGATGTTTTCCAATTTGCATAACAATGGCTACGCATGGTCACGTATTCTAACTAATTCATTTCTTGAATACTTGCACTATATCCAAATTAATCTGCATCCATTAAAGAAAGCAGTTCTATCTAGTAATAACATCAACACCACCATCCAGAATATTTTACCTCAGTCGAACCATCGTACTATACGGAAAGTCTTCCGGAAACCTAAACAGGAATAGATTTACTTTCCGACCAGGAAATCTCATGAATCGATCGGAAGCGTGCTGAAACGCACGAATTGCTCTTCCGGTAGTAAGAGGCATTGAGTCCTATCGAAGTCTTCCGTTTCATACGAAACAGGTCATTCAGTAGCATCCCCAGAAAGCCTGTTCCCTTCCTCTTCCGCGCTAAATCCCAGAATTCTCCCTTTTACGTACCTTAAATAACCCTACCTCTGCTTCGCAATAACGTTTCCACCTTCTTTTTCTATCTTCTTAGAATTTCAACTAGCCTCTATCTCTCTTTACCCAACATGTGTAAAAATACTTTGCCGTTTCCCTTCCTCTCCATCCAACCTATCTTCTCTATTTTTCTTCTCCATTCCCTCAAAACTCTCATTTATATAAAGCCTCTAATAAGGAAATAAGAGGAATCCTTGCAGGGTCACGTTCCACGTTAAAACCTTAATCAGTGTTTTTTCTTAAACATTTACCAAGCGTGCCCTCAAGGCACCTGTAATAAATTCCTTTCTATTTGCAAACGTATCTTTCGTAAACGCAGTTCTACCCCTTATGTCCCAACCACTACGGCCATTTTCCTCCGAAATACCGCCTGAATTTGTGAACTTTTCCACCTCCTATCGAGTATTCCCTTCTATCACAATATTTACCTGAGTATTCCTACTTCTTGAGAGTCTCATAACTTCTATTTTCATTTGATTTATCTTCATCCCGCACTTTTCGCATCGATCCTAGAAAGGATGATCAACAATAACTATTCCTATCCCTTTGGAAGACTGGCCAAATATTGCTTGATAGTCTGCAAACCTTAATCGGCCTTTCACCTCCTCCATCCCAAGGTCAAACCTCCTCCCATGCCACCCTCCTTACGTTTGTTAAAGAGAACCGCTGATAAGCGACCACCTTGTCTTGCGCCCATGACTACCTCTCCCCTTTCTCTGCGACTCACCTTCAGCTAGCGATGCAGGGTGCCATCTGGCTCATATTGTCAGTCATATCAATTATATCCCTCCACTTTACTCTCATGTTCCACGCACATTAATGAACTTTGTTCATTATGGTGAGGTGAAAGAAAGAGAAAAAAAAAACAACTTTGCACTTCCACACACTTTTTTAATATAACACGACCATGGTTTCGATGCTGCGCATCATCTTCAGGTACAACATAACAAAATTATTCAACTTATATAGCCAGGAGCCAGGTAGGGGAAGTCAGGGAGAGGGGTGGTAGCAATCATTGGTGGGTGAAGGGAAAGGGAAAGTGAGGGGGAACTAATGGATGCAGACGGTACAAAGGGGGGTGGTTGTTTGCAACGGTTGACCCTCATTAACGGAGGGTCGGTGACTGTCACTGCCTTCGGAAGGAAGTTGTTTTTTTTTTTTCTCTTTCTTTCACCTCACCATGAAAGAATTCCACCAAGTTAAGCCTGAAACTGTTAGATTCACTTTGTTCATTATGCTGTTCTGTAATTGTAACTCGCTCTCTTGCCCTAATTTTCAATATACCATTAATCATTAATCTCAGTACTGTCGTTTCCACATGTGAAAGTAAAGTCCTCACAAACTACCGCTCTACTCTTTTATAGGGATAGGAATTAAAGTTGACTAATGAAATCTTTTGGCGAAAATCCTTCCTCGTAAATTCTGCGAATGAGCCCAAAATACCTCTCTCTTCCATTTCCCTTAAGCTCTTCCGTAATTCTACCGGGCATCTATCTATTCCTTCGGTAATGCTCGCCTTCATTTCCCGTAGCGCTTTTCCTATCCCGCCATCTAGTTCCCCTGGACCCGAACTGTCCTCTTCCACATCGCATTCCCTTCCTCTCTTTCCAACCTAAGAGGCCTAATCTCTTTGTCATTAATCTCCTCTATGCTTTAGTTCCAACATCTCTGAAAATCTTTCGGCGCCATTAATAAATTTCTTGTCCTATCTATGGTCTAATGTGCTCGGTATAGTTTTGCTTCGCTTCATCCTGAGAGATAGTCTACGTTTCGGGAGAGAGCTTTGATATTTCCCTCAATGCAATTTCTCCTTATTATGGTGTAATATAATTTTTTGCTAATATCACTCTACTTATCAATTAGCACATCAAAGATTAACCAGGTGAATGAGATTTATTTGAATCGTAACAATTAAGCCTGAGGATGTAGTAACCTTCCTAGCAGTGACTGAAAAGGTTTTCAAGTAGCAGTCTTATGCTCTATTTTGTCCCTTGCACCTATTGAACGCAACACCGAAAAATGCTAATACCGGTATGACGTACTTGTCTATACCAGTGTACTAGAAGTTGAGGACATACAATAAGAGGTCAATTATTAGTGGATGAAACTTTAGAAGATTATCCATTTTTACTCCATTTTGATTGGAACTGTTGGAAGGCTAATGCCAACATTTTACTTACACCGGCCGGTAGGGAAAGCCTTGGAACAAGCATAGCAACGATGTTAACAATTGAATTTCCAAAAATAAAATCTCAGTGAAAGAAGTGTCATCTATTCCAGAATAAGGAATCTTTGACCAGCTTTGGAATGAACGAACGTCTTAAATGACTCAAAAATTGAATCTCCGTAACCTCAGCAAAGGATCTCGCTTAATCACGACAGTATGAAAAATAATGTGATTTTTCATTTGAATAATACATCACGAAAGTTTACATAATTATCTATAAATCTGCTCTCAACATAAATGCTAACCATTTTAGTATATAATATCAATATCACATAATATCAATTTCTCTGAATTTAATGAGAATATTACGAAAGCATTTTGCAAAGATACTTCCTGAAATCAATTACCTTTTCGTCTTCAAAAGTTTCATCCTTTCACTCCAAGCATATTCGGATAATATTGTTCCTTGATCACTAATTCTTGATGAAAATTTGTTAGTGTTTTCAATAAAATTTCGACGGTATTACGAAAATGCTAATAAAAGCTGAATGGCGACTATTAAAAAAACGGCGACTTTTAGTACCACAAAATTTTCCATGCCATATATTTCCGGGAAGAATTGAGGTTAAAAAGCCTTGTGATGACTTTCATGGCTTAATTTTATGGAAAAACCAGATTAAGGCATCTGTAAAATATGTAGCATATTTTTTTACGTACTCTTAAAAGCCTCTTAGCTTTAATATTGAAACAGTTGAAGTAACTGCACTTATAATGGGTTCATTTTTACCTCATGATCAATCTTACTACTCAACTATGTAGTTGGTATCTACATACTATATATGCAAAAGTTACACATTAACTTTTGCTATCATGCAGAATGCTGCAGTGTAAGCATTTGCAGAATTCTTAAATGCATTGAAATATCGCCCGCCCCTGTCGTATCAAAACCTTCAACAATGAGGACAACATGGTGCCATCCATCGACTGGGATAAAAACACTGGTAAAGGTCATATCCTCGCACTGACCCCCCCCTTTCCCTTCGCCCTTCGGTTGACTATTTTTTTATTTTTTTTTCAATTTAGTTATCTTTGAATTTCCTTATGTATTCTCTCGGGTTCGCTGTCTTACATTTCCTTCTCCTTACTCTTCTCTCTTACTTACTCGTCTCTTATTCGAATACATGAGTTCTTATTCTGTATATTCGTGCTTCATGCTACTTTAAGTTTCCCCACATCGGCCACAACCCCTTATTTCAGGTCTGTCTGCTTTTCCTCTACATTCCCAACTCTTTATCTTTGTTTTGCTTTTTATAATATATCTCTTGGTAGTCCCTATCCCATCACGCTTATACATTCCATTTTTACGCCCATCTAACCCTTTTTATATGTTTGAATTTCAAATTAAATTTCATAACTACTGGATTTCTAAATCTAAAATTATACCTTTCGCCGGGAAGGTGTGCAAATTTAAGAGGCTCTTCTTCTTTTGCAAGTATCTTACTGGCATTGCCCATGTTTATCTTCGTCTTTTATGGTGCACGTGCAAAATTTTACTGAAGGTTGCACAATCGTCTGAAAAACACAATTGCTTTCTCCCCGTGGCAATTTCTTGTTCATGATCCGTGTTCTCCTACTTCGCTTCCTTCTTTCTCACGTCCGACACTGCGTTTCAATTCTCAATCAAAATCGATTTTTATCTTCCTGGTATGTTCCCAAATAATTATTCTATTTGACCTTGTAAACTATTTACCCCTTCCTACGGCCGACCGCCACTCGACATGCACACCTAGAATACCACTCGATTGGTCGGATCTATTTTTTTCTTTTGTTGAGTTTCTGTTACTTGCTATGTATATCCATTATCTCCCGTATCCTTTTTATCACTACAGCTATCCCCTCCTTCTTTCGTCCCTATAAACTACTCCACTTTATATCAAACACGTATAACAATTAATGCAATGACCCCCGCTCTCTCCCCATATAATTCTTGTAAATATAGTATAACCGTATACCCTTATTTCGACTATTTCTCATTTTGATATTTCCTAGCCTCCATACCCTCAACGAGTTAATCCATGTATTTATATTATGCATACCCATGGATCTATCTATGACTAAGTCTTGCCTATCTTGTTTCTTTCGTATCGAAATCATGAATTTACCGTGACACTGCATTTTCCACATGTGCCTGCGACTATGTGCTGGATTGATAGAAGTTCCCCTTTTTTGCTTTTCGGTTCTTCATGACCTCTCTTGGTTATGATGGTGGTCTATCGTATAAGTTCTTGTGGTTCATATTTATTCCCTCTTTTTTAGTATACCCGGGAGCTTTTTTAGTGGGCGAAATTCAAACTTGTATTGAACTAAGTTTTCCACTGGCATGGATATGGATTTGCATTCTTTTGCAGGGATTTTTTCAGTGAAGATATTTTCCCTTTTCCTAATCTCAGTAGGTTATTCGATAAACTTAGTAGCGTATCCAAAATATTAGAGGAGCTAGGCTGGTAATCTCTCACGGAGCGAAGGTTAAATTATAGATTATATCTCTTGCATAAATTGGAAGGACGTCTCTTTAGCAGTGATGTCGAAGATGTATTATTACCCTCATTTTACTACGGTAGAAGAGATCATGCCAATAAAATTAGAGAGATTAAATGTAGAACAGATGGCTTTAATATGCCATTTTTTCCACGAACGATAAGGGATAAGAATAACATTGTCCGACCGCGGTAGAGTCATATTAGGGTCAAAATTAGTCTGGTGTGTATTCACACCAGACTAATGACTGGGCAGACAAACGGTGGCTTGCAGGGTACATAAATAACTTGAAAAACCTTTTAAAGACCCTCTCTCGCTCTTAGCCGTCGCCCATCCCACCTTGTGCTGTCACCGCTTGCCATACACCTTTTCGGTGGATCGCGGGGCATTTAATTGTAGACGTAGATGTATGCACTCTTGGATAATCGGACGAAACAAGAAGGTAATTACCGCGAGGGTGTGTCAGGTGGAAGCCTCAAAACTCCGTGCCAGTGCCAATTTTCGTTTCGCACGGTGATATACGAGTGGCCTATAACTAGCAACATGGTACCAGAGAGCAACAAAATGGCGCAACAATAGTGTAAATATGGCCTCATAACTTTTAACACCTTCCACAGAGAAACAGGAATCTCTTATTCGTTTATTTAGTAGTAATGGGGGGGGGGGGGTGAAATATATCTAAATCCATCGACGAATAAAAGTTTAGAATAGTAATTCAACTATTTATCTTTAACAGTAACGTCTGGACAAGAAGCTCTTACATAGTGTTATTTCCGTGTCAGATTCCCTACGACCATATCAGGTAAACCCCGCATTGTAACGACAGAAGCTTTACGTTTTTAGTGTAATTAGGGCTATGGTTTTCCTTGTGGTATCCTTGAACTTTCGAAGCTGAGATTTCGCGCTGAAATATTCCAATAGTACGCCAAGAGGGCTGCATGTGAAATAGTTATCAGTGAAAACCTTCAAAATTCAGGAAATTACGAGATTAAAAATATTTAAGTTTCAACGGTTTTCATTTGACTCACCCTCGTAGATTACTTACTTAATGCTGATGTCGATTAGGGAACGCGTCAATTCGCACATCTTCCCTTTTAGTTGCAGAGCACAGAATCGTAGATTTTGTTCCAAAATTTTGGTTAAATTAACCGTCCCAGGATCGGAAAGGCGCATACGTACGCTCTGCAGTCGTTATTTATCAAGGGGCGCGATGTGGATTTCCGTGCCCTAAATTGGCCCCATTAATCCCGGCGCTGCAACATTTTGTTATTGTCCTAGATTCTCGTTTAATTCTATGAACGTGCATTCAAAGTGGCCGGTGTGCGAGAGCGAGGCGTTCTCCGGTAATCGTGGTGAAAATCCAGTAAATTTTCTCGAAGTTTTTTTCTCATTTCAAATGTTCATTTTATCAGGCTTCGTTTGACTTATGCAGTGGAGAATAAAATGGCATCAATATTCTCACAGCATGAATACAGGGTGACATTAAATGTGCAATGAGATAACGCGGAATGGCTTTGGACGCACAAAGAAATAAATCGTGAACTTCCATCTGAAAGGGTCGATAAAATTAAGACATGAAAAATAAATGGATGACTTGGATATGGGTCGTTTGACGTGCAATATGATTGAGTGGCCTCGATCGGGTCGGGCCTGTCCTTTTGGCCATCGTTTTTGTTTTTTTTTTACAAATTCTCAATCGTGGCTCACGCTCGTGGTTTTGGACCGACGTGGGAGTTATTTTGTAGACCCAGCAACCGGAGGGAGAAGCAGGAAATCTCCTTGACCTCGCGACAACAATTTGATATTCCAGCTGACTGTTTTTTTCCATCACCACTACGCATCCTCACGATGGAATTTTGACAACGCAATGCATGAGAACAGGAATTTCAGCCATGTCTTTCTCTCTTGTGCCTCATACTAGCTCGGTATGAGTGTGACAAAAATCGATTTCTTGAATGCAATGCATTGTGTAGAGCAAATTCGCATCCGTTATAGTTACCTGAAATGGAATCGAGGTATAGTATGCTGATGAAATAAATTACAGAAGATTAAAATCAGTTTACTATGAACAAATACTTATTGATATACTATATTCCATTCATTCACAAATTAGGACTATGTTTTGATTTGGAAAAGGTAAAAATTACTTTTCCGAGTGAAGTCACTAACAGTTTTTTGATATGCAGAATATTTAATGCTATGTAATTATTTATGAATCTCAGTGGATTCTTGGAAATTAATGAATATTTTCATGTTTATTTAATGGGTTCTTGGATGATGAAGCACAATTGGTACTTACAGCTATTGGGTACTTAAAATGCGCACTTGCAAGGTATTTTACTGTTGAGCGTAGAGTAGGGCGTCCAAGTACATTATAATGTTCGTTGTGAAATTCGCATGCTTTCCTACAATATTAGCGATAAAAAATTAGGCTGTGCTGTGAAAGAAAGTTTTTTTCCCATTGAATTTTGATTTATATAGCGGACGGAATGCAAATAATTTTTGTTGCCTGAAAAATCCTGGCAAGATCGAGCCAGAGGGTACGGCGTGAATTAGTATTCTAGGTATAGCAATTTTAAATTTATTTTAATTATTGTTATTATTTTATCGCATGGATATGGAATTCCTCTTGCTTGCTGTACCTTAGGAACCACGAGTGTTTCTTTAATGATGGCAGGTTTCAAGAGACAAGCAACTTTTCCTTCCGGGAATCTGCAAATTACTCCCGGAAATATTGACTCCAATATTGGTAAATGCAGAGGCGTGCCTAATCACGATTCGCAAAACTCAAACATTCCACCTTATATGACAACCAATCGATTGACCAATGAACTCACGTCGTGCCCACAGCACGATGCCAAACTCAACCGAAAACACCGGCGCCTTCAAGTGACTAACTCTGCAGCAGCTCGTAATTTGCTTGTGCTTTCATTGGAGGACTTCATGTAAACCGAACTTGTGAGTACATTATAGTAGAGATGTAATAAAATTCTCCTTAAACAATATTTCGCGATTGTTGGACTGTTTCATGGGGTCCTAAACTTAATGGCAATGTATTCAGCTTCTCGTGAAGACATTTCAGCGTCAATCACGAGCAGGGAGTAATGGGGAAACGAGCCTTCTCAACGTGGTACGCTTAGTATGCTAGCAATGGGAAAGATAATATTGTATAAATTGGAAGTTTGTTGCTTCATAGAATCAAGAAAATGAAGTGAATCCATTGAATAATTGACGAGACTGTTCAACAAAGAGGAGGCGAAGGAATTAAAAAGACAAAACCGAAAAGGATTAGGTTTAACCTTATAGAACACATTATGAGAAACGTTCATTTGGAGTGTCGTCGAGGGTAAAGTGAACGAAAAGGAATATATTTTATACCATTTCAGGCTTCGCTTCGTGGAATTGTCTGATGTCCGTATTTAATGGGTGTGTAATTTTCCACAGACTTTATTATAAGGTACAACGCGTTTCGCCGACTTGCCGTGTCATCAGTTACCTGGTGATTCCGCTATTCCGTTAAACGCGTTTCACCTTAAATGAATAATGTGGAAAATTACAAATTCATTCAATATGAAAATGAATATGTACAAAGGAAAACCATGGTTGAGATAGATACGTGGAAAAAGGAGTTAAACAGCAAAAGAGTACCGCGTCATTGGAAAGTTTTGAATCATGCGAGATTTGTGATGAAGATAAAATTAATGCATGGAATTCCGTTTCCTACGCTTTAGTAATCAATTCTGAGGACATGATATTCTCTCATGATCACATTTGCACTATGGCTTAAGTGCAAAAGTGATTGGCTTGAGCTGTCGGTCGCCTTCCCTAAATCTACTACTACCCCTAAGTTATCCTCATCTACATTATATTCCTTTTTTACGTCTAAACTCGCTGGACTAATGCCTTTAGCATATAAATACTCTCCTTATTCTCCTTACCTTCTCCCGAGAAACTTTGCGGATTGAATTCACCGTTCCCGAACCTTTGCCAAAGCCATGATATTGACTAATTGAAGTCTCTCCGACCTCCTAGGCATTTTAGGAGTATATTTACGTGGTGTTTAAACCAAGTGTTTGTTGTAATTAAAACTATTTCTCTTGCATACCACTATTGCTTTCTCCTGACAGTCATTCCTTTATCCGCCACCGAGTTGCAATCCCCCACCCCTGTCAACTGTTTCCTTCTAGGAACAATCATAATATATTTTCTAATGAATTGTATTTCTTCCTCTCTATGACTGCTTATTGGCAAATAGACCTGAATGATGACCATATTTGTTGGTTCTGTTTTAAATTCTACTATTAATGAACACTTTGGTGGTGGGTGGTTTTTCATTGCCCTCCTCAACATTGAGTAGTTTCAGGCGTGAGATGGTGAAATTCGGGCAGAATAAAGAAAATATAATAGGAATTTTCTACTAGATAAGTCTAATAGTGCGACCTAGTTTCGATGTATTACATCATATTCTTATCTTGCCGGAAATTGTTACTATCTTTTCTTTATTCTCCTCAATATTGTTTTCTACGTGACACCATCACTCAATGGCTGCCCCTCTGGGGTCAGATGCCTTTGCAGCCGCCTCACTGAGGAACAGGCGCTGCACGGACTACCTTTCGTCTGGCTCCTACCCTTCGACTTTTTGGCATGGATCAATTCTACCAGAAGCATATGGCTGCGTAGATTTTCGCGGCGGTGGCTTGAAGAATTCTGCATGTCCGGGTTTTCACCGCGTTGTTGTTTGAAGCCGACAACAGTTTCGCCGAAGTTTCATCCGGCGTCTTCAGGTCGAAGATGAGGGACTCAGATTTTGGCCGTCCTTATATAGGTGGTCCCGTCCAGGTGCTGCTCTCTGATTGGTCCTTTTTCGGAGGACTCTCTTCCACGCGTTGTGGAGATGGTAGCCTTCATCTCTATTGAAATTCGCCGGGTTTTTGGCTATCTCAATAGCTTCTCTGATTAGGCGTGGGTAATATCTACTTTCTTTACTTATGATTGTAGCGTCATGGAATAGAATATCATGGCCGGGTTCACTCCACTTATGCTCGGAGATGGCCGAGAGGTGAAACTGTTTGTTCGTAGTAGCCCGGAGGTGTTCTTTCATCCGAACTTTCATAGCTCGGCATGTTTCCCCGATGTAGGCTTTCCCACATGAACACGGTACTTGATAGACCCCTTCGTATAGGTCTTTCGAGATTTTGTCCTTCGGTCCGGGGAGCGCGTCCGCTATTTTCTTGGTGCAGTTGAATCTTGTCACCACGTCGTGCTTTTTAAGGATTCTGGCTATCTTCTCGGATGTTCCCGATACGAAGGGGATAGTCGCGTATGCCTTTGGGTCCGGTTCCGTCTGCTTGATTGACTTGTCAGAATCTCGTCTTCGCCTTTCTTCCCTGGCGGTCCTTTTTAGGACCATATCGTTCCGATAGCCGTTTTGTTTTAGTGCTCTCAGGAGATGTTTCTTTTCAGTCAGCAAAGAATCGGCGTCAGAGATTTCATACGCTCTGTGAACTAGTGTGTCCACCAAAGATGTCTTCTGGAGCGGATGGTGGTGAGAGGTTGCGTTTAGATAACGGTCGGTGTGCGTCTTCTTTCTGTAAACAGCATGTCCCAGCTTCCCACAACTCTTCTTTTTGACTAAGACGTCCAGGAAAGGTAGTTGATTGTCCTTTTCTACTTCAATCGTAAATTTGATGGAATGATGTTGTGAGTTGAGAAATTGAAGAAATTTCTGAAGTTCTGCTGCGCCGTGCTGCCAGATGACGAAAGTATCATCCACATATCTTAACCACATCCTAGGTTTTTTCTCGTACTGATTAAGGATCTTTTCTTCAAAAGGCTCCATGAACAGGTTAGCCACTACCGGAGACAGCGGCGAGCTCATGGCTGCACCCTCTGTCTGCTCGTAAAATTCTTCGTTCCACAAAAAATAAGCATTCGTGAGGCAATGCTCCACCAGTGTGGGGAGGTCTTCCGGAATGCCGTTGGTGGTTAGGCCTCTGATGATCTCCACCGATTCCTTAATCGGGATGTTAGTGAACAGTGAAACAACATCGAAGCTCACCAATAATTCGTTGCTGTCCATTGTGATCTTTTTCAGGATGTCGATGAAATGCCCGGAGTTTTTCACGAATGACGATATTGGGACTTAAGTACTTGTTGAAGTGTGGTGGATCTCCTGTGTTGTGACTCGGAAAGGACACTTAAACCATGTCTCGAGTCTGGGAGGACTCATCGAAGACACAGAATCATGAGGGTTTCTTTTCAAGAAAGACAAATAAGGGCATTTCACCCTTGGGTCACCGAGTCGAGCAACATTGCCAGAGTTGTGAAATAATAATAATGAAGGGAGGGTTAAAAAGTGGAATTAATTTTGAATCAAGTATGAGCCACTTAGTACAGTTAGAATCAAACTTTTGTTAATACTTTTTGTCCCATAATTTGAGAAAATGGTATGCAACCACGGTTTTCGGGTGTGAGAAATTGAATTGGCCGACAGTATTCTATTCACATTCAAAAATATCTTCAAATATCCAGTGATAAACTATGAAAAACTTTGTTCGTATGATTCACCTCTCGATTGGCGTAAATAAATATAGCGGCTCGGCCATATCGTTTTTTTACGCATTCTCTCTGTGTTACCCAAATGCCTCTATGGCCAATCAAATACTTCTTGTGTCTTTAGCAACTGGTTTCAATATTTATTGAAATGCATTTTCGTCATCAATCATTGTCAGCTACCAACATTTATTGCCGCAGAGAAAGGTATCTCGATAGCTCTAATGTTACTTTTAATACATAATAATAGATTGGCTTGAATTTTTGCACTTGATAGGCCGATTAGAATTATCGAATCGCGAGGTCCAACTCCTCATCTAAAGGATCAAATGATGAACTCATGAACACAGATTGCCGACAGATCTTTTAAGCTGATTGAGATTAAAATGACCGATGCCATTCGTGGTTCTTGCTGGAAGCTCTTGATTGAAAAATATAAAAACTCTCGTCGACCAAGGGTGATTAAAATGAAGAATGACGATGACGGCTTGCCTCCAGCTCATGGTTGAAACAAAATCATTTGTTCCTTGTGCCCTTCGCCATTGATCCTAATCGATTGATTGATTGATTGATCAATGTGAACCGCTGTAATCAAGGTTATGGATTAAAATCGTGATTGATTTGCAAAGATTCATTGAGGAAAATTAATTTAACTTGGACTTCCTTATTTACCGAAACATTATCTCGGTAATCCGAGAGATTATTTCTCATGTACCTATAATTTTGCTTCCGCAGTCTTCTCATAAAGATAGTATCTTATTTTATGAATTATGCACGATTAAATTTAAATCGATGTCTTCGAAATCGGAAATAGAGGTTTCGTCTTTGGACAGAATATGTATCTATTGCAGAAATAAAAGATTCACATAGTATACCTGTAATTCTTCGAGTCGATATCTCAACTAGTAAGGTGCGAGGGTAATTTTATTGTCCGCCAAATTCCTCTTTAAGTTGTAAAATTGACCGTTTCAACCGTCTAAAAATATTATAAATGTTTTAAAATAATATAAAACCGCGCAGCTTTGATGCCAATTTCTTCGTCGTCCGACATTTTTACATCACAAATGTAAAATGACGCGGGAGACCGGGGTTTAGGCGGACCGGGGATGGCGAATATCTCCTCGAGGTGGCTGGCCGTATCTTTCCTCGGCGCCCATAGGCAAACTGTGTCCGAGACGGCATTGGTTCGAAAAAAACGTGATAGCAGCATGGAATGCAGCTTCACAAAGTCACGCCGACGTGAGCGTTCCATTAGGTAGTGAAATATGCGGATAAGCTTGGGGTCACGCGCCACACTCAAGCAAGTAGTCACCTCGGACAATAGAGGAAAAACCGGTTAGTCCTGGAAAGTAATCCTAGAAGAATAGAAATTTCAACCGGTAAAAACCGGAATATCAGAGTAAGTAGTCACCTGGTTGGTGATAGATTTTAATGGTCCTCAACAATGACTGTAGGTACATACGAGGTGTGTCCAGAATATAACGGGAATTTTTAAACTTCGCAGTTTTGGAGAGTCCGATTGTCAAAATTTTTTATTATGTTGGGCATGCCCCTAAATGATGATAAAATTTTCAGCTGTATTTATTGCTAACTCAACCCGGCAGCCGCGTTTAGGTTAGACGTGTTTTTATGAGCATGGCGATTTTAGTCTTGTTAAAATAAATGGATCAAATAATTTGTATCAAGGTTTAGTTTCGACGTCATATCCGTTAGCCTATGTTTCGTCACCTGTTATAACTCGTTTCAGTTATTCTGCATCGTCATTGACTTCATTTAGTGATTCCTTAGTAACTTCCATTCGCCGCTGTTTTTTTTCGAAATTCAATAATTTTGGAGCAAATTTTGCTGTCACGCGTTTCATACCCAAAACATTCGAAAATATTTCATGGCATGAGCCAATCGACATGCCAATATCATCAGTGACTTCTCTGATTGTAATTCGGCGATTATTCATTACCATTTCTTTCACTTTTTCCACGTTTTCATCGGTCGTTGATGCGATGGGGCGTCTTGGGCGTTCGTCATCTTCAATGTCTTCACGGCCATCTTGGAATCGCTATTACCACTCGTTAACTCTTGTTTTACTCATAGCAGACTTACCTTAGTTAACACAATTCACACACTTTGTTACAATTTCTCTCATTTTTTACGCAAAATTTGATACAAATTATTTGATCCATTTTTTTTGAACAGTTCTTTCTCAGTTTCTTTGATCTGTTATTTTCTGAACACACCTCGTATCCTCATGGCTTGCCTCCCGCCCGGCCTAAACTCTTATTTGTCCTTCATTATTTCCTTCTTCAGTTCTTCATGATCATTGTAACCCTTAATGCATTCGAAAAAACCTGTTTTCATACGTACTTTCTTCCTTTTAAGATACACGGCATTTATCTTTCTATTACGACCGTCAGAACCTTTCTAGCCGCTCATTTTGAGAAAATTTTGGTGTGATTGAACGAAAAGTGTCGCATTGTTATACGATGGACTGGATTGGGGCCCCCTGAAAACAAGAAGATTACATGCACGATTTGAAAAAAACTCCTAGAAATCATGAAGTGAACGATGATAAATGTTGGATAATTTTAGCCCCTAATTATATGTTGTTAGGCGGGAGCACAGTGGGGAGGTGGGGACATTCGACCTGCCGGACCGATGGACGTAGGCGATTCCTCTTCTCTCGCGTGATCTCTGACCAAAACCGCGTGAAACATCACCTACGACACTCGAGCGACTCGAAAATAATTCGGGACGGGTACTTATTCTCAAAAAACCTGTACGAGTAGTAGGCTCTAATATTCCACTTACTTCCTTTTAGCCTTGCAGAATAAGATGAAACCTCAGATATTTCCTCCATTTATACTTTTCTATAGTCGTCGAATTACACCGAGGACTCCATTTCCTGCCCCCATCATATATGTGTGAAAACTTCGTTCGCTCCCCTTCCTCTCTATTCATCTCACCCGGAAAAGTCATGGACTTTAGAGGGGAGCTCTCAAGGAGACACCGTACGTACTTAAAGGGCTGTTGACAGTTTCTGCGAGGCCTTAGAGGAAATCCCTGTCACAGAGTATCAAGATACTCGTCTCCCGGTCCCTCTCAACTTGTGGCTGCATTGGAGCCAACCGACTTCCACCACCCACTTCTCTCTCTTTGCCTCTTAAGTTGCTCCGTAATCAGCGTCCGTCTAATGGAACGGGCGCCATGGCAACTGGGTGGGAGGACGCCTCTCCCTTCCTCGTTCTTCTACCGCCCCTCATTCGAGGGGTGAGGAGGGGGTGGGGTGTGCAATGGCGCCCCCCCCCCCGTGCATGCATGTTCGGTCCCAAAGAACGGGCGACGGGCGTGGAGAGGGGCGAAGGATGATGAGCAGCGTCGCTTTCCCGCGAGGAGTAAGTGGCCCTCGGGGGGTTGAGTGTGCGGGAAGGATGGGGGTTGGTCTTTTCAATACGCCAGTGGAGGTCTGGCGGGGACGGGAGGTGGCGGGGGGGAAGGGGGGGGGTGGCAGACACTCGTTCGCCCGCCCATTCAATGCAAAGTGGCCCACGGAGGATTATTATCCGCACCTCTGCCAGGCGCCTCGCGTCACCCGGAGTAAGCGCGGCAGAGGGAGTGGAGGGCCTTTCTCCGAGAGCGGAGAGGGATTACGACGGTCTTCTTGCAAGAGGGAGGGATGAGCACGCGTCGTGGAGACGGACGGCCAAAGTGTGGGAATGGGTCACGAGCGTGAGTGGTCCACGGCAATCCATTGCCGTGGCTTTCCTTGACAACGCATTCGTGTCCCGAGATTAATGATTCCATGAGATGAATTCCACGACCGATGATACTCCACGGTCGACACAATGTACCAGCTCTGTCCCGAAAGTAGTAGGACTGAGTCGATTGAAAAAATGAATTGCTTGAATCGATACATTCACTCAGAAGTCTTCGAAGCGCCCAATAAATCCAGCATTTCTCCATTTGTCTCCGCAATATATTTTTGAAATTTTTATTTTAGTGCCCTGCAAACCACCACTAGGGGATGTGGTTGGGCGTGAATACACACGAGACGAACTTTGACCCGAATATGACCCTACTGCGTTCGGAAAAAAATAGTCTTTATTTCATTTTCTAATTCAACCTTAATAAATTCTGAGGAACTTATCGTAGGGTCGGTCTCATTGAATACGAATTAAATTCTTTTGTTGTTGTCAATTACATTGGACAGTATGAAACATATCCTATATTTTGTTACATGGAGGCAAATATCTGGTGTAGGAAGATTAACGCATTTGAACCTGATAAAAATGTTCGTCCTTATCTGTGTAGATAAGCGTTAGATGATAAAAAATATGGCAAATGACTATAGGCCACAAATATTGTAACTGCAAAGATTTTCTGCCATCCTATCTGGAATACAATGTATACTCTTGTCTTTAATCTCCCCTTACGCCGCATTTGCCCCTTATCCATCCTGATAGAATTCTCCACTCCGTCACTTCTTTCTCAAGATCCTAATCTCCCTAGTATATCCTAACCACCTTTGCCGAATCCATGCTTCCCCCAATAATCATTTCTCTTTCATTTCTTTTCTCCATTTGTCTACCCCTCTCTCCCGCATAATTAGTACATTAACCGTAAAAACATAGAAAAGGGACTAGAAATGGAAATTTCTTCGGCAATGTTTGCACGAACTGTTCCACTGGTCATAACTATGCTAGATCATTTGTTTCTCTCCGAATTCGTACGCTTAAACGCACAAATATTGATGTTCACACCTTCGTAAAATGGCGATCGTTAATCACCGGGTAACGTATCCGTCATAGGAGTTGAAGGGTATGGCCCTGAATAACTCGACGTGCATCCATGACATTTATTTGATTAATTCATTTTCGACGGAAGTTTTAATCTAGAAACGAATGAACACTGTAAATTTTGACACAAGAGAGTTGCAATTTCAACACCTTTATATACTTTGGAAAAAAATACTGGAAAAAATTCGAAAAAATGTTTCCAATGATTTCCGAAGGAAAAATTTTCGGGGACCCTCTCCCAGGCTACCTGGAAACTAATAAATAGGCAGTGACGTCCCGGAAAATGGCGCTTACCGCAATACATCAGCGCCATCTCGAGCAATCCAATCAGCTTCGCTCGTATCATCCCACCCACATGCCTACTTACCTCCCTTCGCACTCGACTTGTGCTCTGTAATGTTCATGCGAGCCATAATTGAACTTATTAGCCCGTTCGTCTGCCTTAATAATTTATCTCATGCGAAAGGGTTCTCAGCTAAAACAATATGTACAATTGGATGGTGACGTAACGTCAACGGACTAAGTGGGATTCTTACTGGAAGCTTTCGGTTCCCGGTGAGCTCGTGTTTCGGTTTTGGGTCGCCGCAGATTGAGCACCCAATCGTGACGTAGATTGTCGCAACTTTAACCGCAGTTGCAGCATCCAGGGTGAAAAGACGCTCGCTCTCCGTCATTTAATCATTGGTCAACAAAACACAAAGAATCACCTGTCATCGCTGCCTTGTTTTCTTCATTCGAAAGCGATATGTGTCGGCGACGCACTCTGCCGCTTTCAACCCATCACAAATCTGAGTGCATGAACACGAAGTTTTACTCAGTGGAAAACCCGAGTTGACCCTGTATCTCGAGGCTTTGAATGCGGGTAAAAATTTTTTTTCTCGCAATAAACGGTGACATCCGAATTCAATTCCATCTCTGTCCAATCTCCTCCAATCCTTTTGTTTCGAATATTACTCCATCCACGGAACACGTTTCCCCGAGAGTCATAACAATGTTTCATTCCGTGTTGTTTTAACTGAAACGTTCGGCCGTTAAGTGCCTCCCTCTCTTCTTGTGTTTGTTTTGATCCCTCGACATTCTCCTCCTCTACCCTTTGTTCCTCCGCCCGTCATCCGGTCGGTTTGGGCTGCTACGGTGACGCGCTCGTGTAAATCCCTAAGCGCCCCTGGTTTGACCTCCGCATCAAAGACGGTTCTTGAGTAAACTAAGTTGTTTGTACGCACGGGAGGCCTGAGGACTAGACTAAAGTGACTTTTGGGAATTGAAAAGGCACATTAGTCGTCTCTGGATGGCTGAAAGAGATAAACATTCTGCCCATATCTGAAAACACTTCCAAATTTTCCTTGTAATCTCGTTCTTCCATCTCCTTGAACATCTTAATACCATCTTGTTAATTTACTTGCACGACGTACGTCTAAGAATTACCGCCCCCCCGGAAAATCAAAGGATCCACGTGAAATAAAAATTCTTGTTTTTATTTTATTTTTTGAGGTTTTCGAAATTTATTCTGGGTAAACCTCTTTCTTTAGTTTGCCTACGAAATTAACGCCTTCTCAGGTAGCATAATGAGTTACGCAATCTCTCGAAAAATAAAATTATCATTTTTGACTTGTTTGAATTTATTGGTAATCAATCTTCTATGGACTGGAAAGATAACAATCACTGACTCTTACCTTGTTTAATTGTTCCAAAGAAACTGCGGAAGATGCCGCATCAGTAAATTTTAACGAAGTCAACCGCTAATATGCATTTCAATGACCGGTCAGGTCAAGGCGAATGATTTTTACACTCTGAAATTGTAGAATTGTTTAAGTATTTTCTTAATTTATACCACTCATGAAGAGAATATACTACTCAGAGTAATACGAGGGAGATTGACTGAGGCGGTGGTTATTATACTGGCTTCCCACCCAGATGACTGGGGTTTGAATTTTGGAAGTGATAGAATTTTCAATGTCTCTATGATTTCTATTTAGGGTGCATTAAAATTTAGGGTATAACGTATATGGGGAGCAGTACAAATGGAATCAAGTCGGATTGGATGGTTAGCTTTGAACCGTTCGCTACCTTTCGTTAAGATGATATTAATACCAACGCCGGGTTTCTCACCACCCTTCCCCCATTCCCTAAAAATCCCCACCTCTACAAAATCCTTATCCTAAATGGCTGAGATGCCCTTATACCCTTTCTCTCAACTCATGGGAGATGCCCTTCATTGCTCTGGTGGCGCCTTAAATTTGCCAGCCAACCACAGGAGAAGGTCATGAAATGCGTTCTGTCCATGCAAGGTCTGTCCACTCCCAAAATAAACACTTAATTCCCTTTTTTGCTTCCAAATGGATACCTTTTATCACTTCAAAGAACACTGCGTTTAGCTTGCTACCTATGTTTGTATGCCAACTAAAAATATATGGCTATCCCAGAGTCTTAGTAAATACTAATTTTCATAGTTTATTTTATTGCTATTGTTAATACAGAGTATATATATAGTCTGACCAGAAGAAGGCCCCAGAGAAGACCGAAAGTATAATATTTCTGAAATATAAGTGCCCTTTTACGTGTTATCTATTTAATTTTTGTGTTCTATTGTGACGCCCAAATGTTATAGTGCTCTCATGAGAGCTTATATATATATATATATATATATATATATATATATATATATATATATATATATATATATATATATATATATATATGTATATATATATACCCTTGATCAAAAAGTTCCCGGAATAACCACCGTGTGGCGCTCCCATCGTTCCGATTTGAGTTCTGTTTTTTTTGTTAAATTGGTACATCTGTTGTTGATATTCCCTTTAAATCTTAGTGTCATAACTTGACATTTGCAAAAGTTACGGTCGGTTTTCGGTATGTCCATCAGTGCTTCCTGCGATTTTTCCATTACTTCCTCTCGGCTGCTAAAACGCGTTCCCCGTAATGGTTTTTTAACTCGATTGAACAGAAAGAAGTCACAGGGAGCCAAATCAGGTGAATTCGGTGGCTGTTGGATGGTATTTGTTGCATTTTTCGTCAAAAAATTACGAATAATGATAGCACTGTGCGACGGTGCGTTATCATTGGTGCAAAATCCACGAGTTTTCTGCCCACATTTCTGGTCTCTTTCGGCGTATTGCTTCACGCAAACGTCTCATAACGCCCAAATAATACTCTTTGTTTACTGTCTGGCCTTCTGGCAAAAATTCATGATGCACTACACCGTTGTAATCCATGAAAACCGTCAGCATTGCCTTCTTTTTTGACTGAAAACGACGTGGTTTTTTTGGTCTCGGCTCATTTGGTGAACGCCATTCACTTGCCTGATGTCTGGATTGCGTGTCGTACTCATAAACCCACGTCTCGTCTCCAGTAATGATCCTTTTGATGAATGTGGGATCGGATTCAGCCTCGCAAATCATGTCTTTTGCGACGTCAACACGGTCTCTTTTTTGCATGAAATTTATTTATTTATTTATTTATTTATTTATTTGGGATACATTGCTGTTAGGCGATAAGCCGGGTGGCAATGACATGATATAACAAACAGTAGTCATTCTTAAAACATATCACAGTGTCATTAAATAGTCGCCATTAAATAGTGTCATTTAACAATCCCATCATGTATACCTTTTGCATTCACGCCTAAATGATTTAATGCTTTTGGGTAAGGGCTCAAAGAGTTCATCAGGCAGCTGGTTCCACTCTTTGATTCCCATTGAGGTCTTTCGGCACCAACTTTGCTGCTACACGACGGAAACCCAAATCATTAACCACAATGTCTTGGGCGGATCCATAGGCAATGTTCAAGTCCTCCGCTATTTCTCTGATGGTTAATTTGCGGTTATTGACCAACATTTCTTTTACTTTATCAATTTTTTCACCGACTTTCGATGTCGATGGTCTGCCACTGCGTTCATCATCTTCGATTGACTCACGACCACTTCTGAACCGCTCGTGCCACTGGTAAACGACCGTTTTTTTTAGAGAATCGTTGCCGAAACACTTTTCCAACATTTCCAACGTCCGTCCGTCTTCTTTTTTGCCAAAACGTTCCCTCTTGACGCTTGGCTTGCAGCTGCCCGATGATTTAATCATTCAGCTGCTGTGTTTGCGGCTTCTTAGCCCGTCGATGAAGGAAGGTCCAATCAACTCCTTTTCCTTTTCAATGGTGGTTGGTCGTCGTCCCGTCCCGTTGCTGCTCTTGGGCGTTTGTGCCTTTCCCAGGAGACAGGTTTTAAGCCGCCGATCGACCGCAAGTGCTCTTCTTTTTTGCCTTCAAGCTCCTCGTAAAAGGCCGTCGCGCGAGTCTTGATGACATCTCCAATGGGCGCAGTTTCAGTTAAGGCGTGGAGAATTTCTGCGGCATAGTTCCAGCCAAGCCCAAGTACACTGTTGAGTGCCCCTCTTTCCGTTACCTCCAAGTGGTGGAAGGCCGTCTGAGTCATTCTGCCACTCCATGCCGGTGAAGCGTACATCAAGATTGGGCGAATTGCCGCCACGTACAGATACGTCTTTGTCTTGATAGAGAGGGACGGTGAACGCAGCAGCGGCGAGAGTTGTAGTCGTCTTCCTCTTGCCTTCCTGGTGGCAGCGAGGGCGTGACTTTTGAATGTCAGTCTTTTATCCAGTATCACGCCTAGATAGGTCACCTCTTCCTTCCATGGCGCCTCCTCGGTGCCCACGAGGATTTCTCCTGGTTCTCGCAGTCCTCCAGGTGAAAAAAGAATCGTCTGTGTCTTTGCGCTGTTGACGCTGATTCGCCACAGGGCGTACCACTCCAGCAGTTTGTCTACTGCTCGCTGTAGGTATGTTGCCGCCATGTGTGCTCTCCGCGAAGTGGTCACTATTGCTGCGTCATCCGCATACAGGGCAACCATGGTATGTCGTCCAAGGTCTACCGGGAGGTCCGCCGTATATAGATTAAAAAGTATCGGTCCGAGCACCGATCCTTGCAGCACGCCTGCGTGGACCTGTTTCGGCTGTGACAGCGCGCGTCCCCAGGCGACACGGAAAGTCCTTCCTGTCAGGTATGATGTTAGCAAGCGGCGCTGCCAATTTGGAAACCGCTGTATTGCAAGTTTTCGCCTGAGACCAGCGTGCCATACCCGGTCGAAGGCTTTCCTGATGTCAAAGAACGCCGCCGTTGAGCAGCATCGCCGATTGAATCCGGCCGTCACCTGTTCCACGAGACGGACGAGCTGGTGTGTGGTGGAGTGTTCCTCTCGAAAACCGTACTGTGATGCCGGCAAGATTGAGTAGGCCGCGATGTGCTTCAGGAGATGTGGCAGCAGTACCCTCTCAAGCAGCTTTCCCAGGGTCGCTAGCAGGGCGATCGGGCGGTAGTTCTCTACGTTCCTAGCGGACTTCGGCGGCTTCGGCAATAGGATGACTTTTGCCGATTTCCAGATGGCCGGAAAATGTCCCATGGAGAAGCAGGCCGTAAAGAGCGTAATCAGGTGAGTTGCGAGCGAGACAGGCATCTGTCGAAGGGCCTCGTTCGGGATGTTGTCCTCTCCTGGTGCTTTCTTGCAGCGTAGTCGTCCAAGGGCTGCTCTCAGGTCGTTTTCGGTAACCTTCGTTACCGTCATGGTGCCCTCCTCCGTTGTTTCATCCTCTTCAGGAAAGTCGCTAGGATCATCCGGTACCAGTGGATCCGGAGTCGACGTGAAAGTGGCCTCCAGCGTAGTTGCTGCAAATTCAGCCTTTTCGTCTTCCGTGATAAGAGGGCCACCAGGTGAGTCGATCGGTGGGTCGATCCGAATGCTGTGGCGAAGAGAAGCTGCCATTCTCCAGATGCTCCCATCTTCGGTTCGGAGGGAAGCAACCTTCCTTTCCCACGTCGTCTGCCTGTGGTCCTGGATGAGCTGCCTCACTTCGGCTCGTTTTCTTCTAAACCGTGCCCCATCCGCGGGACATTTGGTTCTTTGAAATCGTCGTCGAAGCCGATTTCTTTCGCGGATGCGGCGAAGGATGGAATGAGGCAGCGTCAGATGTCCAGAAGGGCGGATCAGTTTTATTGGCACGGTGTTCTGTAATGCTTGGTCCACGCCAGCTGTTATGACAGAAGCATATTCGTCCAGCATAGCTTGTGACGTCAGTGATGGCGGCTGTTCCGGTAAAATGTCGGACAGGATCTGCCTGTACCCTGTCCAGTCTGTTTTGTCCAGGCATCGCACCGGCCGTGGGGGAAGTAACGTTGGGCAGCATCCCAGATAGGCGCAGACTGGGTAGTGGTCGCTGTCCAACGTCGGTGTCGCCACGAGAGAAAGCGAACTCGTGAGCCTACGGTGCAGCGCAATATCTAAGACGTCTTCGCTCCTGCCGTGATGCTGATGCGTTGGCCCATGTGGACCCGCGACGCGTACTCCGTTGTTCTGAGCCCATGTGAGCAGCGCTTCACCCCGAGGGTTCGGTGTAATTGAATGCCATGCAGCATTGCGCCACTAAATCCGTTTTTTACGCAAAATTTAATACAAGTTCGTTGTTGCAAATTTAAATCCATTTCTGAAATTGTAAAAAATCGCCAACACACACAGAGATAGATGTACTCTTGGCTACGTAACTTTTGCAAATGTCAAGTTATGACACTAAGATTTAAAGGGAATATCAACAACAGATGTACCAATTTAACAAAAAAAACAGAACTCAAATCGGAACGATGGGAGCGCCACACGGTGGCTATTCCGGGAACTTTTTGATCAATGTAGTATATATATGTAAACGCCCTTCCATGGAATCAACCGGATTCATGAAGATAGCCTTATCGTATCATCTTTTGTTACTGATTTTTTTTCACTCTGCGAGTTTCAGAAAATTTGCTCCCATTCGAAATTCTGTTTTCTCTCTCTCTCATTGTCTCGATCTTTTTTACCACTTTATCTCTCGACAATGGTTTTCCCACCTTATAATAGCGCGTCGACTTTTCTCTGATTTCGTTATTTCACCATTTCCCCACTTTGCCCCTATCACCTTATTTCCTTGGTCCAATGGGTTTCGCGACTAATCTTATTATTCAGCCCTGCGTGCCTAACGTACACCCCCACCCTCCCCTCAAAACTCCTCCTCCTCCCCCTACCCAACGCGTTCACGTCTCTCCCCATTTCCCTATCCCTTTTATCCTTCTTCTAATCACCACTCCTGTCATCCACGGGTTTTCTGATTCTTTTCGTAATTACCTTACCTCTCGTTTTTTCATCCAGCCTTTTATAATCCTTTTTTTCAGCTCGTCCCATCTTCCCTTTTCCCTAATCCCAGTCCTTCTCTCTTAACTTAATGATAGTGCCTTGTTAACTGATTCCTGGTGTTACTTCGTTTCCGTCCCGTTTAAAAATCCCCCCACATGTTACCTCTCCTCCTTCCACTCCTCATTTCAATCCCCATGCACTTTATTCTGCATTTAATCTCCACATAATTAATGCTGCGATTCCCACATCTGCCACCGGGAAGCTGTTGGAAGTGAAGTATTCCGATTCATTTAAATCTTCGTCTAATCACTATGTAATCTTGTTGAAAGCTGCGAGTGATTTCGGCGTCATCTTTTAAGTGGAATGATTCCGGAGATGCCGCGTCTCCGTCGGCAGCCAACCCATTCCCCGCCCGGAGTGTCGCTCCCCTCGGCGTGCCCTTCTCATCTCCAGGCGCCGAGCCTAGCCGCGCCCTTGCTCCCTCCCACTCACTCCTTTCTTTGCCTCCACGCATTTACGCTCCATTCCCATATTCAAACGGAATTTTCCTTCCAACTATTATTCCTTTAATTTCGTACGATTATCACGCCTTCCAGTCGCCGTGCATTCATAACAATTTCAACCGTTCTGCGTTTAATCTCCTATCATCCGCTTAAAATAACTCTTATGCCTTTTGCGATATCATAGCAAAGCTCTGTGATTTTAAACTGTATGAAGAATAAATAACAGGGAGGGACACTTCCGAAAAGATTTGTGAAAGCTAAAATGACAGCGAGGGGCGTTGATTAACAGTTTCAAATGTATTAATGATGAGGAATGAATCAATTGCTAAGGCATTGATGGAACTTTCTGTTGAGCGCACTGCAAAACATTCGAGATGCATGGGATTAAGATGAATCATATGATTGGGATAGCAAGGAGGCTGTCGTGGGATCCGGCAAGGATGAACATCGAAGGAGGGCTGCATGATATGATAGAGCAGGTAAAAGAACGCATGTGTTGTGGGAATATTTGGAAGGAAAATAGTTTTCGTGATGTGGGCATGCTCTACCAGAAGAAGCATTAACGAAGAGGCGGGGGTTATAGTAACTCGAATTAGGGATTCATAAACAAGCTTCATGGGGGTTTTGAAATGGTCAATCGTCGTTGCAGGATGCCAAAATCTGGCAGTTGAGGAAAGGGAGTGAGAGTAGATTGGTAGGCATTTAATGTGATCATGGGGATGGCTGGATGTTATTGGATGAAACAACGATACGTACAACAACCTGAATAACCGTATTCGCATAAATACTGAATTTTATGAAGGATAATTTCGTGTTACCAAGTCAATTTATTTCAGGCACCGCAAATATATCGTTCCGGTTTACGAATAAAATAATGACCAGAGTATAATAACATGCACTCGCGGTTGAACTTGGGACATGCGGATGAAAACGGATTGCGAATCAGGAACTAAACATTCTTATTTTAAAATTTATTCAAAACCACTCAATTTTTGATTCACACCGGATATAAAAGACGCATGTCATCGCCTTTTAAAACTCTCCTCGAATAGAACAGATGATTAATAGGATAGCCGAGCGTGAGCGCACAACTTTTGTGGGTCGATGTCATCGGGGATTCGGGGAGAGCGTCGGGAATTTTCCAGCATCATAAGTAACATTCGATAATCTCCCCTAAAATTGATTTCGCTGTTATATAAGCTCCCCCCCCTACTTGCTGCAAACTAAGTAGCTGGGCTTCCACGGCTCCAGTGAACCTCGAAAAGTTTCAGTGAGTTAAAAAACTATGCAACACCCTCGAAAGGAATATAATTTTACCAATTAGAGGTAGCTTTTAGTCGGTCCCTGATAATATAAAAATACGAAGGATGTCAAGAAAGTAATTTACTTTTCGTTCTATGGTGGGCATTGCTAGGGCTAGACCCACCATCTTGGTGTCTAAAACTCCCTACACTCAGTAAGCATCCTGCTGTGGCAGTATGCAGACTGCGGTTCTTCTAATTTGCTCATGGCGAACTTTAACATAATAGAAAATCCCGCGAGTAGTGAAGTGCGATCTGTGATTAGGTTTTTACTGGCAAAAAACCGCAAACCAATTGAAATTCATTGGCAACTTTATGAAGTGTATGGAGACGGAATAATGAGTGAAGGTGGAGTGAGGCACCGGTGCATTCTCAGTTTAAAAATGGCCACAGCACCAATGTTTACCACGAGGACCGCAGTGGTCGGCCTAGCCTCGTGACAGAACTGACGGATGGCATCATGGACATTTATCCGTTTACTCTTCAACTAACAACACCACTGATGCAAAACACTGTCACTCATCACTTATTCAGTGTACAGTACAAATTTTCCGATGAATGTCAGTAGCTTCGAAGTTTTTGCCAGCAAAAACCTTATCACTATACGGATTTTACATTTTGCGGGATTTACAATGGTATTTGGTATTTCTCATTTTGAATCGCTAATGAAAACAAACGGCAAGCGGTGCGACCTTCCAAACACTGCAGCTCGAGGCGTACTGCACTAGTGTGTGTGTCGATATGGCAAAAATTTGGTTCCACCCACTACTTTGCTCGCCACTCGCAAACGTAAGTTACTTTCTGGACAGGGCTCGTATATGAGGGTGGTCTGAAATGTTTCCGACCCTCCAATCTTTTTCCTCCGAACTCTTTCTCCCAACTCAATTCCTCTTTTGCCGTGCATAGTTATTAACTTCTTCAGCTCTGCTTACTTTCCTCCAGTCTTCGTAGTAAGCCCCAGAAAGCCCAGTGTCTTCCTCCATATCCCATATTTACGAATACATTGCTCCCTTGAAGTATCCTATCCTCCATTGCCGCATGAAGCATTCCATTCCCTATCAGGGTCTCTCTTAATTCGCAGATAATTCTCAAGTGTGTAGCGTGTGTTCCATGAGTCTCCATTTTGACTAAACCTGTTCTTTCCTCCATTTCAGACTGCGAAATTAACCCTCGTGGCAGGACACGGCCGTATTTATTAATACACAGCATAGTAAATTTCATGAATCCAAACTCATTCCGTCAGACTGGAATCCCCGCCGATGAATTTGCCTAACGATCGATTCGGATCGCGATGCGATGAATTTTCCATTATATATCATGTCCGCGAACAGTCGCCGGTGACTCTGTACCTACGCGTAGTATAGTGAATTTTTCCGTTTCGAATCGTATACGGAATGCGCCTTGTAAAATGTCTTGGGCGGATTTTTGTTCAAATCAATTTTTCCTGAGCAACGTGGTGTACCAATTGTCATATTACATGTGCGATAGCTATCAAGGCAAATAAAAGTTAGTAATATGTGGATCACTAAACAGAAATTTCTAGCACACAAAAAAATTCATCCCAATAACAATAGATTCTCAATCAATAATAAATCAAAACAAAGACAGCCCATAACTTTGGACGGAGGAAGACTTGAAGAAGTGGAAATTGGGCGATGGAGATTACGATTAAGAATTAATAGGAGGAGAATATTGAGCAATGAGAAGCTCTGGAGAGAGGTATAATGTGAGCGGGCGCACTAAAATGGTAAGAAGCAAAGCGCCAACCGGGCAGACAAAATTGTAGGGGAAACGCAAGCGTGAAGGTTAACGACGTGCAAATCACGAATCACGAGTCACACGGGCGAACTCCGTCCCGGTCCTCCTATTCCTTGCCAATTATTTCGCCATATTTTAAGCGAAGTTCCGATACTATTTATATGTACAAGCCTTGCACATTATACTATAGTCGATGTTGGTTAAAGACGAACAATCCCGCGGTGAACTGTCGTCGGAAGTCGATTGTGAAATATCGTCCGCGAAAACCTCAGCCGTGAATTTCTAGTCGTGAAATGTCGCTGGCTATGACACTTTCCGTTTAATTGCGAATGTGACGGTGTATGTGTGTGTGTGTAAGAGAGAGAGAGAGAGAGTGCGAGAGAGAAAGAAAGAGAGAGGGAGAAAGTGGGGAGATGGGAGGGGAATGGGAAAGGGGGTGTCAGTCGTCGGACACCCGGTCGGGATATGTGGAGTGTTATCTTCTGCGGGAAGAGAGAGAGGCACCTACGTACGTTCCACGGAGCCTTCTTATAAGGTCCCCTCCCACCCGCCCCCCCTGCCACCCCTGGTTCCGTCGTTCTCTCTCTCTCTCTCTCTCCTCATATCCGTACTCTATGTGTGTGTGTGTTAGTGTGTCACATGAGGAGAGTGGCGACCGTTTTTAATTACTGCACCCTGGATGGCAGCCGCCCTCCCTCCCTCTCTTTTATTTTCCTCCCATCGGAAATGAAAAGGTTGGCGGGAAAGAGTTTGTGAGCGTCTCCCCGCTTGCCTCCCTCCCTCTCTGCCCCCCTCCACGCTTTAAAGGAGAACGCCATATCGCTATGACGGGGATGGTCGCTTTCGTCACCTCATCCGTCCTCATGCTTTTCTTTAATTAAAGGGAACAACGAGTGCAGTGTGCGCCGCGACCGGGACGAGGCAGGGGGGCGGGGGTGTGTGGGGGGGGGGGGGAGAGAGAGGACAGAGCGTAACTTGTTTTTGTTTTCGGGAAGAGGGGGGAGGGATTTTTTTGGTCTATTCCCCCCCCCACCGTGAGAGGGGGACACCGTCTCTCTCGCTCTCCTCCTTTGTTTTGTTTGGCCAGTCAGCCGCGCTTCCTCACCCCTCCGCAGGGAGCGCTCGCCTCCGTGCACGTCCCCGAAAACAGTGCACGATCGAGTGCCAACGACACACAAACATGATGACAAACGTATGTACGTGACGAAGTATCCCCCTACAACCATTGCCCCATTTCTTTCCAAGGCCCTCCCCATCATCAAAAAGTTTATTCCCCCGGAGCCGCCGAGCGAAAATTGCTAGGAAAAAATAATATATTTTCACGTTCGCGTGCGTGTAGCACGACCTTTGCACGTAGAGGTGGACAAGTAGGTCCAGTGTATGGAAACAAACAAGTTAGATCACCATTGTTCGCCGAGTCACGTTATTCTCCCCTCCCTTCCCCCCGGACATTCCCCCACGCTAATGACGCTTCGGTATCTTTTTCTTTCTTATTTGGGGCCCGAGGGCGAATTCTTGGGAACCAGTAGCGGGGAAGGGTTGATTAAGGACATAAAGTTCAAAGAAGAGCTGGTGTGACAGCTAAAAGAAAAACCCCTGTAATGGAACGACTAGAGTTACGGAGGCGATTAGAAAAATGTGTCGGCGGTGGGTATCCCTCGAATTCTGGAGAAAAATCTGGATCGAAAGTCATTGTATTTTGGAAAGTCGTGATGAGTTGTTGCTTCGTACTTTTGAGCATTTATTTCAAAGGCAACGCCCCTCATTTTATTTGCAGATTGATTACGACTATATAAATTGTGAAAATGTAGTAATTTCGATTTTTTAAGTTTATTTTATGACGTCGTATCACACACGATGTTACTTTGTTTGCGTAATAGGTCTTGGTTGATGCTTATTTTGTTTAGGGTGGACCTTCGCCAAATGACGACTGAAGCAGTTCCTTAGAATGATGCGCAGAGATTTGAGTTTCCTTAGGCAAGTTTCCTAGGAAGTTACATTCGGCAGTTATCAATCTGACAATTGTTTGCTGCAGTTCTCTCTCCTGATTATTCACTAGGCGTTCCATCCCCTTATCAAATTCGTGCATTCAAGTCTCTCATTAAATTACTTACTACACCCATTACATTGGCCTTTCTCCGAAGCTCTTCCTTTCTATTTCGGCAGTTTCTGGCTCAAATACTTGATTCATAATTTTTCATATATTCAGAAGCATACTTCGTGTTTTCACGTATTTCTAAAAAAATCACCATATTACGTCCACATTTGTATCCGCACATTGGAATCGTGCGTTGAAGCTGATGGTTCCTTCACTAATATTGTAAGACTTAATGAAGTGTGCTTATGAATCAAATTTCTCTCAGTTAATACTTCTAATTGCGGAGTCAGGAGACACGTATGCAATAGAGCAATGGCCAATAAATTTGATACTATTTCTTCATTGTCTCAGCACACTTCTTACTTCCTCTTCTCTTCATATGATTTCTTCATCGGTGTTTCGCTTTTCCCATGTAGTCTTCGCTTCCCTTCTGTAGCATTACATTTCCAATATTTCCTGTCTCGCCTTCAACTCTTCTTTTGTTGCTCATTTACAGCTCACCCATGTAGAAGATTATCCACGACTTCATGTGTTTTAATGAAATATCTAATTTTTTCTATATCTCGTATGTATATATACAGGGTTCGTCCGGAAAATAAGTGTACTGATTTTTTCCCGCCGCTCCAGGCGCGCCCAGCACCGCTCTGACGGGCTGCGATTGGAGGGGGGTATGTTGGCAAGCGACTCTGAAAAAGGCAGTCGGCTCTGAGCTGTGGTGTAGTGAGGAGCTCTGTTAACGCGAACCTCCACGCTCGACCCACGTCACGGAACGCGATGCCGAAGTTTTTGGAGCAGCGTTATTCCATCAAATTTGCGGTAAAGCTTGGGAAATCGTCTACCGAAACTGTCGGTATGATTAACCAGGCTTACGGGGAGTCAGCCATGTCCAGAAACATGATCTTTCGGTGGCACAAGATGTTCGTGGAGGGCAGAGAAGAGGTCGACGACGAACCACGGCCTGGACGCCCACCGACGAAAATGTGCGAAAAGTTCGCGATGTACTGAACTCTGATCGTCGTCTTAGTGTTCGGATGATAGCAGAGCAGTGCAATGTGCCAAAAACAATAGTGTATGAGATTATTAGGGAGCAATTACAGATGCGAAAAATTTGTGCAAAGTTGGTGCTGAAAGTGCTCAGTGATGATCAAAGACTCAATCGTTTGGAGATCGCGACACAACCTGCGGATCACTGCAAAAATGATCCACATTTTTTAGAGAACGTTGTTTCGGGTGACGAGACGTGGATCTTTGAGTACGACCCGGAGTCGAAGAGACAAAGTGCGGAGTGGCACACCCCATCATCACCCCGTCAAAAGAAAGCTCGCATGAGCAAATCTCGGATCAAGGCGATGCTCATTGTCTTTTTTGACAAAAGGGGAGTCGTCCACTACGAATTTGCACCTGAACGACAAACTGTAAATGCTGCATTTTACGTCCAAGTGCTCGACATGCTTCGAAAACGAGTCGCCCGCGTCCGGCCAGCGATCAAAAACATCTGGCGGCTGCATCACGACAATGCGCCGTCTCACACCGCGCTTGTCGTGTCGGACTTCTTGGCCAAGCACGGCGTGGCAACGCTGCCGCACCCGCCCTACAGCCCGGACTTGGCACCACCGGACTTCTTTCTGTTCCCGAAGATAAAGAGGAGTTTGAAAGGAACGCGATACGGGACTTTGGACGCCGTCAAAGAGGCCGTGACGACGTGTCTTCGAGAGGTTCCCGATGATGCCTTCGCGGGAGCGTTCCAGGAATGGGAACGCCGCTGGAATAAGTGTATCGACTCACAAGGGTCCTATTTTGAGGAATATTAGCTTAAGATATGTAAAAGTGTAATAAATTTTTTTTCCTGAGCTCAGTGCACTTATTTTCCGGACGAACCCTGTATATATATATATATATATATATATATATATATATATATATATATATATATATATATATATATATATATACATATATATATTTATTTATTTATATTTATATACATGTATATACACACACACATATATTACTGTCATATATATTGTTCTACTCATTATATATTTCTAACTTCTTTCTCCACTGGTGATCCTGCATTCTAATCAACACAGTTCCTTCACTTGTTTCTGCTGCAATAATGTCCTATTTATCCTCCCATCTTCCAAAAATACGTATATATAACGTTAATACTTATTATTAAGGTTTATTTTTTATCGCTTATTTCAGTGGAGGTCGGAATTCTTTTCTGCTGGTAGGTACTCTTATGTCATCAGCTAGGTGCTGCATGCCAATCTGTGTACATGTGTACTCTGTGTACGTGCATTCCTTAGTATTAGCTTTTGTTGTACTTAAACAAAGATCTCCTGATTGTGAAAGCATGAAGCTTATTTTTATCGCAAACAATTTGACGGAGGAAAGTCACCAAGTTACTAAATACCATTTTTCACATCCCCTTTGAAATTTTCGTCGTAGCAACGACTTGTATAAAGTAAATTTTGATAAGGGTTTTACGAATTTGAAGCGCAAAAACATGGGTGACTAAGTTCCGAATGGTTTGTATGAGTAGAGTATTATACTGGGATCACCACTGTCATCCCTTTCTTAAGGGGTGACGGCGGAGAGTCCCTCCTACCTTACGTGCTCTATGGCAGTGAACCCAAGATCACATTCGTTTAGCAACTAATGCCAGTTATAAGTTTGAAAACCGGTTTCACATGTAAAATTCACTTATTACACCTTCCGCAGGCGAAATAACACCTGTGAGAAATTGTAAGAATTTGATCAGAGTAATGAAATTCCCTCCCTGACTTCCGAGTAGCAATATCGCCGCTTTCCCATTTTTCTATGGAAAATTTTAATTTTCGTTTTCACTTCATTTATTACTGAGAAATGGCATCCTACCTGCCACTTGTAGGGTGTCCTCATTGTTTTTGTGGTTCTAAGTAGTTCATGAGTTCTCTAACTATAAATTTCTAACGACACCATCAGCCAACTAACGGTGATTTCTATTTATCATAATTGTAGTGTATCAGAGTCAAATATCTTTTAAAAATTGTGAATGAACGCGCGGTGAGGCAAAACTTTGTCTCTTGTCGTATCTACGGAGATATGCTCTCCATCGTGTCGTGGCTTCTCCCTACTCAACAGAGCATTCACAATGACGCGGATCCCCATTAAAAATTTTGTGAGAATCTCGTGTAAAGCGGTATGAAATGAAATTCTTCGATTTAAATTTTAATGGCTTAGATGCGGGTGCGAAACCGCAAACATTTAAAACGAGCTGTGACGCGTTTGCAACTAGTCTCCTCCTCGATAGTGGAGATTCGTAAAATATTGTGAGGAGGAACACGATTTGTATTCTAGTAGTATTTCCTTCGTTAATTCACAATATTAATTACCTTTATCTAAAACTGTCTCAAAACATTAAAACTTGGACGCACAAGGAAATACTAAAGAACTAAATAAGTAACCCTCATTAATGGTATAGTACCCTGACTCCGATTTCCTCACGGAGGTTTGTCTAAATCCGTGTTTGACAAATAAGTCTGCTTTCAATAGAACTAATATAACATTTTTTATTCTCTTCTTCAATAAAGGGATGATTTTACAATTTAAATTCAACCTAGACGTCCATCACAAAATCGTGTATTGTATTAGAATTAAGTTTTAATGATCAATATAGTATTTCTATACAAGTTTTGAGTTTTTTCGTAACTTTGCATGACTCTTAATGAAACCTTTTTCAGGTTCCTCAACGCCTCCGCGAATGGAGCCGCTCGTCCAAAAGGTGCGGCAACGCGGAAGTTCCCAGCATCCCAACAATAGCGAAAACACTCATCTTCGTTGCGGTGCGTTCTTCTGGTGGTCGCGCCTTCCATCTGGTGCTCGCTCCTCAATCGGGACTACAGCTGAATTTTTGGGTCCAGGTGTTCTGCTCAAACAATGGGTCCTGACGAAAATGCTGCGGATGCTGCAAATCTTTCAGGGTACTTCTCCACATTTCACATTAAAGTGGTACACTTTATCATTAAAATTTGTTCATTGGGAGCGTAACGGTTGCAAAACGTTATTATGATAAAC
The DNA here is from genome assembly GCF_022747635.1 of Hetaerina americana. Lineage (NCBI taxonomy): Eukaryota > Metazoa > Arthropoda > Insecta > Odonata > Calopterygidae > Hetaerina > Hetaerina americana. Next base: position 105,690,299 of record NW_027286069.1, on the reverse strand, counting down.
TACTGAGTAGCGAATGAAAAATAATAGAGGAGTAAATCTAGGAATCAGCCACGGGGCGAAGGTTAAATTGCAGATGAAATCTCTTACATTAAGTGGAAGGATGTCTCTTTAGTAATGGCGTTGAAAATGTATTAATAGACTCATAGTACTACGGTAATAGAAATCATGTAAATGAAAAAAGAGAGATTAAGTGTGGAACGGTAAGATTTAAAAATTAATTTATCCAACGAACGATAAGGGATCAGAATAACGCTATCAGACAGCGCAAGGAGGGAGACGTATTTTGGGTCAAAAGTAGTCTTTTGTTTAATCACCCCCTGCCACACACCCAGGCGGTGACTTGCAGGATATTCAGTAAAAAAAACGGCCAGAGGTAGTTGTTCGATAAGCTCATCAAATCTACTGCACGGCGTTGTGTAATCATGTAATTGCCTCTTGCAGTCGACTCTGATGTTGACAAGGCTGTAATTTTCAGAATTCAACTGTTCTGTCATAGCTGTCTCCATGACAATCAAATCTATTCGAGTTCCTTAATATTTGTTAAATTAGCAGAACAAAGTTATAATAACAATAGCGTGTATGGAACAATGGATCGACATGACTTGGAGCAATACTGAGCCAAGAAGTTGAAGAATATTAAATGCTTATAGTTTTATACTATCAATACTCGGGGGCAGATGTAATCTAGGGATAATCCAGTCCGACCAGGGACCTGAAAGTTCGAGGGGCCTAATATTTTCAGTTTTGAAAATTTTATTTTTGATTTTTCTAGGACGAGACTTTTAAAAATAATTTGCAGTATTTCACAAGAAATTTAAACATGAGGTGCCGATAAAAATGATCGATTTCGAATCAACTGCCCCATCTGTCGGTGAGAGTCAAGCGGAGTATCAAGTCTAGGCGGTAAACCTCTCAAGTCATAAAAAGAGACGTTTCAGGCGTGATATGGTGGAATATCATGATTAATTAAATATTTTTAATTAATCTCTCAACTCATAGTTTTTAATCTGTGTTCGAGAATGGCATGATGGGAAGTATGGCAAAATACTTGAACTGTAGAGTATTTTTTTGGGGAAAACGTGAGGGAAAAACGAATGTTTTTAAAAATATTATACCCTTCATGAAGAAGGTGTGGTAGCTGCCTAGTAATAGCGCCCGGCTGCAGACTGGAGGGAATCTGGAGGTTCCAGGGTTGGCCATGCCCCTGGCAATAAAGCCAGCGGGGTAACAGTGGGAGTGTGGGGGAGGGGAGGATACCTCCTCTCTGTTGCCCCGGCAGGGGTACCAACCCGAAAAGCCCTTTACGAAAATAACCTTACTCCCAGTCAGGTTTCTCGTTCCGGCCACGGGACCTCCTGCCGGTCACTCTTCTATATTTGGAGTCATCTACTTTGGCTTTCTATGAGGAAAAAAATCTGAGGACATCAGCCACCCCATTACCCGTTTTTGTGCCCTGTAGTCTTTCTTCCAAAACGAGACTACGGAGGGAACTGCAAGGTTTGGTTTTATCTAAAGTATGAATTTAGCTCTCTCATCGAAATCAATGTTTGCGACAGAGAGACAGACATAGAAATCAATTTGTGCGATAGAAATGCTATTCCACTTAAGGAGGAGGCTAACGTGCCCGACTGCTAACCCAATGGACGTTGGTTCAATTCCCGTCTCAGTCGTGGGTGTCTGATGGTTTTGGCTCCTGGGACGGTGGCTGACAAGCCAAGACTGAGACAGATTTTCCCCTACGTTTATGAACGTTGTGTAACTTTATAAAAGACCAGTCAAAAGTTGGAATCTCCTTAGTAATCATTTTATATTTTTTCATATTGATATTGCTCCCTAGTAAATCTTTTATTTAAAAAAAGGATATTTTCACTTGTGATTTCCATACATGAGAAAGCAGATTTTGGGTTATAATGTGAACAGTAACAAAATATTTCACAGAAGAAATCTGTTTGGAAATTTCATGTATTTTCTATGAGATACTCAATTTACTCAAGTATGAGCCTACAGAAAAGAATGGAAAAAACATAATTTATTTTATGGCAGTGAATCCTTACTCCTTCCCCTCAAAGTCATCTAGGGGCAAATTATGATATATATATATATATATATATATATATATATATATATATATATATATAAATTTCTTCGAAATGGAACACTCTTCGGTGACGCACAAATATATAAAAAAAGAAAAATAAAACATTATATTATATATATATATATATATATATATATATATATATATATATATATATATATATATATATATATATATAAACACAGATGTAGATTTTTAGAATATAGAGACACAAAGAAAGGACACTCACAATTTGTTATTTTACGTTTCGACAGCACGGCTGTCGTCTTCAGAATGGCGTTCTCGGGGAAGAGCGGAGAGGATGTGCGGGGGAGAGGTGGGGGAAGGAGAGGTAAAGGGACCAATAGGAAATGAACAAGGGGGTGGGGGGATATGTAGGCAGCCAATTGATGCATTCAGTGGGCTTGGTTCAGCCCGGGCGGTTTGAATGATTGGGGCACCCAGATATGCGCCATCTCGCGGGTTCTCACCTCTATTATACTCGCAGATTTGGGAAGGATTTCAATCACCGAAACAGAGAAGCAGTCGTCAAAAGATTGGTTGTGGGAAGCGGTGTGAGTAGGGATGGGATAATTAAGAAAGGTGGGAGATTTGGTGGAATATCGGTGGTTATTCATGCGGAGGGAAAGTGCGGTCGTGCATTCGCCCACGTAGAAGGCAGGGCAGAAGTTACAGGAGAGGCGATATATAATATTTTTTTTATTCCGGAACACACAAAATTAAACATCTAATCCGTGACCTCTTCCCAATTATCAATAACACTCAGTCCACATCACTTTTATTCCCACACTGTCCCTCTGTTTCGTTTAAACGCCCGTCGAACCTGCGAGACATCTTTAAGTCCACAAATCCAACTTCAAGCACCCCCGTCTCTCCCCCGCCCCTATCCGCACCATGCAACCGCCCACGCTGCAAATGCTGTCATCTTTTAAGACCCTCCCCCTCACTCAGTACCAACTCCCAACCACTCGCCACCTGTACCTCAAAAAATATTCTAGGAAACCCCAGGGTCTTGCGAGCCACCAGCTACTTCCGGTAGGTACAAAGATGCAAACTAGGGTTCCAAAATCAAATTTGGATTGATTACTGCGGTGTAACCGTGGGCCAACAAAAAATAATTCGGAACGGAAGGAAACACAATCGCAGGACTAGTGGTTTGAGAAATCTGCGAAACCCACTGAGTCTGACTCAATGCGAAAGGCTGTGGAGAAAAGAGGCGCTGGGGAAGCGGCGTAGTGTTCCGGGAGGAAGTCGTTGGCTTTGCTGTCATCAATTTGCTCGCCGGCAGAGTGCTTCTTTTCCGCCGCCTGTCTCGAGTCACGCCGCCACCGGCGCCATCTGGAGGCGCTGTTTTGTTTGCGCAGCCTTCAAGAACGGCAGTGCGGCAGGTTAAGAAGAGTTGTGCGTGTGTGCGTGCGCGGACGCATAGTGTTATCCCACCCAGTGACAGATATATCCGTCCACGACACTAATTTTCAAATAATCAAAAGGTCATGAAGTAACTAAAAAAATTGCATCTTTCAAGCCAATAAATGCAATTTAGACAACGGGCATTTTAAAGATTACATATCCCGTAAAGCTTGAGATTTCGCTATGATGCTTAGTAGCTTCCTTGGTATCCAATTTTTTCAAGCACTGTTTTTATTGCTCGGAGTATTCTCAAAAGGAAGAGTCTCTCCAGCTAGGTCCCGGTGCCTTAGTGAAATTAAGGCAAAGGAAAGTCACGAAATTGAGGGAATTAACATTCAGTAAGAGTTATTTCGTCATCAGCAGTTTTTATGGATGACTACCAAAGGATGTGGAAACTTGAAAATAATACATTATTAAAAATACATTACGTCTCAAATGAGCTACACGCAAGTTTTGTATAAAGTATCGGTAAAGATATTTTCCTGACGTGTGCGTGAAGTGCTGAGTTCAGACGGCCGGATAAGTGCACGCATGAACGCATATCGTATTGGCATTGATTACATGACAAAGCGCATCATTAACACTGAAATTTGGCGATACGAAAGACCTGCGCTCAACTCATCCCAAAGGTCTTGACGGACCTATAAGAGCAGAGTTGAGTGTTGTGTCGGCGTTCAAGGAATGCAATTTGAAGAATTTTAGGCACTGTAGCAATATCTGAAATAAATTTATTTTTCCATAACTTTTCCCGACTTTTATGCATACCAAGTAGCTAAAAATTGCCTCTCTTCGAATATATTTACTCTGTTTAATTCTACATGAGCTGCAGGACAACGTACTATAATGTTTGAGATCTAAATATCTGAGACTGAAAATTATTAGGTTAAGAGCTAGTACCATCAAGAGAGTGAGTATCTATCGCAATATGTGTTTGAAGATGTAGTTTTTCTATCTCACTATAGCATTAGGAATTTTCAGCAGGAAATTAAGATTCGCAAGTACTTGTCGTCTTGGCTGCCGATTGTGTTTCCACTTTGCTGCTTCGGTTGATCCACCTGATCATTGCACATAGGCTTAGTGGTGCTTTTTTTAGTAGCTCTTCGTGGACCCTCGAAAATTGCCTGAGAGTGAAATGCGAGTCGAGCCACATTGAGACTAATTGAGATAAACTGAAGGAGATTAACTATCAGAGAGACTAGAGATGGAAAGAGGATGGGGAGTAAAATTCCTGCCCTAGCCTTTCATTTCATGAGCTTGCTGATGTTCTCAAAATCAGCACTTGGCCATTCGGTTTCCATAGAGCTCCCGGGCAGCCTTATGCGTATAACATCGGCTATGGTTCAAACAGAAAACATAAACTGCTGGCACAATTTAAAAATTCTTGAATTTGAGTCAATCGACAAAAATATTTTCTTCTTGCTCTTTAGCCTTTTATTATTCTTCATTTAATCGAAAACTCGCCCATCGCAAGCACAATCTCAATAACATCTGAAGAGCAATCACAACACTGACAACAATATCAAAGTGTAAAAATCATTTGTTTTAACCGGAAGTCGTTCCCGGATCCCTAAATATCCAGCCAGTGCTTTAGCCAGTTAAGCTACCAAGGTGACAATGGTGACCGATTTTTAAAATTTGAAATTGTTGCAGTGTAATATGCATTAATTGATGACTCCGTTAAAAGTTACTATCGTGGCATTTCCCACAATTTCTTTGAATTTACAGAATTCTCATGAATATTGAATAATACATATTCTTTAATTATCCATCATAAATCAGTATTGAACATGGTAGCATTATCAGAAAATTGATTAAGTGTGGCTCAACGTGTCATGTATCCATTGGTATACTATACCAACCATACCAACAGTAATATTGTGGGTGAGCGGTTGATTATAAAATAGTCTCCTTCCTTGATTTTAAACGGAATGCGACTTAAGTTGCTGAGATTTTTATAAATCGACTGTTGTTTTCACAGAAGTTGGTATATGGTTAACGTGCATAAAACCTCTTATAACGCTGATATCTGTTCGAATTGACAATCGATAAATAGCCCAAGCAAAAATATCTATGCATAAACTTGAAATTAATTGGAAAGAAACATGAAAGTAAGTTCTGAAGATACATTAAATCATAAAATTGTACAAGAGATATATTAAAAAAGTACGTATATTGTAGTTTTTTAGGAAATACTTTTATTTATTCGTATATATCACTGCTTTCCCTTTCGAAGTAGTCTCCCATTAAATATGATACATGTACACTTTTTTTCAATCCTCGAAATACTTCTGGCATTCGATCTTAGGTGTAGATTTTTATCTTCTTAGCGATGCGTTTTTAATCTCATCTATACTTGTAAAACGACGACCCTTTAAATGTTCTCTTTATTTTTGAGAATAGAAGAAAGTCACATGGGGCCATGTCTGGAGGCTGGGACATCATTGCAGTGCCGATTTTGGCCAAATATTCGCGCCGCCAAAAAGCAGTGAGCAGTATGAAAAGGTGCGTTATCGTGATGGTACGAGCGCAATGAATTGTTCTTCTACAAATACGGGTGTTTTTTCGTATTGATTCACGCAAACGGCGTTGAAGTACTCTTCATTGACCTCGTGGCAAGAACTCATGGTGCACTATGCAAAATTACAAAATTTCAATTACTTTTTGAACACACCTCGGGTATAAAAAATAAAAATGTACGTGAATAAGATTCTTGACATCAATAATTGCGTGGATTTTAAAGCAAGTATCAGCGAAGGATAATATAATCCGATGGCTGGTCAGCTCCCAGAGGACTTCCTGCAAGAGGAACCTTTTATTCATGGAAATCCCTAATCCCCTTTCATTGTCATTTGTTGGGGAGTTGTTAAAGGTCAGCGGAAAACGAAAGTTTTGGTTCTGGAAAGGTCGAGGGAAACTTTTGAATTGAAAGTATTTTTTTTCTGACGCTGGCCAAAAACATCCTTCCGTATTTATGTCTACGCAATGTTCCGGCGGAGACTCGTTCTCACAAAAAAACTTCGTTCTCTGTGCGTGTATTAAATTTGATCATATTGTGTGTGAATTTGGTGCCCTACGAAATCTCGCCTTTATCTGCTTGATCCCAGCAATCGTGTGTAACTTACGTACGCCCGGGTCGTTATCGTCAGTGAACGTGTTGCTCGCAGCATGCCGCATTCTGTAAGAACTAAATTCGAGAGGAGATCCGTAAACATGCATCACTTGTTAGCATTTTATTTTTTTCATGATCGCGCTCAATATTGGTACATTTTAAAGAGTCCCACGGAAACGAATTTTGGCCAATGACCATGCGAATTCTGCTTTACACCGTGACTTTCAAGGAAAACTGGATGTCGAATTGGTGAAAGTATGACGTAGATGATGAGTGGTTTGCTAAATATAATTCACATATTCCGAAATTATTGTGTTCGTCACAGCCTTAAAATTATAAGGGACCTGACAATTTTTATATGATACTCTACGCAAAATGATATTGATTTTCATCAATAAAATATGCAGGTAAACTGGTGAATTGAAGGTCGATAATTGATTAAAATTTACATAGAAATCTATGGTACTTATTCGTTTTTCGCCTTCGCTTATTCAGTAATGTCCCAAATGTACATAGGTATAATTTTGCTAGCGAATTTGTTCAAGCCCACGCTAGAGAATCTCTGGCAAAGATAAATTATGCGGACTTTATGAAATGCAGCCATTAATGAATAAAAAAAGTAACATTTCACTGTTTCAATGAACTCTAAACGGATTCCATTCTTCCACATCATCACGATCATGTGAGAGCAAGAAAATCAATGTTGGTTTCTTATAAATGTTAGTGAACTGTTGGCGATTATATGAATCACAAATCCAGGTGTGATGTGGTGGAACTATTCCATAATAACAGGATGAAGACTATCCCAATTTTTCACTTTATTAAGTAGGAAATTGTAATAGTCTTCGTCTCTGTTATTTTAGTTATTATATTCTAAGTTCCCTAAAAATGAGATCATTAACCTTACCTTGAAATATTATTGATGGTCATTGCAAAATACGGATGAATGATACAGAAATAATATTTAACGGGGGGATTTTCGTGCAAATGGAACGAGTTATGCTGATGTTGAGGAAGGCCCCTTTGCTTTGTCCATGAACTCCTTAAAAATGCACGACGGTTGTCTCGAGTACAGCAAAGACGTTCGATTGCGTGTGCCACGACGGTCTAATCTACATGTTGGAACTTCGGCGATTCCCACTTTGGATCGTGACCCTCATCTGTAGATATCTCTACGGGATTAACTTCCTCGTTTCCTAACTGCAATCCTTTGCTGGCAAGAGGCAACCCTGTAAAGAGTCCCCCAAGGACTCTTCCCTAGGGCCACTCCCATGTTCAATATGCACACGGATAATTTGTGAGGATCGATTCTACGCTTTCGTATGTGTGGTTACTTGAATGCAGAAACTTGGGCAAAACTAGATTGACCCAAATGGAATCGTTGCCTAAAATTGTCTAATATTATTCTCCATCAAGTTATCAGAGAAGTAGCTGTGAGTCAAGTGCCTAACTAAAAGAAAATGTGAATACCAAACCTCACACAGTTAATTTAGAGAAATTAATATGTAAATATTCTGCCCTACTTCTCGAATGGAAACCGGGCTTTGTTTTTTGATCGCCTTTTTCCTGGAATATTGCGCATACAGTCGTCAGTTTGGAGAAATATATGAACAAAAAGAAACGTACTCTTAATAATCACCTAGATAAATAAATAAAAATACATTTAATTTGAAGCATGCCAATTTTTGAAGCAGGTAAGGGTTTTTTCAACCTCTAATAAATTGATTCTTTCATCTTAGTCAAGGAGAGCTTGCCTGACCAAATCAAAATTGTGACAAGCATTAGATTTTAAGGAAAAATGAGGTTCATTTAGAAATAAAATCTCGACAACTTGTTAAGTTTCTATTTCCTCGCTAAGAACAATAAAATCAACAGGCGTTTATGTTCAACGTAGTCATCGTTATTTATTTTTACAGTCTTGCTATTTGTATTTTCCATGACAGAAAAAGGAGTTTTTGAACTTCAATTCTATCTTTATTTAATTAAATATTTCATGACACAAACGGGCCTTTTCGAAGTTTAATTTATTCTGATTCATTTAGCTATTTAATATTTGGCACGTATTGTCCATAAAAGTCAGAAATTTTGGATCTTTGGAAAAAAATCGGCCGTTCGCTCAAAAATAAATTGGAAATAAACTGGTAATGCCAGGCGAAAGCGGACGTCTGGTTATCCTAGGTTACGAGAGTTACACCTTTGTAGATATCACTTGGTTTAGTTAACAATAACTCCAATTGAAGTAGTTTTGTATCCTAGTGGCAAATTTCCTGGTTTAAGTATTTTTGGATACTATGAGTGTAACGGCATCATTTTATTTTGCTACACAAAAATCTCCGAAGGGAAATTCATTATATTCATGAAAACGGTTGATACATGCGAAACCTTTTTGTAATATGAAACCTACTAAGCATTATCCAATGTTTTTTCCTGTTTCGCAGATTTCGAAAAGGCGTTTTCTAGAGTGAATCAGGAAAAACTGATGAATAAATTGCGGTGAATAGGAATAGATTGGAAAGAGAGGAGGCTAACCCGCAATCTGTAAATGTCGCAGACTTCTTAGGTGTTAGTGGGGGATGGATAGTACCGATAGGTAGTGTTGGGGAGAGGATTAAATGGACCAAAACGGTTAAAGTACTAAGGGCATAAAGAGAAGAATTGCTTTGAGCAAAGAAACTAACACAAAGAGGGAGTTGATGACAGGGACGTTGAGTAAGGATCTTAGAAAAGACTCGTAAACACTTTGATATGGAGCGTAGCTATGCACGGCGCGGAAACGTGGTCATTGAAGCAAGAGGATAGGCGTAGATTGGAGGCTTTTGAAATGTGGTTGTGGAGAAGGATGGAGGTGAGGTGAACCAAAAGGAAAACAAATTAGGAAGTGCTAGGTATGGTGGGGGAGGATAGGGGATTGCTGGGATATATTATATAAAGACAGGATACATGGATGAAGGGCGTATTGATTGGCAGTGTGATTTTAAAGAATGTGATAGAGGGGAGAATGTTAGCAAACAAGGAAAGGGCTGGAATAAGATAGGGAATTTGGATGGGATGAAGTGAGGAAGTACACAAAGATGAAGAGGGACTTGACTTTAATTATTTGGTAGTTGGTAATCCACCTTAAACGTTGGATTGCCAATAATAATAATGGAGTAAAATAATTTTAAATTCGACTAAATACGAAAACTTTGATGATAAATGAAGTTGCACAGAAAGTATTAACTAGGAAGATAGAAGGGGTTTGGTGGAATGACCTTCGGATAATTCAAAGTCAAAGGCTCTGCTCAGATCATAATTCTGTTATAACTCACGTCGTTTACAGTTGCAGGCCTAATGCGGTGGAAAGTATCCAGAGTAAAGAAATAAAAATATCGCATTTTCCTCTATTTTCGATGCATTATTATCCAACGTTGCATTAAGGATGAGCGTGAATATTTATTGTTTTTCCTTCTTCATGGTAACAATTTTGTCCTTGCACGAGCTAATCGTTATTCTATTATGGAGAAACTAGGTATATTTGTCAATTTCACATAACAAATATAAACATTGAAAAACTCTATGAAGTGATTATGGTACGTTAAATATACTTTTCCGCCACGGAATTTTTCGGTTCCATCAACTTGTAGTCACGAGTCCAAATTCGCATATATTTTGGAATGATTTCACGTCCATAATTTCTATTGACGGGAGAGAGCGATAAAAATTAAAAAATTTCATTCCCCCGAGATATAATTTTTTTACTGAAAAATGAAGGGTGAAATTGAATGTCCCTCGTGCAGCGTTGGGACAAATGTATTGTTGAAACAGACAGAAAATTTCGTCTTCACAAACATAAATAGCAGCTAAAAAATATATTATTAATTTTAAATAACGGAACGCTGACCGGAAAAAAGCCTATGAAGGTTATTTCTGCGCTTAAAAGGTTATTAAATTATATTCACAAAAAAACATGATTTGGGTTTTTTCCTGCCTGGTAAAAAATTAGCTTAAAAATATGACCAAAGCTTACCACGTCATACATTGTGCAGTGAGAGTATTCAAAACCACACTAGTGCCCTTATTTTGACCCGAGGGGTAAAAATGGTAAGATTCGAATAAATTCGACACAGAAAATCCTGCGCTCGCTGTGGGGTCGATTTCGATTTTAAACTTTAACCGTAATCATCGATTCAAATCATTTTAATAGCCAATGAGATCATCAGATTTAGGGAACGTGGAATGTGTTCTCTCATTCCCTGCGCGAGATTTCATTGGACGTTGGTCGGCGTTATCGCAACGGCGGTCGATGAAAGCGATCTTATGCATTTAAAGAAAAATACCAGACATTGCATTTGTTTGCAGTTCAGGTGTTTTACTTATAACTCCCTAATCTTATGACGACATAAGCAATGTTCATGATCATATTAGTGTTTATGAGTCAAATTGAAGTGTCATTTATAGTTTTTCGCTAATGAAATTCAAAATTTATACTTCAGTTGTTTTCACTAATGAACTCAACATTATATCTGTCCGCTGAGATAATATCACTCCATTTACTTTTTAAAATATAAGGCTATAATAAATTGCATCTTTGATAAAGCTTAGTCTGGTGCAATTTAGCACCGTAGCCATGATCGAAGGGTGAGTTGCTTTAAACTCTTTTTTATTTGTGAAAAGTCTTTTGCGTGGCTAAAGGTTTTTGACAGATAAAAATAAGTTCATCTAAGCAAATTAATTAACCTTTCTGGTTCTGAAGGATTAAAGGTATGCACACTTGCAGAAATGTCAAGTTAGATTAATATAACGGCCTCGGGTGTATGCGAAGAGAGAGGAGAGTAACGGGGCCTTCCATTAATGGAAGCCATGGTAAATATTTAAAGTTTCCCTTAGACCTAAGAGAAACAAAGATTTCAGAAGATTGTGCAAGTAAACGCCCAAAGTAATCAGAAATTTCTGCCTTAACCCCATTCTCATCTCTGTTAGCGGATGCGCATGTTATAAGAAAACAACACAAATGCAACGTCGCAATCAGTGCGAGTGTTTTAGACCTGATCTTACTTCTCAACCAAGGGCGTTTCAGAGCGTGCCAAATCGTGGCTTCATTGCTCATCCCTTAGAAATTCTAATTAGGATAACAGTAGGTCTTATGAACTGGAGGGAGACCTTTCCCTAAAATCTTAATCTATTCTCACCCTAGATAAATACATGCTCCCAAATGCATTGTTTTAACATGCAGAAGTGTGTCCATTTTATCATGCATTGCAGCATAATTGGAATGCTCTTCTTCGCAAAAGAGATAATGACACGCTCAGAAGCAAAATCCGAAGTACGAGCTCGTAAGATACGGGCTGTTCTAAATTAAAACGCATTTCGTATTGTTCCAACACAGAGCAGTGTGACAGTTGCTTTAACTCCTGAAGAATATAAGTGCCTTATTTTATTGAGCAGTTTCAGATGATTATGGTGGTTTGAAGGACATACGGTCCATACTGGGTTCTCTATAAAGTCACTCAGTATCAAATTAACTTATATAAAGTGCTAGCCGAATCTGCTGATGTCACATGACTTTCACGTAATAAATTCGGGATTTTGTGTGTTGAAATTATCGTGCATTCATCGTCCAACTTTGAGGTAAAATCTTGATGTGCTATGCAAAAACTAAAACCACATGTCTTTGCAAAAATATTTAGAGGTGAAGGATATAAATTGGAAACAATCAGTGGACTGGGGGAGGAAGCTGTCAATTAGGGATCTGCGAATGGGATGAACTGGAAGCGACGTTTTTTATTTGATCCATTAACTACTTCGAGGATCTTAAACAGCATCATCCATTTTAAGCTTCCTTCCGTTATTTACTGTTATTACATCGTCAATGTGGAAGCTTACTCGCATGAACACCGTTCTAAGTTCACAGTCAAATTTAACACGCGCTTTTATAGGAGAAAAGATTTTGAAAAAGTAAAAGACTTTTCAAAGCGATTAGAACTCAAATAGAACTGAGAAAGAGATTTTTTAAATGATGAGTATAGTAGGGAAAAGAATACTGCTGAGAAAAATCAAAAAGAGAAATATCTCTTGGTTGAAGCATATATTAAGCCAAAGTTGCTTGCTAAGTAGAGCCATAGAGGGAAAAATTGAAGGTAAGAGAGGAAGTGGGAAAGAAGAAGGATTTGAAGACTTGAGGTGGAATGATAAATGGCTGAAGTTACCTCGATACGTTTCCTCGATATCTCAATGGTTAGAGCATCGGCCCGGGAATTCGAAGATCCTTTGTTAGAGTTCCTGTCAAGAAATATTTTTTATAACTGTAACCTGCTCAATTCCACCTTCCCCATTATTCCTGGGTTCATCTTTTATGTTTGTTCCTATCCCGGTTACTTATATCAATATCAATGTGAATGAATATGTGTCCGCTATTTGGCGGGTTTTCGTTTTTGAATGTGTTTATATAGGTATATACGAACATTCGCGTGCATACATATATATACTTCTGTGTGTGTGTGTGTGTATATATATATATACATATATATATATATATATATATATATATATATATATATATATATATATATATATATGCGTATATGTGTTTGTATATACATGTATATGTATAGCTGGAGTTGGAGCAATATATGAGGCAGAGGGTCAATCATGAGGGAGACAATCTTCGAAAAAGTCCTGGCTCAACGAATTCAATTTTTTTATAATGTTTTTAGGTGGCAATAATGTCAAATCACTATGAATTAGCAATTTTTTTGATGATGCCCGCTTATTTCTGACCTGAATATCTGTAGCCAAAGATAGGACTCGTTTTTGAACGACACATAAATTATTTCAAAGCCAGTTTTGCGACTGCTAAATAACTGTTACCTCTCAACAGTCCCATGCAGCGAGGGAAATGCAAGAGTAGATGCAACTAAGGCACTTCGGGTTAAGTATATTTTTCAGAGCACTGGAGAAAATTGTATTTGGAGTTTACAGAACTTGAAATAGTAGCTATAATTAGAATGATAAATGATCTATGAGTTCCTCTTCCATTTTTCATAACTTTACTTTGAGATCTGAGTTAGTGCATACAAGCGTAGCCCAAATACAGTTGGGTGACGGTCACAATGTCAATATAAATCCATGAATGTTTTGCATGTTTTTACTATCATAATTACGTCTGTGCTAAATTGTAGCTTTCTGTAGCTAATTTGTGTTACAAATATTTGATGGCCAACAGATTACCAAGTTCAAGTCGACTAAAAACAAAGTCTTGCTGGAATTTGAATACTTTAATTTTACAGAATGTCAATGAATAGTCGAAATTGACCTATGAACTCTCTACTAGTAATATAACACTGCAAAATACCAATTGATACAATTTGCCAAATGATTTTAATGTCACTTGATCGAATTCGCCTGTCGAAAGGACAAAAATCCGCTGTTTTCCCCTTATCAAGGATACCATGAATAGGATATCTGAGATCGCAATCAAGGATAGCATTAAACCAATAATATCATCGTTGAAAATAATGACAACCAAACAGCAGGTTTTTTAGTGCACATGCTCTTTGGAGAAACCAAGGGATATTAAAAACTACGGGAGAGAGGGCGGCAATAATGAAAAATTTTAATTAAAAATTAAAACTGGTACAAAATTAATTGCCATAATTTTAGCGGTCCAGATTTCCCAGATTCTTTTGAGTAGGGGGTTGAGGATAAAAAATGATCCAAAGAATGACGGCGGCCCCAAAGCCATATCAATTTGAAAAAAGATAATAGAATTTTAATCGCCAATTTTTAGATTGATTCTTCTCCAGCGGTGATAAAGTATACGCATCCATTCAGTTAGGATACATATTGAGGGCCTAAACTGCTAAAATGAATGCGGTAATAAGAGAAAGGTTTTATGGAAAGGTTTTATGAATTCCTTCATTCTTTGGGATTATTTCTTTGCAGGCTGAAGTATGGAAATTAATTATATGAAGGATTTAAATTTTGATATTGCACTGTAAAAGTTTGGAATATTGTTGAACTGGTGTTTGCATCATCCCTAACTTATTTCGTATTTTTTGAATCGCCCTAGAAATATATTGGTGTCAATTATAAAGTATGCGGGAATTAATTTATAGTTAAATAAAATATAAAAACTATATAAAGTTATACATGAGCCTATATAATATTTATAGGGCAAACGACATATATTTAGCATTTCCCTATTCTTTTAAAATTTTTCCCATTCGTATAAATTTGACAATCATCACCGTCCTATTGAGGAATCACTTACATGCACATACGTGAAATAGATTTTTACAAATTGTCTAAGTAGTATCTGCTATTCAGTTGGATAAAGAAGAATCTTGAGAACCTTATAATCTCATTGAGAAATTGCTAATTTATTTCGTTATAAGGCTAAAGCGTCCCCCAGCAACGTTGAAAAATTAAAATGCTGACTTCAATTTACATCTGGGTAATCTACGAAACATTTAATACCAAAATGTTTCTCTTTTCAACTGATTCTTTTAAAAAGAACATTCATGACGACCTATGCTTGCTAATATGACTCAATATAAAGAATGTCTTCAGTCAGCGAATTTTTTTGTCAAATTTGGAAAAAAAAGGCGCAAGCAGGAGATTTGTTCCTACTTTAAGAAGTGGGATCTATGGCCTTAATGAAATGTGACTTTAAAAATGGAATTAGCTCGATATCTGCAGACATTTCATAGCTATTGATTTATATTTGGGGAATCGGAAAGAAATACAGCTCTCTGATCGAGACCGTTCATAAAGGTCTTTACATTTTGCGCTCTTTGAGTTTCACTGTATTTTAAATTCCTAGCCATGTATAATGAGATGATTACAAATGGCTATGGAATGCAATAGAATGCTGGCTAGAACGTTCCCATAATATGTCATAACATTTAAATACGGTGGATCCAATTTTGATTCTTAATGCACTTCCGCAGGTGCCATGGTAGCCTCAACTCATCTTATCAGTTCAACTTCGCCATCTTCCTTTCCTGTATGGTTAAAAGGGGTGTCAATGGAGTGAGTGAAAACTGTTCCTCTTTAAATATTGGTTACTCATAAGCATCGTAACAGTGCTTGAAACATGTTGAAATCATTGACAAGGAATATGAGGGGCGGAACGGAGTTCGCCCCCATGTGACTCGTGATTTGCACGTCCCAAACCTTCACGAATTCATTGCCCCTACAACATTGCCCCAATATATTTACCAGCTTAGATAAAATAATTTTAAAAATATGAGAATACTTTAAATATCTTTTTTGTAGCATAGATTGTATTTGAAATGTTTCATGTTATTATTTTATAAATATATGTAGGCATGTGGTTCCAGTGATTCGTGTGCCATCAGACGTGCCTTTTCATTTTAATAATTACAAATATGCATATGTAATTTACTCTCGCGAAATGCAACGCCTTACATTCAGGGTACGTCACGAAATAATTCCTCTTTTTTTACAAAATAGTCACTTAATAATGAACACCTTATTTGATATGATTGCCCTGATTATTTAAGATCCTTTTGACGTCTTATCTTATCTACCCAGAAAAATCAAAACAGCTAAATGAATTTGCAGAACCGTTTTCATTCACAATTTAAGGATTACGATTGTGATTAAGATTTCGCCACTCTCTGGTAATATTGCCTCGAGCTATGTCAAGATGCTGAACGTGCTTAAATATCTTCATCCAGTGTATTCAAAATTAAGGAAATATCATTTTTGTCAATATTTTCTCTTTATTGCATTTTTGAAACCAATCATTTTGTTGGTCCCTTTGAAATAATCACAATAAAGGGGAGAGTTATGGCGATAACATAACTAAGTAAAGAGTTCCTACAGTAACATATGGGTAGAATGAATAATTGAAATGCTGTACATTATTTATACGGAGTGACGACCTTTTTTAATTAAAAATTTTTAAATATTAAACTTTTTATATGCGCTTTCATTGTTTCGAGCCAGTAAATCGTAATAATGGATATTGCAGAGGAGGATTACTAATTTATTGATCTTTTGGGGCTTGGAAAAAGACAACGTCTCGCCAAGGGAGGCAACGTTCACTATTTCACTGAGAGTACATGTATGTTTCTCGAGGTCATCAAAGAGACTATCCCTTTCCCGTTCTGCCCACTTATCGCACGCACTGACTGTGCGATAAGGACGTGAGGCTGAGAGCGAATTGCCTAGTTTGACGGAGAGGACTCTGCTTTGCTGGTGGTTAATATCGGGGCTGCGGAAATAATTATACAATTTCTTCTAGTTGCTTACAAAGATAGGGCTTTTTGGCAAAACTTGGGATAATGGAGAAGAGACGGAGAGAGACTACTTGTCTCAGGACTATACCGTCCCCTTGTGAGCTAGTGCACAAGAATATATAAAGTAAAATAATAAGTTAGAGTTGAAATATATAGAGTTAAATAATAAGTCCTCTTGAATGAGAAATTTGTATTCTCATATCCCGGGAGTTACGTTCAATGCGTAGAGTTGGATTACAAAAAGTTACTCTATCCAAAATTTTGTAAAAATAAATTTTTGAGGGAGAAAGGACGGATTTAGTATCACTTATCGTAAAACTGGAAATATTGAGATCTTTGCAAAAAGGCTGTGTTACAATTTAGGGAATAAATATTTTACTGTGGTGCTTAAGGCAGCTTATAACATACACTGCGGTGGTAGTATTGCTTAACTTGTTTTAAATTTTAGATTTCGGACTCTATCTCCAATTAGAGACTCAAATATCAATACACAATCCTTAGATGTATCCTGTTGTATTCGTCCAAATCGTTCATCTAATAATTTTATCTATGGAATGTGGGCCTTCGTTCGACGATAGATTTGATTCCTAATAAAGCACTTTTGAAGCCAATAAAGCTCTCATTCCCTCTCCTTTCCATTCATATATCTAGGTGTATACTACATTTTTATATGTTTGCGTACAGGTATGTAGAGGTGTGTACATATATGGATGCATATGTATATTAATAAGAACCTTAAACACAGTAATCAACCCGAAGGTCGGTTTGGTGGGTGATGGCAGAGTTCACCCAGTACTAAGCCCTATACGGCGTGTGAAATTCACACATCAGGGTAGGGGGGCCAGTTCCTTTCCCTGTACCGGTTATGGTTTCTCAGGAAGATCTGGTACCCGAAAAATCACATTGCTTGTGTGTATATGTATAAATATAAATATTTTTTTTCGATGGGCAACTTTGTGCATAATGAATGTCTTTCTGTCCATATGCATTAAAATGCATGAGATTAAATTTCTCATGGCTAATATAATATGTATACGTAGATGGTTCAAATGGAAGAAGGGACCATTAGGTCTCAATTTTGCCCAAATAAAGACCTTTATTTATCTATCTATCTATTTATATCTGCACCACCCTCACCATCATAGGTCATCTGCCATGGTTGGTAGGTCCAAAAGAGACCTCTTTCCGCTATGTTTTCTTTTCCTGTGCCTTGCTCTTCATTTACTTACACCGATCCCCCTTCTCCTCATCACCTGTCATTTTGACCCTCCTCTGCCCGCTGTGGCCAATCCACCGTTCCGTCTGGCACCTCCTTCAAGAGTAAGTCCTTTCGCACCACATACCCTAACCAATTTTTTTTTCTTTGGTCGATTGCTTTCAGCAATATTCTCTCTTCTCCAACTCTTCTCAACACTTATTCATTCCTCACCCGATCTGTTCCATTTTATGCTCAGCATTCTTCCCCACAGCCGCAGCTGAAACGCTTAAAGCCTTTCCCGGTCCATATTTAGTGCAGTCCATGCTTCACAGCCATGTAACTTAACACGCTTGATATAACGCTTATCTAGTTTCTTTCTCAGTTCAATTCTGTTACAGACCACTTTTCTTTTCTTGCTGAACGCTTCCTTAACCATTGCTATCTTTATTTTAATTTCCTTTTAATTCTTCCAGCTTTTTGTCACCTCCGTAACCAGATATTTGTACCTATCCACTTGTTCCAGCCTTTTTCATTCCATTACAATATTTATTAATATTCTCATCTCCACCAGCATGTATTACTGAGGTCTTTCTCCTGTTCATCATCAAGACATACTCCTCCTTCATGCCATTAAGATGTTGCAAGGTGCCATTTCATTGTACTTCTTCCTCGCAAAAAGGATCGTGTCATCAGCGAACCTGATGCACACAATCCGTCTTCCTCCAAAGGACACTCCTATGTCTTCTCTCCAGTACTTCCCGACTATGTCTTCCACATAAAGGGTATAAAGGGTGGGGGATAGGCAGCACCCTTGCCTCACTACCCTCACAATTTCGAACCGCTCCATCCTCTTTTCATCAGCTCTAATACACACCTCCTGGTTTAAATACAAATTTACAAACACTCTCTTGCCTTTCAAGTTAACACATTTTTCTTTTGTGATTTTTGTAAGTTTTTCCCGTCATGCATACTCCAAAGCCTTCATCAAATGAACAAAGCTCAAACGAAAACCTCTTTCCTTCTCCGGACATCGTTCTTCGATGGTACGCACTACTCCCATTGCATCTCTTGTGCCCATGACACTTCTGAAGCTATACTGTTCCTCTACTGTGCTCGCATTTCCTTGTTTCTTTCCTCTTTGGTAAAGGTATCATCTTCGTTTTACAAGAAATCCATCAGACACTGCCCACTGCAGTCAATTCTGTTGCAGAGGGATGCTAATTGGGATGTTAATTCTACGTACCAATTCCTCTTCGTAAAGGCAATTCAGGAGCTCGACAGGCATTCCGTCTACGCCTTGTGCCTTTCTTTTTTCATGCTTTTTAATGCTGTTACGGCTTCATCCAACAAGATTTCCTTTTCGATGCAGTCTTTGCCCACCTTAAACTCCTCCTTTACATTTAGCTGGCCATTTTTCACTTTGCTTCAACAGATCTCTCATGTACTCCTGCTATCTTTCCATTATTTCTTTTCCTTCCTTTCTTATATTTTCTTTCTTACTCTATGTCTCCATACCTGCTAGATATGCTCCCGACGTTTTAATTTCATCACATGTAATATTTTTTACTTTTGAGTACATCAAATTATGACATCCAATTCATTTCAGCTCTTCTATTTCCACACGTCCTTTGTTTGGCCATTTTTCCATAGCTTTATCTGTCTCTCATCTTATCTCATTCCTATTTCTCTAAAACTTTCAACCTCAATGGTCTTTTGACTTTTCTACTCTCTTCTCTCCTCCAGTCCATCGACCATCCCCTGTTATTCAGGGTTTCTTCGTTTTCTTTCCTTTTCTGTAACCCACCGATTATTTGCTGGTCTTCAATCCCTTTTTTTATTCTCTCCCACTGCTCCGCTACACTCTCCCAAGTTGCTGCATTCATTCTCTTCATCTCCTCACACGTCTTCGCACCGATGTACTCCATATCCTGTTCCTCATTTTTATTGGCAAACGTTCGTTTTAAATATCCCCACTATGGAGACCACAAACCAAATTCACTTCGTTTCTGCATCTATTTTCTACCAATATAAAATTTATCTTCTTTTTATATATATCAACCTATGCTCTCCAGGTGTGGACTCTTCTCTTTGGATCTATCTGCATCAGTTGTATAGAAAAGAAATGGAAAAAAGATTCTAAATTTAGAGTTCATTCTTCTTCGGTTGCCGAAGCGTTCCGCTATATTTCAATGCTCCAAAATAACCATTCTCTTCCTTTTTCCCCGTGCGGGCACTGTCGACTTTCAGTTCTCCATCAATAATGTAATTTCTAACTAAATCCTTGGTTTAATATTTTGTGTATGCCAATTTTCATATTTTCAACTTACCTCTTGCCATTTTCATAAATATAAACTATTTTTAAAATATTGGAAATATACAGAATAATGAAATGTTTACTAAATACTTGAAGGCCTTATACTCTTATAAGCGCCCAACTTGGAATCAGCAGAGGAGAGCAAATGGGAGGTAGCAGTAATTCGGTTCAGTTGGAGAATATCAAAATGGTAAGATCGCCTAGCCAACGAAGGGGGAAACACGCCTCTCCCCCCTTTAGGGGGAGGGGTAGAAGTGCGATAGCTAGCTGAAGGCAACTGCGGAAGGCAAGATAAAAGGGAAGAGTTACAAAGGAATACACTGGATCGGATACGTGGAACAAATGGTAGAACATGCGGAGGAGAAGAGATTGATAGACACACATATGAAGAGCATTAACACTTGAATAAACCGATAGACTTGTGTGAAGAGCTGATTCAAAATATTCCATTTGGTGGAGGATTGATTGCCATCGAGGGTGAAGTGACAATTATTGAGCTTCTCTTAAAGTATTATGACTGACTTTAAGACCCAGGGAACATGGAAAATTGGCAAGAATCTTGAAATATAGAAATATGGTAAACTTGACACAAGGTATGTGTGAGACCTTGAGATGTGTAAATGGTGTAGGCCGAAAATGTAAAGAGAGAGAGAGAGAGAGAGAGAGGGAGGGAGGGAAGGGTGGAAGGGAGAAATGTTGAGGGAGAGGCAGAGAGAGGGTTGAGAGGATGAGGAATACAAATGGAGAATTATTAGAGAGAGGGGCCGAGGGAAGGGGCTGATGGAGGACATCATGAGAGGATGGGAAAATTGGATTGGCCGGAGATACTGAGAGGTTTTTTTGAAGGGTTGGATGAACAAACGAAGGATTCAGGTAAGGGTGGAAGCGTGAGTTATAGAGAAAGAGAGAAACTGAAAGACACATCAGCGATGGAGGACACGAAAGCTGGGGCGAACTGAAGCATAGAGAACACTTTTGGTGAACAGCTAAATTAGCTCAGTCTCATGCAAAATCTGCATATCCTTACGATCGTACGAAAAAACTTCCAAGCCTAAATTTTATAGTGTGTTCGTTTAAGCTTCCTCGACTTGTAAGTAAGTGTGTATTTCCTAGCATAAAGTATACTCAGTGCTAAATTCTGGTGGATTCTCGGGTTAGCAACAAAAAATGCATAAAAAAATCTCGAAAAACTCTTTGCCTCCAGTCGTATCTAGCAAGATAATCCACGGAAACACCTTAAGACCTACTGTTTACTATACTTCTTCTGATGAAACTAAGTACAGTTTAAGCCGTGCTTTCCCCCGCCTCACGAAAACTCCCAAGCCAATCGCATTCCAAGCAAGCGCCCACTCGCATTTGCACCCTACTTCTCTTTCGCTTCGTCCGCAAAACGGGGGAAAATGTTGAAAATTTTACGCTCAGGTTTGCCCCCCCCGTAGAGAAATCCCATTGGTCGCCATACGTCCGGGCTAAATGAAGTCATCTTATCTCGATGGGTACTTTGATGTGCTGTGGAGGACGCAGCTCATCCCTCCTCCCCTCCCCACTTTGCGGGTTGGAACCCCTCGGGGTAGGGGGTGGGGGCGAGGGTCGCCGCGCGACCACGAGGGTCCTCTCCTCCTCCAACAGATGAATTTCGTCCCCGGGAGACAGAGAGAGAGGAGAGTCGGCCAAGGGTTCGGGTTGACCGCTCCCAAAACCTGCCTTCAACTTAAAAAAAGGAGATTAAAACTGCTGTACGTAACACGACGTAGGTCCTTCGATCCGACCGTGGCGCCAAGACCGGTGGTGCAGTGGACTACACTGCGGAGAGCGAGTGTTGTATTTTTTTTGTCCAGGGAAGAAGTGGAATAGGAGTGAGAGAGAGAGAGAGAGAGTGTGGATATAAGGAGGAGGAGGGATGAGGAAGGAAGAGGGGGGCTGAGGCAGGGTGGATGGAGGGGAGAAAGCGTGGTAAAGTAAAGTGAAGGTGGGCATGAGCGGAGTGGTGGAAATATCGAGGAAAACATTTCGGCGTGAATATTGATCGCGTGGAGGGAGGTACTCCCGCGGGCCGAAGCCGCTTGAGCAAATGTTTCTCCCTCTCTCTCACTCTTTCCTTCTCTCCCTCTCTCTTCAGCCCGCGCTCTCACAAATGTGCTTTTCATTTGACGTCGATCGAATGCGCGGCGGCGGCGGTTGGCGCCCGTGGGGGCAGAGCGGGCGGCTAGCGGATCCGCCGCCCTCTCTCCCCCGCTTCCTCAACCCCACTCACTCCCTCCTCCACTCTACACCAATCCCCTTCCTCCTCAGTCTCCATCCCGATGACAATCGGTCCCTCTCGGAAATCGGAAAAATGGACCGTCGAATGCAGCATTTCGATGAAAAGTCGCGTTGTTTCCCGCGCGCGGGAAAAATTATTCGGTCACTCGTACGAATTATTAATTTTTTTTCGTCGCCCCCACCAATCCTCGCCCGCGTTTTTCTCCTTCTTTCGGCGTGTCGGCAAAATTCCGCCTGTGGACTTCTCGCATTAGGCATTCAATTTTATTAAAGCTCGTACTACGCCCTCCATTGGGGAAAGGAGGAATTTTAGCGGCCTAAATCAGTTAATCGGCGTCAGTAGTAAACAATCCCAGGAATCGTTTGTGGCAGCGCTCTGCTCTCTAACGTTTTCGGAATAATCCTTTGAATATTACTCTCGGTGTTTCTCTCAATCTTGTCCTTCCTCTCTCCTTCTTCTGTCCTTCCTTCTCCATTCATTGGTACTCTCTGATACGCACTGCAACAACATTTTGCGGTTCAATCAACGATTACCGCCATGCATTTTTTTCTTCAGTCACTCTCCTGTTTTAGCTCCTGAAAATTCAATCTCTCTTACGCTGCGAAAATCCAAATTTCTCTTCCTTCTCCATCCTTACAATCTCTCAGAGTATTTGTACTCACATTCGTCTGCTTCGCGTTTTATCGGATTTATGAATAAAACTAATATCTATGATAAATGTATATTTTTACCTAGCTGCTCCTGCATCAATCTTACGGCAGAATCAAATTAATCTTGGGACAAAATTTCTCCGTGGAAAAAAATAAAGTAGTGTTTTGAGTATACTCTCAATTCAAACTGCCTTTTTATATCCAATTTCCGTTGCTGCCTCCACTCTCACAATGTCTGACATTTACGCATCGAAGGTAATTTAATCATCATCTCAAAATAGATGTTCGTCTCTCCGCTTAAGGATATGTTCTCCTTTTTCCAATATATTCTAGTTCCTCCAAGTGCGATCAACTATTTTCTGGATATCATATAAGCCCATTTGAGCCCTGTCATATCTTTTGTTGCCGGTATTATTGCTCTCTCTTACTCTATCCTGATAACTCCTTCACCTTCGTATCTACACATCCTGTCGAGCTTCAACTTTCTCTATTTTTCCTAGCTCTCCTTCTCTAGCCCTACCTTCGCATTCCTTTCCTTTAGGCTTCTTCCGGAAATGCGTATCTATGCGTAATGTATGCTTGTCTGTCTCTATGTATTTAAGTGTATGCACGAGCATTGTGTATACATATACTTATGCATTTTATGGCCATTATAACATGTATATGATTATGAGTTAAATGGATTAAAGGACCATTTGGTCTCTATTTCGCCCAAATAAAGACTTCTATCTCCCTCACCTTATTTTTTGTGAGCAACCAGACTCAATTTTTCTTTCTCTTCTTCACAATTCATTGCCACTCTTCTGATCGACTCTTCTTTCATTCCATTCCTTTTTCACGATTATTGATCAAACTTATTGCATTCGCTCCATTTTAATCGTACTATTCAAACAAAGTATGCCTTATTATTTGTGCCCGTGTACAGTGCTCCTGCAATCATAATCCACTGTATATCTTCATAATTGCTTTCCCATATCTCGTGTTATTTTGGAATAACATCTCAAATGTCATTCATGTACCATATCTTCACTTTTCCATTTGTTTAAGATTTGCCATTCACGTCACTATATGATAATTTCATTTATGCTGTATGCGCATCATTAACACTCTGATGATTTAAACGTTTATCAGCTGAAAGAGATGCAAAACTACTTCACTATTTCTCTCGTTGTCTCCCCACATTCATTTATTATGATCATGATTTCCTATTGAATTCCATTTAATTACTTCTCCCGTACAAAAATTGTAATTAAGTACTAGTAAGTTTCATGCACTTAGCTCTATTCTCATTTACTCCCAAATATTTATGCACGCTTATCACTTACATATTCCTACAGGTACTTTTCAATCTATTCTGTACGATGGAATGAGAATTGTGAGTGAAGGCCAATTTAGTTTGTAATGACGCGGAGGGGTTATCGAATGACTCCCAAGGAAAAGCATTTACCGAGACGTGTTGAAGTATTCCGGTGCCAACTGGGATGTAAAATATTTTTTGGCGCCTACACTATGCATGTGAAATTATTCTCATACGAAATCCACCCAAGACTTCCAGATGGCTACCAAATCTATTAATGCAGACAAAACGCAAATGCATTCTCGGGTATATGTCATCATTTGGATGTTAGATTCAATAACCTGATTTCCATACCATATGCTTTAACTGCGGTGCCATAGCTGTGAGCGGGATGGGAAGCAAATGGAGTAGTTGCCATTTTTTCTATGAAAAAATCATATGATAAAATAGTACCTTAAATAAGTAATAATAAAGTTGATGGTGCAGTGTATTACAGAAGTTATATTTTTGTCCTCATTCCTCACTATTTTCTCCTCCCCTTTACATCTCACAATGTCGTGTTCAGATAAAATATTTTTTAGAAATGTATAATTTGATTCAAAAACGAAGATTTTAAAAACTTATGTCAAATATCATTCTAAAAAATGCTCTTTACACATAAAAACATTGTCTGCGTCACTCAAAAAGCGATGGTGGCTAACTTGGCCCCAACAGCTCTAGCAAAAGTGAACAAGTATGAAAGCAGAGGTGGCTCCAAATTTAAAAATAGGACTAACGCTAAAAAGATTGTTCTATGCATTAGTTTTTAATGGATAACCATTGAAAAACAATAAAACAATTTCTAAGAAAGAGTAATTCATTATTTACAAAATAAATATCATCATATTGGACTTAATTCCTCTTTCTGCGTCGTAAATCTCAAAGGGAGGGGGATGACAGGGAGTTCCCGTTTCAGGAATGTTGCATAAAACTTCCCCGTGGAATCAAATCTGTGACGACAGAGGAATTGATGAGAGAGATGAATTCTCGTTAAGGGAGTTCTGATAGCGTCGGTATGTCACGGGCTGGAAATACCATTTATATAGTTTACCACCCTTGAAAACGATTTTTTCATGCTGGGAAACAATTTTCAGTATCTACCTGGTAAGAGGGTTATTGGCTTGTGAGCAGTAATACTAGTGTATAAATCGACCATACATGGAAATGCATATTATTGTACAATGGCAGGATAATTTACATAGAAGAAATATATTCCGTGAGTTACTAAGGCATCAAGTATCTGCATTATTTGTGTCGGCGTTTTCGAAAATTTCACGTCTACATCTAGACAATACTCTACAAGACAACGCAAGGACGTGTAGCGGGGAATGCCAGGGCACAAGCCATGCATGCAAAATATTAGTTTATGCATGAGTTTGAATATAAATACATATATATATATACATATATATATATATATATATATATATATATATATATATATATATATATAAAACGATTGTACGAAAAAACTCACTCGAGCGGCACAATAATGGGCTGACAGAATATAACACCAATAGAATAGAATAGCAACATTTAAAAGGGCACTCACACGGTAAATTGTTCGAGCTTTCGGCCCTCTCAGAGGCCTTATTCAAGAGAGACTGAAAATATGCTGTTGCTGCGGGGAGGGGAAAGAGGTATGGGCGGGAGGGGAGGTATGGAGTGAATGCTGGGAGGGAAATTAAATATGGCGGTTAAGGGTGGGAATTTTGAAAGAACGGAAAGCTAATATGTAGGCGGATTCACGAGTTCTCACCTCTCTATATTGGTGGCTGAATCAGGCAGGGATTCTAGGATGCTGAGGGCAAAACACTGGTCGAATGAAAGGTCGTGAGAATTGGCGTGTGAAGGGATAGGAAGAGAAGAGAGTGAGGCAGAATTGCAGGAGTACCGGTGATTATTCATTCGGATGGATAAGGGGGTAATGCATTCGCCTATGTAAAAGAAGTGCAATGTTTGCATGATAAAAGATAAATAATATTTTTTGAGAGGCGATTAGCGTGGGAAAGAGGTGAGGGGGCAATGAGGGGATGTAGAGAGAGGGGAGTAGGCATAATAAGAGGACAGGTTTTACATCGGGGGCGGTTGCAAGTTGGGGAAATATTGGGAAATTTGTCACGGGGGGGCAAGGGTTGGTGGATCTCGGAAGGTTTTTGAGATTGGCGGGTCGTCTGTATGCGATAGATGGGCATTGGGGTAGTAAGGATGAGGTCGCGTCATTGTCATGTAATACATTTATATGCATTAAAACACGAAATCCCGCCATATGGCGAACAAATATTCATTCACATGGAATTAGATATTAGGAGAAGGGATAGGAACACATATAAAGAACGAACGCGGGAGAGGTGGGGAAGGCGGAATCGAACAGATCACAAGCCTCTTCTAATTAATTATCTTCTTCTCGCGTTATATTTTTTTTATTCTTGGTTATTAAATAGATTTATTTCGGTTGAAATGGCCTCTTCTCTAATATTTTAGTTCCCTATATATTCCACAAATATTTTACTCTAAATACTTAGAAGCTTAAATGATAACGAATGTATTAACGAACGAATAAATAAAAATAAATTATTAATATTTGAATCATTTTTTGGATAGTTAGGATAGAGTGCATCTGTCTATTTCATCGGAAAAAGCTCATAAAAGGTTTTGGCTGCCATTAAGTGAGTCGTATGGGAATGCTGCTTTTGAAGAATTTATTAACTGAGAGTGCCATTTCAATGCCAGGGACTAAATAGTGACGTAGATGGAACAGTTAATGAAGGTGAAAGTGCGGTATACTACCCATTTCTGATATTCCAATTTTCAAACAAAAAGAAGAGGAACCTTTTTGTTTTCCCCTCTGTCAACAATATTCCCTCACATCTGTTTTACATTTGAGATTCAAATCAGAGATCCCGTAGGAGCGAACTTGATAGAGGGATCATCAGTGAAAGGGTCTCCTTGCCAGGCAAATGAGAGGGAAGGGCGAAAGTGATGGGGGGACTTGGGGTCGTTTGCCCCTGGCTATCTTGCGCCGAAGTTTGAAAATCTTATTTCTGCTACCATTTGAGCCATCCAAGAATTAACGACTTGAGGAGTAAAATCATTGATGTAGGACCAATATTTATGCATATTAAAAGGGATTGATAAGGATAAGATTGCGTTTAATTAAAAGAAACACCTGTTCAAGTCGAAAAATATTGTCTTACAGGTGAGGGTTTTGACTCTGGAAGACTCGTATGCGGATTATAAATTTGTATGGAATGAGTCAAGAAGGAGGGGAGAGAAACTTCTGTTATAAGTATAACAGTTTAAGTTTTAACTATGTGGAATTCCTTCATTATGAAACTTTACCCTTCCACAATATAGATTTAATATTTCACGGCCATGGTTTCGATGATCATCGTCAGGTGACATATATTAAGATTTTTTCAACCTATATAGTCTGACTCCAAGAGGGGAGTAAGGGAGAGGAGAGGGGGGTAAGGTAGGGGAGTAAAGGTAAGTTGAGTTAAGGTGCAGCAACCTATTAGTGGTCTAGGGAAGGGGGAGGGTATGTATTGGAAGGTTGCTACCTCAAATTCGTGAAAGTTTATATTGATTAAATTATCATTAAATAAAGAACAAAATGTGACACTGTACCTGTATATATGTACATATATAACTATTTGTTCCCCACCTCTCCCGTGTTTGTCCTCTATATGTGTTCCTATACACTTTCCTAGCATTCTGACCTGAAGAAGGCCTCAGAGAAGGCCAAAGCTCAAACAGTCTAAAATGTGAGTGTCCTTTTACCTGTTATCTATTTTATTTTGTGTTATATTGTGCCGTCCAAATGCTATATATATAGTATATATATATATATATATATATATATATCTAAGTACTATTGAAGAAAAATGGGAATGTATCAAAAAAGGGTTGTCTAAAGCGGCAAAAGACACTATTGGAACCGTTAACGCTAAAAGGACTCGTAAACCATGGATCACGGATGAGATGATTACAAAAATGGATGAGCGGCGAAAATGGAAGAATATAAATACAGAATTAGGCAAAATGAAGTACAAAGAATTGAACAATAAATTGAGGCGGGCAACAAATAAAGCAAAGGAAGCATGGTGGAAGACGCAGTGCGAGAATATGGAAAGTCTGCAGAGGAAGGGGGAAATCGGTGCGCTTTACAGCATAGTTAAATCTTTATCGGGAAGTAAGAAAGGGAGATCAACGATAGCAGTTAGAGATAAGGCCGGTAAGGTAATAGTTGACGCAGGAAAGATCCAAGAGAGATGGAAGGAATATGTAGAAGACCTGTATAGTAAAGAGCTTAGACCAACAAAGTTAGACATTGAAAAGGAACATGACGTAGAGGAAGATAGCTTAGGTCCAGGCATACTAGACAATGAGATAGAAAGGGCATTAAGGGAGATGAAACTAAATAAGGCCGTGGGGGTAGATAACATTCCCGTGGAACTTTTGAAATGCTTGGGAAAATGTGGGAGGAAGAGGCTATATGGGCTGATCCGTAGTATTTATGAGGAGGGAATCTGGCCGGAAGACTTTGTGAGATCAGTTTTAGTTCCTATTCCGAAAAAGGTAAAGGCCACGTCATGTGAGGACTATAGGACAATTAGTTTGATATCCCACGCAGCTAAGGTTGTTCTCAGGATCATAAACAAAAGGATAGAGAGTAGGGCAAATGATTACTTAGGGGATGATCAGTTTGGGTTTAGGAAGGGGAGAGGTACGCGTGATGCCATTGCAGTAATGAGATTATTAATCGAGAGGAATATAGAACACAACCAGGAGGTATTTGCCTGTTCCGTAGATTTCGAAAAAGCGTTTGATAGAGTAAATTGGGAAAAACTAATGAGTATATTGCAGAAAATAGGAATAGATTGGAGGGAAAGGAGGCTAATCCGCAATCTGTACATGTCTCAGACTGCCCAGGTGAGGGTGGGAAACGGGGAGTCAGGATGGGCAGTGTTAGGAAGGGGTGTAAGGCAGGGTTGCCCATTATCACCGTTGCTGTTCAACCTGTACGCAGAAGAAATGATCAAAGAGGCATGGGAAGAACTCGAGGTAGGAATGAAAGTGGGCGGGGAAGTCGTAAAATCAGTTAGGTTTGCTGATGACCAAGCTTTAGTTTGTCAGTCAGCCAAGGGGCTGCAAGCATTGCTTAGTGAATTGGAAATTCAGTGCGACAGGTATGGGATGAGAATCAATATTAATAAAACAAAGGTTATGCGATTTTCTAGAAAGAAAAAGGCCAAGCTTAACATTAAAATAGGAGGGCAAAAGCTAGAGCAGGTAGAACAGTTTACGTATCTCGGTAGTGTTTTGGACCAACACGGTCAAAGTAGTAGGGACGTAAGGAGAAGAAATGCGCTAGGCAAAGAGGCTTTCACAAGGAGGAGGGAGTTGATGACAGGGACTTTGAATAAGGATGTTAAGAAAAGACTCGTAAAAACTTTGATATGGAGCCTAGCTATGTACGGAGCGGAAACGTGGTCATTGAAGCAGGAGGATAGACGTAGATTGGAGGCTTTTGAAATGTGGCTGTGGAGAAGAATGGAGAAGGTGAAATGGACAGAGAAGAAAACAAATGAGGAAGTACTTGGTATGGTGGGCGAAGAGAGGGGTTTGTTGGGAGCAATCCTATGGAGGCAGGAAAAGTGGATGAAGGGGGTGTTGACCGGCAGTGGGATGTTGAAGACTGTGATAGAGGGTAGAATGTTGGGCAAAAGAGGAAAGGGAAGGAACAGGATAGGGTTGTTGGACGGGATGAAGGGAGGAAGGAAGTACTCAGAGATGAAGAGGGACCTGATATAGAGTAGGATGATTGATTTTGTGTTTTGTTAGGAGTAATAAAATATTTGTTTGGTAGTTGTGTCAGTCCAAAAACCTACCTTAACCGGTAGATTACTTAAAAAAATATATATATAGCATTTGGTACAGCCGTTCTATATATATATATATATATATATATATATATATATATATATATATATATATATATATATATATATAGAACGGCTGTACCGATTTTAATCATACTTTATTTGTTGTAATAAAAAAGAAAAAAATACAGTGAAACTACGAAAAAAGTATTGCAATGGCTTGCCAAAAAGACATTTTCTTTATTCAATCTATACATCGTCATCACAAACGGAACACAAATTTGAAATTGAATTCGTTTGAACTCAAAGGGCATATCGGTTGGGATCATGGAAATCCTAGGAGGGAGAACTTCCTCATCTTTGAATGAATCACATTGATCATCAGTTTATTTTATCACCAAACGCGTTCCATTGCATAGTTTTGGTTGGTTTAGGTTCCGCAGTATCATAACCACCAAGCCGAACCACGAATAACCACCATATATATTTATATATACTCATTTATATAGAAACAGATATAAGGAAAAGGGATAGGTACACATATAAAGGACGAACACAGGAGAGGTGGGGCAGGCGGAATCAAGCAGTTCACGAATGTAAAAATATCCCGGTCTAGGAAATATTTTTGCATTCATGATCTGCTGGATTCCGCCTTCCCCCCCTCTCCTGTGTTCGTCCTTTATGTGTGTTCCTATCCCTTTACCTTATATGTGTTTCTATATAAATGAGTATATATATATATATATATATATATATATATATATATATATATATATATATATATATATATATATATATATATAAAAACACAGATGTAGATTTTTAGAATATAGAGACACAAAGAAAGGACACTCACAATATGTTATTTGACGTTTCGACAGCACGGCTGTCGTCTTCAGAATGGCGTTCTCGGGGAAGAGCGGAGAGGATGTGCGGGGGACAGGTGGGGGAAGGAGAGGTAAAGGGACCAATAGGAAATGAACAAGGGGGGGGGATATGTAGGCAGCCAATTGATGCATTCAGTGGGCTTGGTTCAGCCCGGGCGGTTTGAATGATTGGGCCACCCAGATATGCGCCATCTCGCGGGTTCTCACCTATATTATACTCGCAGATTTGGGAAGGATTTCAATCACCGAAACAGAGAAGCAGTCGTCAAAAGACTTTCTTTGTGTCTCTATATTCTAAAAATCTACATCTGTGTTTTTATATATTTGTGTGTCGCCGAAGAGCGTTCCATTTCGAAGATATTTTATATATATATATATATATATATATATATATATATATATATATATATATATATATATATATATATATATATATATATACATACACGTATTAATCCATTCTTATCTGCCTTCGCTTACTTTCTGGCTGATTTAATTTCTCACCCTCTTGCGGCATAGTATTCAAAGTCTGTCCCAAAAGTAGTGGGACTTATTTTTTCCCGGATAGACGGACGGGCGGCGGTTTCTTTAGCTGGGCTCGAGGGAGATGAACATCAGGAAAGGCTGGTGGCCGGTAGCAGGTGATCCAGCATTTGCGGAGTGCGGATAATTCGTTTTCGAAACCTCTATAACGTGACCTTCTTTGGCTTCGTCATGAACCGGTTATTGGAACAGCGCTACGCCATCAAATTTTTCTTGAAACTGGGAAAAACCGGGAAAGAGACTCACGGTATGTTCAAGGCAGCTTGTGGTGATAACGCCATGAGTAAACCGGGATTTTTTGAGTGGCTCACGACTTGTAACTTAAAACATTGGCATAAGAAAGGTGTGTATGACTTTAGTGTCACGAGTGCTCTCGTACGAAAAAAGGAAACTCGCACACGTATCTCCCAAGAGCTTCTCGACAGTGTGAGTGGGGACTCCAATTTCTAAGACAATGCCCCACCAGACTTCTTCATCTTCTCCGCTTCAAATCTATGCTGAAAGGACAACACTACACATTGGTGGAAGTGTTGCAAGTCGTGTCGAGGGAGCTTAGCAGCATTCCGGGCGCCGTCTTCCAGCAGGCGTACGTGGCGTGGGAAGCCCGCTGGCAGTGGTGCATGGGCGTACAAGGTTGCTACATCGGAGACATTTTAGTGAATGTATGAATACTGGCTATAAATGTCTTTTGATCCTCCCCCTTAGTCAAACCTACTGTTGGCACAGATCTTGCATGTCCTTCTCAGTATTTGAGTTTTTTTACTATCTTCTCTCAATAACTGGATCCAGTATTTCGTCTTCCACCGTTAGTTTCCTTTTCACTCGTTTCCTTTGGCCTTTTTTCCCAATCACTAAATATCTGTTCTCAAATTTTTCAATCTTTCTTCATTCGATCCTGCATTTTTAAATATTTTCATCTCCTTCTCCAATATCTGCTCTCAATCCAAGAGAGGCTCGGTTTCCTTCAATGTTTTGCTCTCTTTGAATCTCAATTCTCTTCTTTCGTTTAATCATTTTTCAGATGACTCTTCGTTTGTACTAAATTGTTATCACTGTCGAAATCTACATCTGGATAGCTTTTACAGTCCATTATTTTTGTCTCTGATTCGCGAGTACGTAGTCAAATGAGTTGGTAACTCCTGGCATCTTCCACTAGTACTGCGTTCGTGGGTGGTACTGACACCGTGTGTTTGCCAGCACTTAATTTATAGAATTTATAGAATTTATCGTCATTAATCTGTCATTTGCTTATTTAGAAACATTTTATCCTAACATTTTCCCTTCTTTCCTTCTCTAACGGCATAAAAAGATGTTATTCGGTGCAGAACAACTCGGGGGACAATATAGTGCTCGTGAAATGAATGATTTAAATGAAAGGGGGAGCATTTATATGCTTAATAGAAATACTTTAGCAGGCCAATGGTGTCAGGCTTGACCTAAGGAAAGAAATTTTTTGATAAATGCTAAGAAAATCGAACGAAGAGCGCCATCAATGAAAATCAGAGGTAAATAGAATTTGGAAAACTAATTGGTTATCACATCAAAAGGACCTACATTTCGCTGAAGACGGCAATGTGGGAAGAATTGAGGGTTTAACTTCTGAGGAAGAGGAGGATGAATTATGAGAAGCAAATGATGCGAGACGAGCGAATCGAGAAGGAAATGAGAGAATGTCGGGAAAGAGGGAATCTCCGAGGGTGCCTGCACCTCATCCTCGAATTGAAATTCTATGATGACGGTGGTGATGAATGGCTATGGACTCAGAGATCGACGCACGTAAACGGGGCGCCAACGCACTCCGCATTTCAACCGAACCAGCAGCTCCAGACTCTTCCCTCCAAAGTTTACGACTACGATAATTTGTAGTTTCTGACATAACTTTGTGGGAGTAGGGAATATCCATTGAGGGAAAGGCCTACGTAATATTCCCCGGTTTCATTAGCATACGCTGCTGCCGGATTCACCTTGTTAAGGCATCATCTGGCAATTTTTTGGAGTTTACATTCCAGCGTATGGGGAGGCGAGGATTGAAATGGAAGGGTATTTTTTTTAGGGACTTGAGAACAGATGCGGAGGGGTGTGTTTAGTGTCTGGGGAGTGAGGGTTCGCGAAAGGGGAGGCGCAGGGGGTGGGCTCGAGGGGTTAAAGAGTCCTCCGGGGGGGAAGGGGTGTAGGGAACGAACAACTGTAACGGGCGCCTGGGGAGGGAGGGGGCAGGATTCAGGCGTTGGGGTAAAAAAAATCCATCCCATTTTGTATTCCCTCAAAAAAATCCCTCCTGCCCCAATCCTCGTCTTACCATAAAATGAAATGTAAGCTTTAAAAAGTTGCCAGATGATGCCTTAATAAGGTGAAGCCGGCCGAATTGTGTGTTAATAAAACTTCGTAAAAGTACGAAAGGCCTTACTTCATGTTTTTTACGAATTTATTTATTTTTTAATTTATAATAATCATTAGATTCATACCTCATGGAATCCCTTACGGAGGAATTAGTGACTAGAGTCGCCATATTCAGTGAAAATCTAATGTTGGTGTATATTTGTGTCATCCTAGCATAGTGCAAATGAGAGAAGTACAAGTATTAACAAGGGAAAGTTTATCTTTTATTCGTCAGAAATAAATAGTATAGATCTATTGAGTCGGGTTATGAATCATTTTGATTGGTGGTAATGATCTACCAAGAAAAAGTTCGTGTTTTTCTCTAATTTAAAAAAAATCAGGTTTGCAAGATTATAAATAGTAAATATAAAAAGTAATTTGTGTAAAACAATTGGTTTTTCTTGGGTATTTTACTGGAAATACGGGATGTAATCAGAAACCACAAAGCTGCTAGATAAACTCCTTTGTAGAGTAAATATAACCCCTCTTTGATTCTCCTACCTGCCCTGACTAGTTATCACGTAGGTATTACTGCTGTAATCCCCATTCAGTTTCCGGCTCTTACAGGGTCCGTACAGTAAGTATCGTGACTGGTTCGCTGTAGCCTCAACGGAACGGTGGATCGGTCAGCTCGGTAGAGGGGTCCCCCACCACTCTGGCGCTCTTTAGTTCAGTCGCCTCCGGGCATGCGTTCAGACAGGACGTGTGATTGTTTGTGGTGTCGTCGCGCCAGCATGGGGCGCACCGTCGAGCAACTCTACGCTGCGACATTTTGCGTTAAACTCGGGAAATCCGCGTTGGAGACCATTGAACTCATCAAAAAGGCTTATAGGGATGATGCTTAAGCCACACAAGAGTTTTTGAGTGGCACAAAGTATTTAAGGAAGGCCGGGATCTCGTCGAAGACGAGCACCGCGTCGGATGCCCGACGACCGCTCGAACCAATGCTCAGGTGGCCAAAGTGAAAAACGTTTTGGACTCTGACAGGCGTTTAACCATCGCTATGATCAGTGAGGAGACAGGCCTTTCAGTTGGAACCGTCCACACCATTATCACAGAGGATCATGTGATGAGGAAAGTGCGCGAAGCTGGTGCCGAAAGTCTTGAGCGAGGAACAAAAACTGTCGCGGGTGGAAATTTCGCAAGAAATTTTGGACTGCGTCCAGGAAGATAAAGATTACTTTACTTTAAGAAGACCTGAATTTTTCTCTATTTCCGTGGATAAAAAGGGAACTCAAAGGATATCGGTTCGACTCCATCGTGACGGTTCAAGCGGCGGCGACAAAGGTTCTCAACAGAATTCTGGAAACTGACTTCCAGCGGGCTTTTGACGGGTGGCAGAATTCAAGGATCAGGCATCAGGCATCGATACACTTAGTTCGCCGAAATAAGCATGTATCGATGCAGGAGGAATGTATTTTGAAGATTATTAAGTAATTGTAATGATAACGGGGATCGAGATGGTGCGGGGGCTAATGTACTGGCTTACCACCCTGAGGGCGCGGGCTCAAATCCCGGCGGTGTTGAATATTTTTCAGAGGTATCTCGATCCCTATTTGAGGTGCTTTGTGGAGGGCACTTTGAGTGAGTACACCGTCCGTCGGATGGGACGTTAAACTGCGGACTCCTTGGCGCCTTTCGTAAAGAGTAGGCTACTGCCAACGCCGGGTTCCTCTCCACCCTTCATCCTTTCCTGTCCATCC
Organism: Hetaerina americana; assembly: GCF_022747635.1. Taxonomy (NCBI): domain Eukaryota; kingdom Metazoa; phylum Arthropoda; class Insecta; order Odonata; family Calopterygidae; genus Hetaerina; species Hetaerina americana. The sequence continues at coordinate 105,654,280 of NW_027286069.1, read as the reverse complement.
CCTATGGCGCAAATGACCTTAGCTGTCGGTCGCCTCCCCTCAAAAGTACTACTACTTGTAATGATAACTGCAATACATTTCGATTGTTGGAACCAGTCTCGATTTTATTGCTCGGACCCTGTATTTATGAATGGCTTTCCTCTCCATTTTACTTTTTATACTTAATAATTTCTCTTTCTTCGAAATCATTCTAAATTAAGCTATCTCCAAGCGTCAATGATCTGATCTTCATCTCATTATTCTTAAGTTCAATGAAATGAAAATATTTGTACCTACCATTTTCTGAATCTTATTTATTGCCATAATAGGGTTTAAACAAGCTTCTTTTAAATTCATGACTGTGAGTAATTATTTTTATGATTAAATACCTACATACATCTTTATACTGAAAAATGATTGATTCTTAGTCTTAAGACATTCAGATCTTACTAATATACAGCAGGTTGATTATCTTGTCGTTCTGTTAAAGTGCTGGTCCCTTTGTTTTAAGCAACTGAGAAGCATAGGATTACTTTTCGGTGAGGTTGTAGTGATTTAAAAATATATCGTACACATCCAGATAGGAAAGTCAAATACTTAAGTGATTAATAAGCGAACGCATTTTCAGCGACGAACTGTGCTAGACAGCGTAAATCCGTAATTTAAAAATCAATATCCCTGTCATAAAGCCGATCTATCCACAATGTTTGATGCATTCCGCCACCGTAACATCAATTGCCATTTCTTAATTCCCACTGTCTATTTGAAATACCTAATACGGGCATGAATTACATATTTATACGGCAGAGTCCGTGGGAATGTTTATTAGACGTTTTGCATCGCAGTCATCTCGACAGTTTGTGATGGAGTCATATGAAAGGAAGGGAAGGGTAAAGAGGGAACCTGCGAATATATGTTAAAAAGAGGGAAATAATTCTTGCAACCAGCATTTCGCGCCCTAAACATCCACGTTGTTACTGCCCATTAAATTTGAAACGCTAGAAAAGACCATGATAGAAAAAAGTTGTAGAGAAAAATGGTTTCAAACAAGACTACCAAGCTAGGAAATTAGTAGAGCTGATGTGTTTTCATTGATGATTTCATTTGATCTCTAATCATTTTAGGGAAAAATGAAATTTTAAGCATTTAAAATCTAGCAGTTCACCTCTCTAATCCAATGGCCATCATTTCGGTACTATGAACTTAATTAGACTAGTATTTATGAAATATCTCACTATCTTATTCATGATATTTCCACCATAGTATTACAGGGTTAGAGTATGATATCAACACAGGAGAAACCTTCGTTCCGGTTTATGTACGTAGGAGATTAATATAACCATCGCTAAGCAACATTCATTCCAATTTAGAAGGGTTTTCAAGACATTGAAGTCAAAGTCTTGAAATCCTTTGCTACTCAGTGCAAGGCACCAGGTGTGTTTTAGAAACGGTGATTACAGACTATTTGAAGACTGAAGTAAGTTAAATTTAGCCTTGTAAGTAGCATTCGATTCCGATCAATCTAAGATGCTATCTACATCTACTCATTGAATGCGCTGCGCGAATATATGCGTAGTTACCAAAAACAATTTGAAATACCGAGTGTGTTTGGATAGAGATTATTAGTTAGATTATTAGCTTGGATGGATATATTTCGGGGTCAACTGTTGCGTATTAGGTTTCCCATCATTTTGAATGGAAAACAAAGCGAACTGACCATGAGGTCATTGAGGGTGAAGTGTTCAGGGTAAAAGTGACAATTTCCACTATCTGCCACCATTTATTTTTGGATAAAGTAGAATCAAACGTTAAACAATCAAAATGGAAGCATAACTATTTTTATCATAGTTCTATCTTATTCTTGGAAAAGATCACGGCTGTTTATCCGTTGAATTTGAATTAGCAATCCATTACAAGACTTAAATGCGTAGGAATGATAACATTTTCTTTTGCGCAAGCCCTTTGTGTGCGACAGGTGAATTTTCAAAATTAAATTCCATTGTATATCTACAATGAATTTGTTTTGGAACGCATATAAAGTTAGCATGGAGAATCACATCCTTTTATAACTTCAAATAAGAGGTGAAAGGAGGAAAATTTTATACTTTTAATCTTCTCCAATATAAAAATCCCCCTCCCCTCTTTCCCCCCTATAAACTCCTTGCCCGTTGGCTCTTCTCTCTCTCCCTCTCGAATCTCTTCATTGCTGAAGAAACCCATTGTCCGTTAAAAAAATGGCACTGAAATTTTGAAACCTGATTCGGAAGCAAATAAAAATAAAATAAACCCTCATTTTATTTTAGAACTTAATATTTCCTCAAAGGACAGCTGGAATCAATAGTCGTCATCATTTAGTCTCTCACTTTAACGAAATTCCAAAGGGAATGAAAGTGTTTAATGTTCATGTCCTTTTGGGAAGCCAAGGTTTCACACCAAGAGAACCTGTTGCTGTGCTGTTGACTGTCAAGTGCATGCCATAATAAACAAGGTATGATAAATAAAGGTACCTTACCCTTAGCTTTTTTCAGTTAATATAAAAAACGAAAACAATAAAAAACTGAAATCAACAGCCTTAAATTTTATTTCAAACCTATTTTTTTCTATTCGAAATACCCAAATATAAATTGGATTTTTAGCGTGAATATTTTAAAAATTTTGATTGAACCGTTTCATCAAACATCCTTTGATGAAACCGTACTTGACCGTATTTAATATTGCTAACCATCTCAAAACTGATCCATTGCTTGTGGTTTCTTGATTATTTCAATTAATTCTCACTCTGTGGGTGATAATTACATCTTTAATTTTTTTAAATGTCCCCTTGAGGAAAAAATGAACTTACTTATTCTCAGAAATCTTTTTAAAAGACATTCCTCTTGTCAAGTTTGATGGAGCTTCTTCGGCGTTCCTGGAAGTTCTACCGACCCACCTTGAAGTACGAGTACTCTCCTCAGCGTTACCCAAAACAGGCGAGCCCCTAAAACGAGTGGTCTTGTTTTATTTCGTGAGTGCTACTTTCTGGAAGATTGTTTATTTATTGCTCTATGGGGCTAAAGAGATCGTCGTTGGAGTGTTCGCTTTTTTCTGCCATAATCTATTTTCTTTATGCCCTCACGTTCCTGACAGGAAATTGGAAGTTATTCGGTTTTTCTTTCTGACTCTTTTGTTAACCTTCCAGTATGAAAATGTTCAAATATTCGAATGCGCGAATTCTTCGCTTTGCATTCTTCACTGCCTTGCTTCACGGGTTTTTACGAATAAAATAATCGAGTCGGAGAGGGAGGATGGTGGGAAAAGCAAGTTGCTTGTATTGTTTGTGCGATTTATTGGGAAAAGTTCGAAGAGATCGAGGGTTGGGCCTAAGTGAGTTATGGCGGAATGGATTTTAACCTTATCAAATTTAAGGGGGAAAGTAATAAGGGACTGAATGAGTTTACGAGGCGGGTTAAATTGGAAGTCAATGACATACGTCCACAGGGACTTTATTAGGGGATTCGGATGAAATTTGATTTTGGAATTGAAATTGCGGGCTTCCAGCGGGAGACGACGGGAAATGAGGGAAATTCCCATTTTCATCGTGTAACTGTCTGTCGGTGTAAAACTATCCGCCGTCGGCATGATCCAAATGAGAGAGTTTTTTTTGTAAGGAGTTTCAAAAGGCGTCACGGTTGGGCAAAGGAAACTGTTCCCATTTCAGACTGAAATTCTGGGATTCAATACTGATCATAGTTATATAACCCTCTCTTTTTTTAGGATAAACTTTTCGCTTTTTTGGGATTTCGAAATGATTGCTGATTTGAATTTATAACACATTTGCAAGGGTAAGTATCGTAAACTTATAACTATTGCTTAAAAATAACCGGGGTAGAAACTTAATTTTTGTTTGCTTTTCTTAAGACTTCTCTACGTATTTACCATCCAGAATTGTCCCTACGTTTCTCCCAACATTTCTTGACCCTTCGAAGACCGTCACTGTAGAACTCAGCTGATGAAGTCGAAAACAATTGTTCTACTTCTCGTATTACATTATTTGCGTTACTTTTAAATTTAAAATTGTTAAATCTCCGACCCCGTAATGATTTTTTTAAATTCTGGGAATAAGAAAAATATGCTTGAATGAAAAAACGAAAAATCGAAATGAAAAAAATGAAAATGAAAAAACGTGTTTGCTTCTGAAAACGAGTCAGTATTCGTAAAACTCAGCGTGCTAACACTTTTGACGTGTTCAGCTCTTCGAGAATTATTTTCCTTATACTGCTGTAACTAAGACCAATGGTTTCATTCATGATCAGTTTGATGGTGGCTCTTAAGTCTAACGGGTCAAAGTTCTCCACTTTCTTCTCTGTGACAGCATCATCCGTGAATGATGGCTTTCCACTTATTGGATCGTCTGTGATGGGCATGTGGTCAGTTTGAAAATTCCTTTTCCACCCCAGTCATATGACGGACCATTTACATGAAAATAGCTATCATATCGGGTCTTTCAAATGAAAGAACTTCATTACACTGCGGGGCTCTAAATTCTCCATACTGCGAGTTACTTCAATCTACAGCTTCCTGAAACAAAACGATTCGACATTAATTATTGTTATTTGCATCATTATGCAAATAAGAATCAATTAATATGCAAAATAAATTTGATCGAGATATATCGGTTATTTCTTTGTAATTATGACTTAAAAAAGATACCCATACGTAAAGTGTATAGTTAATCGGACGTAGTTAGACAGATTTGGGGTATTTTTTTCTTTACTTTATTTTTCTTAAACATAAAATGTCGTTTTTATGCCATATTATCTCTTCATAATTTAAACGTCTATATACTCCCTAAAAAGCCTAATTTTTTTCTTGTTCATTTCTGTGCTTACACAAAATTTTCCTATTACACATCATAGTCTTTTACTTTCACTACTCAATATCTTCTTCAATCACTTTTTATGCGAGTCTTTCTTACGGCTTCACCTTTCCCTTTGCTGTATTCAACTCCTTTTCTTTCCTCTTATCCCTTTTTCAACTTATTTTCTACGTCGTTGTCCATAAAGATATTTCAATAGCCCTTCACTCTCAGTCAATTCTTCAAGACCTAATTTTCGAAACCATACAACTCCTCGAACTATGTCAAAGCCATCACCTATCTTTAAATTAATGTTGTAAGTATCTTTCCCAGACGTCCTCTTACTCTTTATGAATTGCGTTGTCGCTATCGCAGTTTTTTAAACAAGCATATACCGTATAGACTCGTCCAAAGATCTCTTTATATCCTGATATGAAGTTTCCAAACCGTCCAAATTTTGCTTCATAACTTCGATCGTCGATGATATAGACCGCTTACGCATTAAAGATGTGATTACGTATGTTTTCAGTACTGTAAATACACTCTATAGATTCTTCAATTCGCTCATCGCCATTATAACCCTTAAATTACTTCATCATCCTCTTATCTGACTTGGGTAATTATTATTTCTGCCTTATTTCATTTCGACTCCCAGCTTCTAATGAGTAGCCTACCTTAACGTTTTAAAATACGTATTGGGGTGAATAATTACAGGGTTTTAAATGGTTCTTCAAATGTAATGTCTATGAATTATATATAATTAATAAGTATGTAGCAGAGGGAATCGTAGAAAAGGGAAAAATAGAAAAGGCATAAATGCCCTTTAAAAGTTAGAAAGATATTACTTGATACCTTGAGGTATTGATTTCATCTCTTCAAGAGTTTATCAATCTTGTAAATGATAAAAACAAAACTGTATGAGAGCTGATGTTACTTCGAGCCACTAGTCGGAGGAATGGATTATGCAGTCACCGGTTATACATTCATTTTATTGTTGGCAAATAGAAGCTTTGAGTTATCTCAGTTATCATTTATCGATCTATTTCAACGTCACAGCCGTTTCGTAGGCATTGTTTGTTATTGTCAAGGTATAATTGTACCTAACAATGACGCCATGATGTCGTGATCGATCGGGGAAAATAAAAATTGGGCAGGAAATTATAGTTACTAATTGTCAAAGATGTTTTCTGAAAAGCTAACACTGAGAAAACTATTGTAATAAATTGCAATTGGTTTTCGGAATATACTTGGCGTAAATGTGATTTCATCCTCGAAATAAATGGAATCCCAGAGACGTGTGACATTTTCACTTATCATGTGTTGAAGCTATAACAAAATGGCGAGAAGCTCTTCACTATTAATAGGCGTATTTCTTGTCATACCTGGAGATGTTCGCCCTAAAAGTGTTCAAGCCAAATATCACTGCCGCAATTGAAAGCTCTGTTGGCCCAAGCATTAGGGAGTGCACGTTTTTGCCTGTCATCGAGTCGGAGACAGCTTGTTTGGCAGTCGATTCGGGCGTCCGAGGAACGTAAACTCCGCTCCGCTACAGAGAGGTGTTGGAGCGTGATGTTTGCCTGTCGCGCAGAGCCCTCTAGCCGGCAAGCAAACAACTAATGAGTCATTGTCCTTCGGCACACTGCCCCCTTTTACTACATTGCCCCTGCGACGTCACCCGGCCAACGGACGGACAAGGTCATCTAAATCTGGGAAATTTATTGAGAATTAAGGTTTATGGAAATACGTGCAAAAAATTGCGTCATTCGAAAAGGAAATCGACGTAGTACACGGATGACTGCATGGAAATATGTATATATGCCCATACATTTACGGCTTTGTCTCACAGATGTGAATAACAGTTCACACGAAGGAGCGAGGAGGCGTTAGCCATTTTTAAAAGTGTTCTTCTATATTTTTTGTGGCTAACGCCATCTTGCTCCTCCGTTTATACGAAATACACGGACACCAATCAGAGTGACGGTTAAGTAGATATCAAAATATTCATGTGGGAAGTGGTATATTTAAAACGGGGCAGTTTTTGACTGTGTGAAATTTTTTTCGATTAGCGATGGTGGTTGCGACGGATGGAAAGGGTATTGGTGCATTCGCCAATTTAAAAAACGGGCATAATACACACAGAGAGGTAATATATTATATTTTCCGAAGAAAACTCTAAATTAGCTTGTTTATATAGGAAAAATACCCGAAATAAAAAATAATGAGTTCACAAACCTCCTCCTTTTAACTTTCCCCGCCGTCTCTGTTTAACATTCCGCAAATTTGCGCGACGTACCAAAATCTACAAGACCCCACCCCCACCCCCTTTCGCTCCGAAATCCCCCTCCCTCGCATTGCTCATCCTGCAACCGCCTAGGGTGTAAATGCTATCCTCTTTTCCACTGTGCAGCTTCACCTTCCAAGGATATCTCAGAGGGAACTTGCGCTGCGAGAAATATAACACAGTATTCCGCCTCTCTTGTAACGTCTGTCACCCTCTTTATATCAACGAATGTACTACTTTTCCCCATGGATCCCAAATACTCTTCAAGTTACTTTGTCTCTATGAATCCAACCCACGATGGAAGTGAAGGTCCTTATTGTAAATTAGATTTTGAACTGTCTGCACAATGTGCAAAAATCTATTCTCATCGTTCCTTTTCTCCACTTCCCAACATTTGAAGTATCGAAAACCTCAGCATCCTCTCCATTCAACTTATTTCTTTATCGTACTCAAAAGTCACCGTTGTACTAAGTGTACGCTCCTTATCTTGTCTTAAACACCGCCTTCCGATAAAAAAGTGTATCTTTTAAACGATAAATTCAAAATTAACCACCGTACATTAATTTTAAACATTATGTTTAAATCGTCAAAGTCTATTGGATATATGTTACATACTTATAGTAAGACCATAAAGTCTCAATGTCCCGTCGTGTTTGAGAAATAGTATCATTCCGTCGCCTAACAAAACTTGTGATTTATTTTTCATACATGCATTCATATTACAGTTGGCAGCAGTTTGCTCATGAGAAGACTCTATTGCCTACGCCTGGTGAGGTTTAGCATTCATATTTCACGTGCACGTTCATATTTCAGTCGCTATGAGTTGGCTCTTAAGGCGTATCCTTGGGTTTCGGGCCAAGATTAGAAAATCATGGTTAGACTATTTTTTAACCGTCGGGAATACTTTGAAACAGCTCTTTCAAGAGTACATTAAACCTATTGTTCGTCCCATATTAGAGCATAACATTAAACGCAAAGGATAGGGGAATAGTGAGTTCTACAAGTTTATTAATTAACCTTGAATAATTTTAGCAAACTTTGTAGGCGTTTGGGACTATCTTAGACAAGCAGAACGGCGGCATTCAAGAGACCACGGCTGCTGTGCGCGACTTTGGTGTGATAATATTAGCGGAAATAGTGGAATTTTAACCATAAAAGACCGCGAGTGATGGAGTTTACAGTTTCGGGAGTTTAGTGAAATATGTATTAGATGTGTTGTGCGGCAAGAGTTGTGAATTCGCGTTGAACACACTGATGGAATTTGGGAATAGCGTACGGGAAGGTGTTGGCACACGATCGCAAAGGTTATCGTTAGGGAAAGCTCCATTTGCATCACTTTGAGAGGTGGTGACTCATTTAGTGTTTCTTGAGTGATATTATTAAATGTATACTTTAGTTTGATTCCGCTACAAAAATGTGCCATTTGTAAACGCTAAATTAACGTCTCACTGCCAGACAATATTACGTTACAGTTACGTACTAGGTGTTTATGAGGCCGATTGTGCTAAAATATCTTGTAAAAGTCACGAATTCCAAGGATATTGTGGAAAAAAGATCTCATGCCACATGAAATGCACAATAATTCATATAGGATGTTATTCATTGGAAATTTGGTCATTCTTACTGAAACTCAGTCTAACTGGTTATTCTTTTTCCTTCCTCATTTTTCATTTAACGGGTCCATTTGATGTTCATCATCCATCCTTCAAAACCATGTTGAAATAGATTTTATTCATCTCTCCATTTTCTAATGTCACAGGCCAGTAATAGGTAGAAATGGCCACTCGCCAACGAAACGTGAAACGACCATCCAAAGACCACACGCGCGTGGAAGGCCCTGTTCCAATTGTGAACGAAGGCAGGTTTTTTTTAGTAGTATTCCTCTTCTTGATTTTGGTTTCGACATCCGTGTGTAGGAGCCTTCGAGAAAGAACACCCATCGTTATACGGGACGTTAAACTTAACGTCCTCTCGCCCTACTTCCTATTGAAGCCGATGATATCACTGACATATGAGTGAACTGAATCTGGATCTCGTTACTCTACCTTTGAGTCAATTTATATGTCATTGCAACTTATGACTCACAATCATCGTTAGCAGAGAATAAAACTATAAACCGCGGTATGTGTGTCACATTAAAGCAGACATAATATATTGTCTACTAAGGGATTAATTATAAGCAGTTCTTATTGTCACAAGTGCCATTAGCAGTTTCTATCCAGCGAATCGTGAAGCAAACGCCAAACATACGATTTTCGTCCATAAAGTAGCTTCCGTTTGCGTGTAGCGTGCGAATTAGTGGGGAAAGCCGAATGTTTGCTGTATTGACACACACACACACACTAGGGCAGTGTGCCACGAACTTCAGTGTTTGGAAAGCGCGACGCTCCTCATTTGTTTACAGTAGCGGGTCCAAATGAATAATACAATTGTAAATCCCGCCAAATGTGAAATCCGAATAGTGATAAGGTTTTTACTGGCAAAAGACATTAAAGCTGCTAACATTCATCGGGAAATTTGTGCTGTGCACGGACTGAGAAATTAGTGACAGTGTTGTGCGTCAGTGGCGTCGTCCGTTTAAGAGTGAAAGGACCAATGTCCATGATGATGGCAGAACTGGTCATCCTTTTATGGTGAACAGTGAACCACTCCAGAAAATTGATGAAAAAGTTCGTAAAAATAGCGTTTAAGGATATCCGAGTTCCTTATAAAGTTTTTCACAGCTTTTTAGGAGTCTTTTTCATGTAATCCTGACTAATAGTTTATTTATGCTATCACAAGTTTTGTGCTCGTCTCAACGAGGAACTCCAAGCCTTCTTCCGTGGCAGAATTTTATGCTGAAGGAGTTTTGAAAACCATTTCAGAGATATGGTGCATGCTTAAATCTGTTTAGCGAGTATGTGGGAAAAAAAGTAGATGTGTGCAGTTTTGAGGTGTAAATAATACATTTTCTGTGCCTACTCCAGTGTATTTTTCATAGCATAACGGAAATTACTTTTTGGACAGCCTTCGTATTTCCGAAAAGTCCACTATCGCGCCTGCTGGAATTTCGGCATTTTGCACTAAATATACGCGTGACCTCGAATGATCGCCAAGCTATACGAGGGCCAAATCCATTCTGTGGATTGTATTCGACGATCGTGCTAACTGTTGAACGCCGCGAGGTCAAATGGCGCCAACAAATTAGTATGCGATTTTCAAGGGAGAATATATTCGTGTTGCATTTCTTAATTGCTGTGAAGTAATTCAGATACTCAGCTCTTGCGCAGTGAAAAGCTTTTGGTTGTTTTTTGATTATCCTGAAAATCACTATCCTTCATTAATACCATAAATACTTTGGATTTTTACTTTCTGACAAGCATTTAATTTCATAAAACTAAATGGAGTTTCAGTGATGTTTTATCATTTTTTGTATCTAAAAGGAAATGGGTTAGAATAGAAAAGTCTTTAGCTTGCTCATTTCATTGTCACTCTTTCACTACCGGAGGCTGCAGACTAAAAATGCGAAGTAGTAGCTATCTTTTTGAAATTATGTAAATACATAACGATTACCTTCCATTAAAATGCCATCGCCGAAATATCCAGGCGGACAGGACGAATGGCCGGGTGAATGCGGCTGCGGTTCCCGTCACATCGTCATCCCCTCCGCCCCCCCGCCCCGCTTCCCTTTTATTTTCCGTTCCAAATGACTCGCTTAATATTCATGCGACCCGTAGAGCGTTCTCTTAACAATAGTTTGACTTTAATTTTATCCACGACGTTTGAATATAAAGCTTTCACGTGACTTGCAGGTGATGAGCGAATTAGTCTAGCCACATTGCGGGGTTCGGAGCGGGGGAATTTTCCAGGGCGTCGTAACAGGAGCAATGCTTCTTTTTCTCGTTGACTTGGCGATTCTCTCTGCCTCCCATTGTTCCCGACCGATCTTCCTTTCGTCGGCGATAGCACGTGGAGGCATTTTAAGATTAGCGGTCGGGATGTGTGCATCTGTGTGAGTGTGAGAGAAAGAGAGAGGGTGAGTAGTGACGGTGCTGAGTGAAGCGCTTTGCTCTTGAAGAGCCATTTCCTCAGTTCAAGGATTATTTGCGCGCAATTGGGGGCGAAGGAAGGATTAAACGGGAGGAGTTTGGGGGGGGGGGACGAGGACCCGGTGAAAAACGGCTTTGGGGGTCTAATCTTGCACAGTTTAACTGGGCTGACAACAAAGTGGCTAATCTTCCTCCCGCCCTCTTTCTCACCACACCCCACCGGAATCCAACCTGAAGACTGTCGAAGAGACCCGTCATTCATCCGCCGCTCTTTATTCTTTCGCCGGATGTGATCGTGTCGAAAAACCACTCGATATGCTAAGTTTGGAACATTCTTCACACCACATACCCGTGAAAGTGAAAGTGTCTTCAGGCTAAAAATACCTATTGGTGCGATGCTCAAAACTTTTCTTAATTTCATTCATTGGAATAGTTGAAATTAAAAGTTTTGAATCTTTTTATTTTCTCTCATCCACTGGTGTGGATAATGATAGAATTTACAGTCACTTACGAGTACTTCACTCGTATTCAGCCACTTTCGTGCCTCGTAAGATTCGGTCAAATCATTGATATCTTTAAAACACGAAACATATCGATTACTTTAAAGAAATCGACCAAATATAATAAACACATCTACGACAAGGAACATTGTCCCTGAAACATGCTCTCAAAAAAATGAAACGGAAAAAATTTATGGCCTTTACATACACTTTTTGTGACTCGGTGACTTTAATATTTTAAATGAAAATTAATAATCATTTGCAACGTAGTTTAGTTTTCTTGAACGGGATTTCTTCTAAATCAAGCGCCTTACGTTTTGATTCCATACAATTTATTTTCAATACTTCACATTATAAACCAAAAAAATATTATTACTAATAATGGCTATTTTATAAATCAATTAAAGCTAAAATAACGAAAGTTGGCTGAGAAAATTTGCTATTTGAGGTAGATATTTGGATATAATAACGGACATGCTAAGAGGCTATGTGTTTTCCTCAAATCCAAGCAATATCGACATTTGAGCGCTGGGACACATCTCAAACAGCTAAGTAAGAGAAATGAAGGCATTAAGGGTATCAAAATAAGAAGAAAAGACATTAGCGAAAACTGCTGTCCAAACGAGAGAGAAGAAAAAGCACAATTGAGCTGAAACAATACAGGAAAATTAAAAAGAGAATAAAGCGTAAGTTGCAAGATGAGTCAATTGCGACGTGATAGAATTAGAAAGAGACAGATGATTAGAAGGCTGGGGATAAGTTTTGAATTATAGGGGAGCGGAGGAATGAGGCATGGGGAGACGTCAAAAGGTGAACAATAGGTGGCTGTTACAGAGGAAGGGGAAATCATACACATAAACTAAAAAAACCTCACTCAAAGGGGCGACATGTGTAAGCACTCCTTTCTAAATAAGGGGATAAGGGATTAGAGCATATATATTGCATGGAAATATTTTAAAACCTTTTCCTGCAAAGGTCAGGTGCTTCAAGAAGGGGATGACCAAACATCCAGACTGAATTACTTTTTCTTCTTATGTTTTTATCTGGCTTTTCTTCAAATTATTGATTTGGTTTATTTAATTTTTTTTAATTGTAAATTCAAAGTTTTGTTACCACTGTATTTTTGAAATGTTGTTTGATTTCACAGCACCTTACCACATGGATTATTTCCAAAATACATTGTAAAAAAATGAAAATCAGTAAGTAATTTGGGATGGTGGCTGTTTGTTGAGAATAAAGAATACCACATTGGCTGCAAGAAATCATTGAATGAGAGCAAACGAATTTAAGCAATGACGCATAAACTGAGGTTTGCAGCCCAAGAAACTAATTAACATGCACTTCATGGGAACTCTTCCGGGTTTGGCTGCCAAAAGTGAAAGTTTCCAAGAAGTTTAAACATGTCCAGCAACTGTGCGGTGGAGATAAGATAGAAGTGCGAACGCCCTTCAAAGCTGGGAGTTTTCACCGGAGCTCCTTATCATATACAAGACGTCTACCCAACCATGAACATCAGAGACGTACTTCAAGTTCTCCGAGAGACTTCTAACATTGCCATATCTAAATGAGCATTGGCGATTCATAAATATGGCTAAATTGCATTAAATTTCCACATAAAATTTTATCAAAGATTATTTACGAATTCAATTTCTGTGCGAGTAATTTGTCTGATTTTTTTCTGCATACGTTTTTCTGTATTTAAAAAGTAATGGAGAATCCCTGTCTCGCCCGAAATAGAATGCCGACGAATACATGGTCAACTAGGATACCCATATTTTATATTGGACTACAAAGAATTGAATTTCGATCGTTTCAAATCCACAAACCATTTTTGAAGTAGTCTTCAATGATATTTAACATTTAAATCTCAAAACAGAATTAGCACGTGGTATTTGGAGACTTTGCTTTGAGACATATCTTAATTTTTGACTTGGCATCGGTAAATATTCATCTTTTATTTTTTAATCACCTGTTGCGCTGATTTGTTTGCTCATTAGTCCATGAAATGTGTCATTTACAAATGAAGGGCCTTTACAGACGCATTAAAAGCGCAGACACATGGAAACATATAACACCATATTAATTTTCTACTTTTTTCTAACCAATCGAATCATAGGTTCCGGCACGCGTTCATCCATCCCGTTCGTGAAATCTTTAACCAAGGACCCTGGAAATACCACATCTTAACTGCACATGCGCACTATGTGTACATTTTATCGAGTCGCAAAACCTATTGGCGATCGAAAATCAATGGGAAAGTGAAATAATTCACGTCGAACGAATTCTCGTACGCCCAGCGGCGAGTTTCAATAAGCTCGGGCGTTAACCTGTTCGCTTCTAACCGTTCGGTAAAGCACTCACGTGACCCAGGTGTTCGAGACCGAATCAAGTAGGAGAGGTTTTTGTGTGGGAACACACACACACACTTGGGCAGCCATTAGAAAGAGAAAGGAGATGAAGGCGTAACATCGAGATCTTTTCGGTGATAGGTGCTCGCGCCAAGAATCACAAGGTTCCGCGGTCAATAATTGCTGCGGATTTAATGTCTCGCACGGTTTCAGGTGCAGAGGTGATGACACACGTACCCCGACACGGTCGGACGTGCATCATGCTTGCGTTCATGGTCGCGCGACTGAAATTCCGAAGGGCAGATATTTGGCGGTCGAGAGGGGTGTGTGCGAGAGGTCAGGGAGGGGGGTAGAGAGAGGGGGAAGGGAGAGGGGGGGAAGTGGAATTCGGGCGCGACGGGATGCAAGCTGGTCCCTCCTCTCCCCTGCCTACTCTATTGTTATCGCCGCCCGTTTCGGCAGTCGGGGGCGCGGGGGGGAGGGGCCGGGGGGAGAGCAGACGGTGGGGGAGGGGTGGAAGAGGCATTCTCGCACTCGAATGAACATATTGGCAGCGCCATCGGCGACGATGGCCTACATTCGGTAGAGATATATCGGAAGGGGTGCAGAGGGGAGGGGGAGAGAGTGTGTCGTCGTCCCCCTCCCCCCTGCACCCATGGTGTGGTTGGAATCGTCCGGCCCGTCCGTCTGTCTGCGCGCCGGTCTTGCTCATCACTCACTCCCTGTCCCGGCTCCCAAATTTCCTCCTCCCCAACCCCTATCCTCAACTCCTGCCCCCTCCCTCTACCTTCACCCCCTTTTCCCCCTTCTCTCTCTTTCTCTCTCCCCAACTCTCACACCCTTCCATCCATCCCCCAGACGTTTTCGCCCAAATGTAAGCTTCCATGTGCGTACAGAAAAAAATGATCCTCCACAAATAAAAACGTTGATATTCGGAAATATCCGACGTGGCCGGTGCATCATAAAAACCTTCGCCGCATAAATTAAGCCCTCGCAGGCTTTTTCTATTACGGTGTCTTTTTTTATCCCCGCGCATATGAGCGAGAATTGTCAAACGACAAAAGCCATTCGCAAAACTATTTTTAAGCTGGCAACTGCTTTTTTTCTCTCTCTGTAACCGGACGTTACTGGTGGCTCGGGTGTCCGCAGAGATTTGCATGAGTCGATATTTGGTTTGTCCTCTAGATAACCATTGGTCAAAATTTCATAGTTATGCTGTTAAAAGCTATTGGAAGTTTTCGTGCCCGTGGCCTTAGAAGCGTTTGCCTCTCAGTCTTAACTAGTCTAAAGCGTAAAGTAGTTTATACATACGAGGGTCATCCGGAAAGTAGTACCCGTTCGTGCCGCATGAAGTGCTGACGACGCGAGTAGCCGCTGGACGAGGTCAGATAGCTTCAGTGGCTTGTCTGCCTTCTCTGAGCCAAGTTGCGTGACGCTAGCATTGCCTGTGTTGTTTCTGTGATTGTTTACAATGTTTAAAAAAATTGAGAACGCCGCCAGTTGTGAAGTGAGGGCAGTGATTATATTCCTCAATGCAAGAAACGTTCGCCCATGTGATATTCATCGCCAATTAAAGGAGGTGTATGGAGACAATGTAATGGACGAGTCGTCTGTTCGGCGGTGGTGTCGCAACTTCAACATGGGGAGGGGGAACACACACGACGATGAGCGTTCGGAGAGACCGTCTGTCATTACAGACCAACTGGTGAGCTCAGTTGACGAATTCGTGAGGAACGATCGGCGCGTCACAATTGATGACATCTGTGAGCATTTTCCCAATGTTTCTCGAACAATTGTTCATGAAATTGTTAAACACCATCTGCATTATGCAAAAATTTGTGCAAGATGGGTCCCTCGCGTATCTCAATGAGCTGGCGGCGAAGGACTATGCAGCAGGAATACAGAAACTTGTCACACGTTATGACAAATGCCTTAATTTGCTTGGAGATTATGTTGAGAAGTAGTTTAAAGTATCCTCTTTCAAATAAAATTTTTTATGTTTGTTAATATTTACTTTTGTGTCTTTATTTCACGAACGGGTACTACTTTCCGGATGACCCTCGTACAAAACGATATCCACACTGAGCGCAAGAAATACTGACGGACAGCATCATTTATTGGTAATGGGATTTCGTTTAAAATTCAAATGATAAGCAAGGATTATAAATAACGAGCGTGCATTTGAAAGACTTAACAAAATTGCGATTGGGGAAATACCAAACAACGCTAATGAAAATATAAAAGGATGGAAACTTTAGAGGAAATGTGGTTGGCCGTACATCAGCGGGGAATAAAGAACTGCAGAGACGAGAGGCAAACACGATAGAAATAGGAAGTCGTGGATTACGTGAGAGATTATGAGGGGCATGAAAAGTAGGATGAAACGGAACAACCCTTATACGGATTTGGGGTGAATGTGCAGTTTAATCAGTAATAAATTCAATCGAAAATCCAACACGGCCAAGGAAACTTGACGGAAAGAGTACTGCGATGGCATGGAGGAATTCCGGGCTCAGGGAAAAGTGGACGCGCTGTTTGAGATCCATCGCTTGGCAGCAAGAGGAATAAATATACTGACATTATGAGAGAAGACAGCGGGTCAAGAATAGAAAAGTTAGCTGTTAATGAAAGCGAATAAAGGAAACGGAAATTCGTAATTCACTCATAGAATTTTTGTAAGGCACAATCGAAAAATGGGATCAAAAAATTATGTGGATCTGCATTCAGAATTAAAGAGGAAGGACTTCGAATAAAATGATCATAGGTTTTAATAATTGGGCCTTATATTAGTTTTTACCTACTGTAATGTTAACAGTGAGGATTGCCGCATACAATATTACAAAATCAAACTTAAGCGCAGAACGTTTTCTGTTTAGGAAGAGGCGAGTAACAGCTGACGCCATTGCGGTAAGTTAAGTAAGGGCGGCGGAGGTAAGAGTAGGCCATGATGGCAGAAATTGGAAAGTGAGTAAGATGAGTTATTCGTTATCCACAGTTCCTTTTAATTTGGATATTTAGTCAAGGAATTTGATTTATTGCTAGTTTCATCGCAGCGTCAATGCGCAATTTGTGACATGAAGATTAATCATAAGAAAGGGAAAGTAATAACATTCTCTAGAAGTGAAAAAGCTACTTTATTGCTAATTTAAAGTAAATCAGCATAGGATATTAGATCAGATGCACTGAACAGCAAAGGGCAGTAGTGTTTTAAAGAGAGGTAGGTTAAGTAGCAGGGAAATTAGGAGATCATCCCTAGGCAAGCTAATTTGTTTAAAAATAAGAGGGAAGTGATGACAGAAATATGAAAATTTATCGAAAAGACAGATAAAGATAATTTCCAAAGGTGGTGTAAACCTAGTATCTGAAGTAGTTGGATAAAAGGCGTATGAGATGTTGATGTATAAAGATTTGGATGCAATCAAGCGTTGAAGCATTACTTATGGCCAGGGATGTGAGGATAGCTGTAAGAAAACCAACCAACGAGGACGTGATAGGAGGGAAAAGTTTGGGTTAGAAGAAAATACATATGCCGGAAAAATAGAATTACGGTACAGCATGAAGGCTGAATTAAGAACTGAAGAGGAAAAATTGTAGTTAAGGTAAAAATTTAGGCGTGGGGAAACCAGCCCAAAACAAAGCCTACTCGAGGGACCGTTAGTGTAATCCTCTAAATTCAAGCGTTTTCTCATAAATTTTACCTTTTGGCAACTTAAAAGTGTAAACTTAAAATATATATTTTTGCATGATTTAATCCTTAAAATAATAAAAACCTGTGTATAAACGCTTCATATTGTGAAAGGCGTTTTACCAATAAAAATCAGTGGAGAATATATTTTAGATCGTTGTTTAAATATGAAAGTCAAATTAAAAATTCAATTCATTGCATAAATTGGACCCAGGTTGATTTTGCGAAGTTATTAAGGTCAATTGTTATCTAACCCTTATTTTACGGTCCTTCTGACAATAAACTCGTCACTCATGCATAGAGAAGTATTTTCCTCTTACACACCGCAGTTGTTGCACACGGCTGTTATTAAAAGTATTCTAATTGTATGAATTGCTCAACATGATTCATTGATCATTTACAATCACGGAACCCCTGCGTTTGATGTTGATTGCCTTGAATGGAATCAACTCTTGTCGCACATACTACATGTTACTTGCATGACACCATATGAAAGCTTAAGTATACTATATGTACCTTCCTAAATCCTTCCTAAAAAAAGCCACCCTTGCATGCACATCATGAGCATACACCTACAAAATTCAGATATTACTTGTTTTTCTCAATATGCGAAGCTAAGTCAGTTAGCAAAAGCATAGTCCAGTAGCTCACCATGAAAATGGCATTGTAGTAACCAGGCTACTGGGTTTGATATACGTAGCTAAGGGTTACAAGGGGTGCGATGGCAGAGACTCTGAAGTCAGGAAAAGAGGAAAAGGTTAGTTGAGACACTAATGAGTCGGGTCGAAGGGTTTTATGGTTCACTTGGATGAAAGAGGGCGTAGAATTAATTTTTTTTGGACGTGGGTATGGAGAGGGACGGGGGAGATAAGCTGCGCAGAGAGGGAAGACAAGCGAAGTGATAGCTATCTCGGGGGAAGAAAGGAAGTTATTCGGGGAATTTCGAAGGTGGAAGAAAACGCGGATGGAGCAGGCCATGAGAGGTATTGCGAAGTTGGAAGCTGTGTTTGCGAGAGGCATGTTGGATAATAGGAAGAAAAAGGATGAACCTTTTACGCAGCATCAAAGTGAGTGGAGGTTACGAGCTGAAAAAGTAAATGTTATGGACAAAAAGAGGTTCAAGTTGAGCAGAAATTCTCATGTAGATTACGACGGAAAGTAATAGTTTATGTAATTTTATAAATCAAAATTTGTAATCAGTCGATTACAGGGAGATTTAGGAAGGACATTGAGCACTACTGCAATTTTTTTAGGCTTCTAAAAACTCCATTTGCCCAGCATTCACTCTCCCGAACCACATGTAATTTTTCTTCGTTTGGTTTATTCTATTTTTCGCTAATTTTATTCACTGTTCAATTAACTCAATTACGGTTTCCTAGGAACATTATACATGTAGTTGGATTTTCGTTGCTTTGATTTATAGTGTTTTTAATTTGACGCTATCATTTTAGTGACTGAGGAAATGTGACACCGTCGCAGCCGCCTAAAAAAAGTCGGTTATATGATAGTGTGAAATTCAATAAAACACTATAATGCAGATTAACGAAAATCCACCCTGCATTTGATATTTAATGACTCCTATGGTACACTATAGTAACTTTCCATGGTCACTCTTCTGGTGTCAATAGTCACCGCTAGGCCAGGTTCATTTATTACATTATTGGTCACATTTGACACATTAATGAAGACCAATTTTTGTGTTGTGGATTGTACACATGTGTGGCTTCTACATGCAGTTCTCTTTTTTCTTAATTCCCAGTGGTGCCCTAACACCCCCCGCCACACGTCCTATCGGCGGTTTGCGGGGTATTGAGGGGATGTAGATGTATTGGAAATAGTCACCTAAAAACCTGGAATGTCTTCGCACTATTTACATTACACCACTAGACTAAGGATAATAATTTGAATAAGCTGCAATGTTGATTTATATTGCTTGGAAATTTTTAAAATATAAAGATTAAGAATGAAAATTCGGGTTATTATAACTGCTGAACTGAATCACACCTAAAATAATGAAATCCATAGCTGTACAGACATTTCTTATATCAGATGTAACCCTGCAAGCCTCCCATTATGGTGCGTGACAGAGTACAAGGTCTGCCCCCCAAGTAGTAGGGCTGAGTCGATTTAAAAAAAATGTATTGCCAAAATTAATATATTCGCTCAAAAGCCACCGAAGTAGCACCGTTGTGTTTCCACACACCGTTATCAGCAGGTTTTCCAAGCCTCGTACGCCTTCTGGAAGACAGCGTCTGGAGTACTGACAAGCTCCCTCGTCACGGCATGTTGTAACGCTTCCATCGAGCCGTGGTGACGTCATTTCTCTTGTTCGTCCGAGATCACTCGCGGCAACAACTTTGCACACACCTCTCTCATGCCCATATTTCGGTCACAAGTCGGTGCATATCACTTTGAAGAAAGCAAAGTTCATCAGAAACCGTGAGATTACTTAATCTACGATCCCGGTTCAGCAAAGCTCTTGAAAGATTTTTGTCACTTTTTGCGGTCGAATGGCGTCCTAAACGGTAGGTGTCTTCAATATCTTCTCTACCCTCCCGAAACAACTTGTACCACTCAAAAAACACGCCATCTACCCATGAAGTTATCATAATAAGCTGCCTTGAGCATGCTATGTGTCTCTCTCTCGGTTTTGCCCAGTTTCACGCAAGTTTTGATGGCGTAGTGCAAATAACAGCTTCATAACGTAGTGTAACGAGGTCACGTTAAAGAGGTTTTGCAAACGAACGATTTGTACTCCGCTAAGGCTGGGAGCCAACTGTCACCTGTCTAAAGCCTTTCCTGAGACTCCTCTCCCTCGAACCCAGCCAGAAAAACCGCCGCCCGTCCGTCCGTCTCTCCGGGAAAAAACAAGTCAGACTACTTTTGGGATAGAGCTCGTATGATTACACACCAGACTACTTTGGAAAGAAAATATTTTTCCCCCAAGCGTGGTCGGACAACGCTATTCTGATCACTTACAGTTCGTGGGAAAAATTACATTTTAAAATCTCTGTCCCGTATTTCTCTCTAATTTTATTTACAGTCTCTCCTACTGTAGTTCGATGGGAGTAATAATAAATTTTTAACATCACTGCTAAAGAGACATCCTTCCAATAAATGCAAAATGCTTAATCTGTAATTTAACCTTCACTCCAAAAGTAGTTACCAGCTTAGCTCCTCTAATATTTTGGATACGTTACTAAGTTTTTCATAACAACGTTTTAAAAATCTAGCTCCACTACACTGCACAAAATCCGATTTGGTAATCAATCCAACGTCATGAGGGTCCCATATACTATCAGCATATTCTAAATGAGGCCTAACCAGCGAAAGATGAAGTTTATTGTTAACATTTTCAACACATTTTACCAATTCTCTAATCATAAATGATTATTATTTGTTAACTTGTCCTCATATTCCCCGTATGTTTCACCAAGGAGAGGTCGTGAATGAGGGTAACCCCTAAGTATTCATGGGATCGAGATGGTGCGGGGGCTAACGTACTGGCTTCCCACCCTGAGGGCGCGGGTTCAAATCCCGGCGGTGTTGAATATTTTTCAGAGGTATCTCGATCCCTACTTGAGGTGCTTTGTGGAGGGCACTTTGAGTGAGTACGCCGTCCGTCGGATGGGACGTTAAACTGCGGACCCCTTGGCACCTTTTGTAAAAAGGAGGCTAATGCCGACACCGGGTTTCTCTCCACCCTTCATCCTTTCCTGTCCATCCCCTATGGCGCAAATGACCTTTGCTGTCCGTTGCCTCCCCTCAAAACTACTACCCCCTAAGTATTCAATCAAGTCTACATATTTCATCTCGGTTTTCCCAATGTAGTAGGCGTCCGCTGAGTAACGGACTTATTTTTCCACAAACTTCTTCACTACGCTCTTTTTTAAGCTTAATTCTAATTGCCAAGCGTAGCACCAGCGTTTTATAACATTTAATTCATCCGATAAAGCTCCTTTGTCCTCAGGACTATGCATATTTCTGTAAACCACTTAACCGTCGGCAAATAAACGTATCTTACCATTATTACAATGCTTACATTTTGACTAATAAAACAACTGTCACCGAACCCCAGAAATGTTAAGAATGTTTCCTCATTTTTAAATTGTTAAAAAACGGAAAAGAAAATGAATTGGCAGCAGTACTTTCAATTTTTTGCCGCATACCTGTCGTGAGAAATGTATTTTCGGGAATTGAATACGTATTACGGTGGGCGAATCACTTGTCCGCTCACTGCGGCGTGGTCACGGAATCTCCTCCCGTTCCGCCGCCTCCCTTATCGGCATTTCATTGAACCGTAATGCGCGTGCATGCCTGGGAACCAACCACCTCTCTGCTTATTCTTGGTCACCAGAGTAATCGCGATTTATCCGGCACGGTCAATTTTATGAAGCTTTCCGTGCGGGGAACAGACGCGCGTGAGTAATTTTACATTCGCCTGAGGAAAATTAAACCGTTGTTACATGCGCTAGAATCGGAACAAGTCATTGTACGCATTTTGTATCTAGTTTTTTTTTCTACATTGCGATTGCTGCTGTAGGGTTTTTGGAATAAATTTACATTCGTTTGGATTTCAGTTAAAAATAAATGCTTCGAAAACATTTTATTTGGAGCGGCCGTGGAATATAAATTCATCGAGTTTAAAGCGAAGTTTATCGATTGATAATCATTATTTGATCATTATTTCCGTTTGTGCAGAAATACTACGCATGATTGCTAATCTAGTTTTAATGCATCGAGCTGCTCGTAGCTTCGCCGAGTTACTTAAAATATGCATGAAATGACTCGGTGTCCATTTCCACAGAATATCTTTTCCCACGACCGAATTTCAACAATTTATCGCCACGTCTGATGATGACGACGCATCGCTGCAACCGCGTCGGTGGATAAAAAGGAATTGTCGTAAAAAATGAATGCAGACAAAAGCCGGGCAACTTATTATTCATCGTCCGAAATCTGTTTTCGAATTTTGTAGAAATTTACTCTTGCTCCTCCATTCCTCTTCCTCTAATATTCTTTAATATATTATGAAAGTAGTCAAATGTCCAAATAAAATAGCACAATTCACTAGTGCGACAACGTTGCAATCAGACACTGATTTACGTTCTGATAGTTGATCTGGGCGTTGCAACACGAGCCTCCATGGAAATGTTTGAAGAGGAGTTTGGATAACAGGAATTAAAAGAAATTCAGGGAGGTATCATTAAATAAAAATTCACAATGAGGATTGACTTGCAAATATCCTCACGGAAATCCCAAGGAGGGAACGGAGTCGGATTTCTCTTTCCTTCATTCCCTCAAGGTTCCCCCGTTCATCTCTTTCGTCGCTTTTTATTACTCTTCATTGATTTCTTCTTTTTAACATATTCAGTGAGCTAATTACCTAACCAAATATTATTTATGTTCCTCATGTTGTATTTTATTCGTATATTATCTTGCGATATTATCTAGCGATGATGTTGAAAATATACTATTTGCCCCAATGTACTACCATAGTAGGGATCATTTAATGAAATTAGATAGATTAAGTGTAAAACAGGTAGTTTTTAAGATGCCATTTTTCCTACAAACGATAAGTGATCAGATTAACATAGTCCGACTGCGCTATGGGAAAAAGTATTTTGGGTCAAAACTAGTCAGGTTTGTAATCACCCCCTGCCACACACCTTAGGGGTGGCTTGCAAGGTACCTTGTATGCATGCATGTGATGCATGTGTCTTCTCATCCAGTACTCATCATGGGCCTCGAAAAAAAAACTCCTTGTGCATTCACTTTGTGTCAGTGTCCTAATGTCGAAGTTAGTAATATTTTTCGTTTTTAGATGTGTTTCGCGACATTCCTTTTGCGTGTCATGAAAATGATTCCTGAAAACGCCATCTGGAAAAAAAAAACGAACTGGAGTTGATAAAGTTACTTTATTCGGTCTTGGATGGGAACTGCAGAATGATAAAGGAAAGGAATGTTAGGATTTGTTTGAATTGACGTTATTTATAATAATGGCTAAGTTTCGGCCGATTTGGAATGTGTGTGTGAGTAGGGGGAGAGGGGCGTGGTGCGATTCACTGCGCTGCGGCGCCTCTCTAATCGCTCGTTTCCGCGGACGGACGGGGAAAGGGGTGAAGGGGGGTGCGGGGTGACAGGGCCGGCAGGGAGTGGGCGGGGATGGGAGGGGTGTCGCCTTGGAAGGAGACGTTGCCGCGGGTGGTGCGATGGCGCCGAACAATACGATCATTCCTCTCCCCGCACCCTTCCAATTTCCCTCTCTCACTCCATAAAGAACAAAAGGGCGGGGGAATGAAAGAGGGATGGTGTGGTCGAGGGGACGGGGAGTGAGAGAGTGCGGAGGAAGGGGGAATGCTGCGAATGGGCGGCCCCTTCGGTGGCGGTGCTACCACTCCTCGGCAGTGCCGCGTTCGAATTTAAGAGCATCGAGAGATAGGCGGTCGAAATCGCTGTGCGAGAGCGGATGGAGTGGATTTGCGTCGACATCGAACATTGCATGTGACGTAATACGCATAACTTTATTACTTATTTTTATTATTACAACATAGTATCCTGCAAGCTACCGCTAGAGTGGCTCGCAGGGTACTATGCAGGGGGCGAATACACAACAGGCTACTTTTAGCCCAAAATACTTTGCCCTCCTAACGTGGTCCGACAGCATTATGCTGATCCTTTATCGTTCATTGGAAAAATGACATCCCAAATCTATCTGTTCTACACTTAATCTCTTTAATTTCATTTACATGATCTCTCCCTACCGTATTACGATGGCGGCAATAATACATTTTTAACATTTTTGCTAAAGAGACATTCTGTCCATTTATGCAAGAGATTTAATCTGTAATTTAACCTTCGCTCCGTGAATGATTTCCCACCTAGCTGCTCTAATATTTTGGATACGCTATTTAGTTCATCATAACAACATTTTACAGGCCTAGCTCCTCTTCGCTGCACGCGATTCAATCCGGCAATTAATCTAACTTTGTGAGGATCCAAAATACCAGCAGCCTATTCTAAATGAGACCTAACTAACGACGTATAGCATTCCCTCTAACCGCGTTGTACTCACACAATTGACACGTCGCATCATGCTATCCACATCATTTCGATGCCATATTGTACATCGCACTCTACGGTCACCTCGCACGCCGCATTGTTGTGCATTTGCAACATCGTTCCAGGCGTCAAATATTCCAGGATATAGCAACTTCTCACTCGCGTCTCAACGAGGCACCGCCTTTGCGAGAGCTTGTTCATCGTCGCACGGGCACGAGCCGACGGGCGTTGGGCGTGCATCGCGGTGCTCGAGGGTTCGAAATGACGCCGTACGATCGCCACGTTTTGCTTTGGCTCGACCCTCGTCGGCAGGGTCATAAACTGTCGGGCGTTGCCAAATTCCATTACCGGAGCCATGCGTAAACGATTTCTCTTTTTGATAGTCTTCTCTACGGCGAATCCGGAAAAAAAACTAAATAATGAACAAATGAATACTTTTTTTCTGCACGGAATCAATTGTAATGTCATAAATAATAGTTTAAGCCAAAATGAGGTCTCCCTAATACACTTTCGTACTTTTTTTGGCATCGAAATTTGCCAGGGACTATTGAATATCTCTGAAAACATTCGCCCTCAACGTTAACCGTTTAATAATAAGAATCTTGGCATATACTCATAGTTTCAAGTAGAAAAGACCCATGTGATCGTCGAACTTGAAGGTGGGTAAATAAAAAAAATTGAAGAGAATAAACGAAAAATTGAGTACAGGGCAAAAATCAGGATTAGGGAAGATGAAAATTAATTGAGTGCAAAATTTCAAAATATTTTCTCAGGCAAAGGAGGCAATTGGAAACTGAATCGTTATTTATTAACCGTTGAATAACGGACGTATTACAAGACATATAATACAATTTTCTCCGTAGACTACATTCTTGACGTGATGAAAGTGCTGAGCGCTCATGAGAACCATACATATGTGCTGCCGGGAGCAACGATAAATGCCCCTTGTAGGGCCACCCATGTCAAGAGCTAGAAAGGTCAACGGGTGGGAGCCAAATGAAACCTAATTCACGCGGTGTCGCAGTTCCTCAGTGAGGCGGCCATTTTAGTGGTAGCAACATGCTAAACAGACATTTAAGGAAAGCAACGGGAAACTACAAGTATTTATCCCAATAAAATATGATGAAACCAATTATGAAAATTGGTTCTGGCAAATATAGGACTCAACCCACTTGACTGTGTGCCTTTTCCGGCAGTGGGAAAGGCAAAGTATCCGCGGGTTCGTCAATACGCGAAATCCTTGCAAAGTGTAATCTACAGCAGCAGCTGAAAAGACGATGTTATAAAAATAAGTTCCTCTGAAGAAAACGCAACCGTAAAGAAAAGTCTTGAGTTGTTGGGACAATAATGAGGGCAAGGAAGTTGGGAAAGATCCAGCGATAGATTGAGAGCCTAAATCTCTGCAAAGGAGACATGCAAAGAAAAATATGATAATTAGGAACTCTGAGTTTAAGAGTGTCAAAATGTTCAGTTATCTAGAAGTCATTCTAAATAATTAAAATATAATTTCTAATGAGATTGACTCAAGGAAGATGAAATGAGGTCAATTATGCGAATATATCTCTAAATCTCTCTTTACAAGGCAAATAAAATTTAAAATATATAAAACCTCCGTAGACCGTGGAAGTCTTAGAGGACTTCCACGGCCTGCGTTGGACTACTGCCGGAGGGCTCGGATTTCATTCCCGGGCAAGCCCCTCTGGGGACCGTTGGACGTTGGATGCAGACAGACCCTACCGGTCTGCAATTTCTTCACTGGTTAAGCGTCGGTCTGTGTTCAGCAGTGTTCTCACTCTGTCCACATTCGTGTCGGTTCTTGCCGTCGACGGCCGTCCGGAGCGATGGTCGTCTTCAACGAGCTCCCTACCCTCTTTAAACAACTTGTGCCACTCAAATACTGTGGAACGGCTTAAAGCAGTGTCCCCATAAGCCTGCTAGATCATATTGAGGGTCTCAGTTGCCGTCTTCCTGAGTTTCGCACAAAACTTTACGGAATAACGTCGCTCTAAATTCAGCTTCATTTTGTTTTTCGACGCGGACAAAAAACTTGCTTCACTAAAAACGGTGTCCTCACTCAACGACAGCCCGCAGGTGACTGAGGTTGTAGTTGGTCTGTTGCTAAGAGCCCCCTCCACCTTACCCTGCCAGGCAGACCCCCCTCCACCGCTCCGTTCGCGCCAGAGAAAATCAGTCCTACCACTTTTGGGTGCGACCCTGTAGAACTAAACGACTACTCAACAGCAAGATTCAAGGGGTGAGGAGGAGAGAAGGACCGTAGAAACGATAGCTGCAGAACTTTGAAGAAGAACTGAGGGTAATGGGAGCTGTTAAATGGAGAGAGAAGGCAGGTAGAAGATTGGAATATTGGATGATAATAGAGGAAGCCAAGGCCAACTTCCAGGCTGAATGGTGATGATAACACAGATGGGTGGAGGATGGAGGGAACTGTCAGGAATTGTAAGAAATGAAATTCCTTCTACATTATCAGATGAACAACGGTTATATATTGGTCAAAGAGGTCCCGACAAGATGGAAAGAATATTTAGAGAGACTAAACGGCAAAGATAATAGTCCAGTGAGTCTGGAAATGGAATGGAAATGTGGTGTTGAAAAGGATACCGTAGGGCAAGGAATACTTGACTGCGAGAAAGAAAGATCATTTAAAGAAATGAAATCAAATGAGGCTGTGTGCATCGATAGCAAATCTCAAGAGCTTCGAAAAAATTTAGGAAAATGAGGGCGGAAGAATTTCTGTGGTTATATTTGTATTCTTATTATGGGTTTATTTTCATTTGCGGCATTTATGAAGAAAGAATTTGACCGGAATGCTGTCAGATTAGTAATCGTATGCATCCCAAAAAAGGGGAAAAAAAGAAGCAGAATATAACGTTAGTATGAAAAGTTGCGGAAAAATAGAGTTATTTCAGATATTGCTACAATATCACAAAATTTTTCAAAGTACATCCCCTGAGCGTCGATTTGTTCTGGCCACGATCTGCTTTTTCACGACTTGAAAGATCCCCGGTAGGCGGATTCCGGAAGGTCTTTAAGGACATGCGTAAAAGCTTCTTTGACGGCTCCTAGTGCTGTACTTTGAGGAGATGTTACACTTTTTGGGAATAGGATCTAGTCTACTGGTGCCAAGGTGGTACTGTAAAGGGGTTGGGGAGTCGTAGCGATGACGTTTTACATCAGGTAGTCGCTTACCTTGAAGCCTCAAGCGCTCAAGATTCTTAGGACAAGTTTACTGCAGATTTTTCGCATTACCAAATTTTCAGTGATAATGGTGCGCACTGTCATCTCATCAATGCCAATACGATCTCCGATCATGCTCACGCTTAACCGACGGTCTGAACTCAGCACTTTTCGCACACGTTGTCGTCGTTTCTTGACTTCGACGTCCATCCAGCGCGGGACTCGTCCTCCACACTCTCTCGGCCATATTTGAATGGCTTGCACCACTTATAAACTGCTATTTGTGGCATGATTTTATCCTTGAAAATTTGGCAAACAATGCCTAACGCCTCCGTACCGAATATCCCCAATTCAAAGCAAAATTTGATCTTGGCGCACTACTGTTCAATCGTTGGCTGCATTTTGCGCTCACACCGAGTCACTCGCCAGGTGTCCACTAAAAACACGATATACCCTAAACGAACGCTTACAGGCGATTGGAACTTGGTGCCTGTTAAAGTTCAGACCCTTCACCACCGAGCCTGCGTGGTGTGAACGCGCTGCAACGCAAAGTCACTTCAGAAAAAACTTTTACCAGTATATCCACTTATAGAAAGGGTCAACAGCTAGGATGAATTCATATGTTTCGACGGTTTTGAGAATTCATCCGACGGAGTGAACTGGGCACTATTAATGAAAGTGATACAGAGAATTAGGAGTAGACTGGAGGGTTAGATAATTTATCCCGAGCCTGCGTAACAAGTGAGAATAGCAAATGGAGATTCGGAATGATTTTTACCAGGCAGAGATCTATTACAGAAATATGCATTATTATCTATTGTTTTCATTTACATACCGAGATAATGTTTAGCAGGGGCGGGAGCAAAAGTAGATGGATGACTGTTCAAATCAGCTAGATTTATGGGTGATCGTGTGTTACTTAGACAGTAAGTTAAATAATTACAATCATTACTTTGCGCATTGCAGGACCTATGCAATTGGTATGGGATTAGAATTAATCATATAAAAACCAAAGATGATGAATTTAAGAAACGGGACTGCTAAGATAAAAATAAAATTTGGAAGTTACGAACTAGAAGAGGTAGAACAGTGCTCCTAATTCATGTGTACCTTAATGGAAGATGGAAAGAGTAATGGCACGTTAAAGGAATAATTCCGGTAGATAAAAATCATTTACGTATACATTGAGAGATGGTGACAGGTAATTCAAGTCACAATATAATGAAAACGTATTGGAATATCTAATTTTGGACGTATTCCTATATGACGCGGAAACTTGGTCGTTTGAGGTAAGTAATAGCTTAATCGTATATTTGGAGGCTTTCGAGATGAGGCTATGGAGAAGGCCGGGAAGGAAAACAGAGGAAGTGATCGGTGTGGCATGGGGAAAGAGAGAGCCATTTGAAAACATTCGAAGAAGGATGGACAGATGGATGAAGAAGATACTGAGAGGTTTTTTGACCTTGAAGACGGCAATAGAGGAGAAAAAGCTGAGAAAGAGAAGGTAGAAGGAGGAAAAGAGTAGGCATTTTGGATTTAAATTAAGCATGGTAGAAATTTTCCTGAACTAAATAGAGTTATTTTATGTATGTAGTATGTGTAGTATATAGCAGTATTTTTTTGCTATGGTATCTTGGGAGAAAGGTAGTGTGTAGTGTCAGGTTCATCGAAAACCTACCATAATCCGTCAGAATACTATTAAAAATATTACAGTATGTTAGCAATAGGGCTTTGTGAACTAACGGCAGTCGATATATTAGGATAATGACGAATCAGGAATCTACTAAAATATTACTCCTTCGTTAATATCTTCAGTCATGGTTTGATAACTGAACTACTAATAAACTGAATTTTTAATAAAACTTCCAGGAGTGCATCCCTGCCCGTTTCCCCTTCAAATCCCCTTGGCTGGATGCTCAGTACGTTTTGTGGTTGGGTTGCTGGATTTTATATGCACATTGGAGCTAATCGCCGACAGTCTCCTGATATTTCCCCTTAGTATCCCCTAAGTTGATGTATTCTTAGCATTATTTCTCAATTTTCTCTCCAAGCGTCAGTGCTTTGCAAAGAAGACCAATTTTATAAGGTATTAAGGAAACCATTTATAAAGTAAATAGTGACTTAAGTGAGTCTCGAAATTGATGATTATTTAGGGGTCTTCATTTTATTGAAGTTCTATGATAAAAACTCAATCGAATATCACGACATTATTTATGATATTTAAATGAAAGTTTCAGCTAAGTTTTACATGGACCTCCCCAACGGCTCTATGACGCAGTAATATCATGCTCTCCAAGTTGAAGTTAATATGGTGTGAATTTTTTTCGAACACCGGGCGTTCCGTGGAGCACTAAATACGTTAAAAATGTGTTCGCGTCATCCAGCATCCATCGCCTGTTCCAGCGAGTTTCGCTCCCGGGTCCCCCTTCTCCTTTCCTCCCGCCGCCTCACCCCTCCCCTATTATAACTTGCACGACGGCGTCGTCGAATGATCCCGTGGAGCCCCGCCTCCCGTCTTCGCCACCTACCTCCAGCCCCTCCTCTCAACTACACGCCCGCCCCTCAAACTTTCCGCTTGGGTACGCCATCCATCCATTAGATCAAGAGGACGCAAGGACCCCCCGCAGGACGCGCATCAGTTCCCTGATTCCGGACCTCTTTCAGCCTGCCTGGATCACAAGTTTTTGAACTCCACCCATTCTTAGCTGTTAGGGGAGGTTAAGATCACTTTTTGAAAAGGATTCACGTGCGAGGAACCGCACAAATGGATGGCCTTCCAGGAACGTTTATCATATTGGAGCGATAAAATATAGTGTATGTATATATATATATATATATATATATATATATATATATATATATATATATATATATATATATATATATATATATGTAACCATAAACGCAGTAATCAACCCGAAGGTCGGTTTGGTAGGCGACGGTAGAGTTCACCCAGTACAAAGCCCGACGGCGTGTGAAATTCACACATCAGGGTAGGGGGGGCAGTTCCTTTCTCTGTGCCGGTTATGGTTTCCCAGGAAAACCTGGTACCCGAAAAACCGCATAGCTTGGGTGGAGCTGCAGGTGCCCAGAGTGCCTTGCCCGGGAATCGAACCCGGGACCCTCCGGGTCTGGACTACTGCGACCCACACATATGTATATACATATACATATATATATATATATATATTAATATATATATATATATATAATAGGCTGACACAATATAACACAAATAGAATAGAATAGCAACATTTAAAAGGACACTCATACGGAAAATTGTTCGAGCTTTCGGCCTTCTCAGAGGCCTTCTTCAAGTGAGACTATATATAATAAAAAATGCAAATATATATATAGATACATATATAAATATATATATATATATATATATATATATATATATATATATATACATATATATATATATATATATATATATATATATATATATATATATATATATATACTTATATATATTATTGTAACTATACACAAAAAAATAATGTATTTTTTGAGAGATATTTTATGAGCTCAGAAGATTTATATTTTTTGTATCCGAATAAATATAGTATGATTTCAATTTTTACCCTTCCTTAAGTTTCACAAAATATTACCCTGATTAATTATGCCAGATTAATTATGTTCACAGATTTGGAATATCTACGAGTAGTTCATTATTTACTTCAATGATACTCGGTTGCTCAGACCACTTCTATATCATTGGCGACGGATAAGACGATCGGGACAGCCCTTTTGCGGTCACATTCAACTTAAGGAAACGTTTTCAAGGCCCCAAAAAAATGAGTCAAATGACAAAAGCGTTGGTAGCAATAACTTGCAGCAGGAAGAACCCTACCAGATTCCTGTCGTCCCTCTATTCATTCCGTTCGCCACGCCCGTCCAGTCGGGGACACCCCCCACAGGTTAACGTCCCCTGGTGATATATCTCGTGTAACGGAGGGTGAACTTAATACTTACGCCGAGTATGTCTTTCACCAGATCCCTGGTGCTCTTTAATCCCTTGAAAAATGCAATAAATTTCAAAAGAGAAAGGTTCATCGGTGGACTTAGTGGTAAATAATTTAAAGCGAAGACCAAATGATGATCAAATCATGAAAAATTGACTTCACCGTCGACATTTTTTTGTATTTCAGCTCTGTATTGGGCAATATTGTAATTCAGAGCAATTAAGTTCGCTTTTAATCGTTAAATGACATTTAAGGCTCATTTCATTCGAGTTGCCTGAAAAATTAAAACATTTTAATCAACATATTACCATCTCCCCTCTCCCCAGTTATTCCACTATCGACTTAAATCGGACGAAATAATCCATCGCCGTATCATTTTTGCTACTTCGATGGCGGAGAATTTCTTCTAATAATTCAACGAGAGAATCCCAATTAATTTAATGGCTTAATAAGTCCAAGAACATTACAATTGCTATAAGAATATAATTTATCATTGCGGACACTGTCAGACCCATGAGGCAATTATATAATTTAATAAATTAAGAAATATTTTGTAGAATAAAATGAAAGCATTTAATTAGATAGAGTTTGACTGATTTGATTTCAAAGAATAATTAGTCAAAGATTTTTAGCACATATTTTAGAATATTATAGTTGATAAGTTTTTATTTTGTGGATTAGCATATGTCCATGTATTTCCATTTGGCGAATAGTTTGGGTGGGAAGAGTTTCCATACTAAATCGATTGCAGGATATTTGCAAAAACCTCCATGAACTGATTTTATTAGGGAATAAAATAACATGATTCAATGGTAGATAATGGGGAGTCACTTCGAGTTGCGTAACATTTTTGAAAAGTTGATGTATCAAAATAGTTACTTCAGCAATTTAGTATAAAATTAAATTGAGGAACTCATTGAAGAAATTAATCATGAAATCATAAGTTTATGATAAGATAGTCCATCCTGATATTAGTTTAATAAGTCTTGTTTACAGAATGAATGTATTTTTAAAGTACACCAAAAAATAAATACTATTTACGATTTTTGTTGCCTTGACTATGATTCTCTGTAATTTTTCTGCATCCGGCTTATAATATTCTCAGAGCTTAATAACTGCACCTTTTTATAGAGTAAATGCATTGGTAATGACGGAAAAGAAAGTATAAATAATCTGGAAATGCTTGAATGAAATTATAATTAACAATTATGACTTTAACACTAGTATTTTTATTCATACGACCGGGGCTTAAACACTTTTAACACTTTCATCTTCAGTTAGACCTCGAGATGGACCTGAAGGTGACCCGAAGGTTAAACCCCGGATCTTGTGAATAAAAATTTTTTTGTGGAAATCACAATTGTAAATTATCATTTCTTTCCAAGTTTCTACAAATTTAAACCTTTAACTATACAGTTCGTAGGAATATTTGATTGGCACTTCAGATTATCATGCACATTTATCCATTAGAATTATGCGTATTGTATAAGTAGGGTCTGGGCCGTACCCACCTTCTTCACATTCCTCTCCCCTCCCCCTTTCCTCTTCCCATCTCCCCTAACCGCTCCGCATAAGATCCTCCCATGGTCCCTCCTCGCCATGCACCCCATCACATCCAATTCACACACGCCACCGCCTCACTTCCTTCGCCTCCTCGTCTTCAACTAATGTTCCTCCTCCCATGCGTCTCCCACCCTCTCATCTTTCACCCAAGTGCGGTAGACGGAGCCGTGTTCCTGCACCTCGCCCCAAACCCCTTCACACACTCACTCACTCAGACATTAACGCACGCGCGGGCCCGACACCACGATGTGCATATGCTCCGATGGCGAAGTGCTTGCTTGCTTCCTGACTTGTTGGCTCGATCCCTCTCTCTTTCTCTTTATTTTTTTCTCTCTCTCCTCCCTACTGGTGTTGATTGTATGTGTGGGTGTACATCATTTGTTGGTGGCTGATGCCATCTCTTTTTCCTCTCCCTACCGCCAAGATACTTCTACCCATCCCCCAAGTCCCCCTCTCACCACTCATCCCTGATCCCTGCGCGCGGCCAGAGAAGTTGGGAGGTTGGAGCGGGACGGGAGGGAAAGAGAAAAAAAGAAACATAGATAGATGGGCACACCGCTTTATTAAGACGAAATTGAAACCTTAAAAGATAAATCTCCTTCATTTTTTAATCCGCAACAGTATTCTTGGAAAAACGAGGTAAGAGCGGCACAAAAGAAATGATCAAGAGCGCTCGAGTCAAAACAACAGGAATGATTCTGTGAGTAGTAATCTGAAACAAAGATTTAATTTTGCGGAGAAAACCTAGAGCGAGCGCATCTTGGTCTCCCCGTTCGAAAAAAATCCACAAAGGAAAGTACTCCCGGGGGATTGGGATAGTGTGAAAATAATCCTGCACTCTTTGGAGAACAATGAGGGGATAGAGAACGAAATACATATTAGGGAAAAAAAGTTGACGAATATATTCGAATTTACTCATAATGCGGAAAATTACACCAAAAAACTGGGAAACAAAAAAAATTCCGTAGTAATGAAGTTTAGGTGATACAGTTTTTCAGAAACCATGGTATTTTGTAAAATAGGAAAATATGGTGATACATTTTAACAAGTTCACCTAAACATTTTATTAAATCATAGATATTTTTTCTTTGCTGGGAAAATACCAAGACCGCGACGAACTAACCTTCTAATTAAAATCAGATTTGCATTAAATTGATAAACACATTTAAGAATTTCTTTATTTTAATAAGTTTTCTCAGAAAACTATAAACTAGGGAAGCATATCAGCGACCCACGCAAAACAAGAATGACAACGATA
The DNA here is from genome assembly GCF_022747635.1 of Hetaerina americana. Lineage (NCBI taxonomy): Eukaryota > Metazoa > Arthropoda > Insecta > Odonata > Calopterygidae > Hetaerina > Hetaerina americana. The sequence continues at coordinate 105,619,579 of NW_027286069.1, read as the reverse complement.
AACGGCCAGGTAACATAGGTATTCTGAAATTTTCGGTTTAAAATGACATTGAAGTATAGTCTATAGTCATTAGCTAGTGTTCATAGTTCATGTAATTACAAATTGAAATGTGATTTGACAGTTTGTATTTGAAAGTAAGTCAATACATGAGAATATATTTTAATAATATATAATTTGATAATTGTTTATTTATTTATTTATCGGCTTAATTGGGCGAGGTTGAGACTAACAGTCCTTTCTTCCACCTAACCTTACATTACAGACATTATATTGAAGACAATCACATACAACCAAGCCCTAGATGGAGAGAAATCCACCTAGGCGGGAATCGAACCCGCGACCTTTGGGTTGGCAGGCGACAACGTTACCCCGCCGCCAATAAGATGCCAAATAAATATTTTGCTGATTGCAAATGTAAATAAAATGTTTTTGCCAAACCAAAATTATGGCGTAACCATAATTATTTTAACTATTTATTGATCGGAGAAAAGGAAAATATATGTCAAAAAAATAACAATGCTAATTTCAGGAATGTTAAAGAGCAAGCATATGGATTTATTGGATTAAAATGGTCAATAATGACTAATTTAGCAATTAGTGGCCGTTTGGGTGCGATGGCGGATGTTGGAGAAAAGAAGTGCTGATACGGAAGGAGGGTGGGAGTGGGAGAGGAGGGGGGTGGGGCGAGGGGGGAGGAGGAGGGGGAATTCTGCGAGAGTGCATATATGTACTCCGTCGCTTTCCGAGAACCAGCAGCAGAGCGCCTACCACCACAAAGATTGAATGTTTCATTTTCCGAGGCGGTTTACTGGGGAGGAAGGAAGGAATGGGAAGGGAGGGTGTCAGAGTGTGTGGAGAGGGGAGGCGGGAGGTTGAGTGGATGGGTGGGGGGGGTTTCGTGCCTCCGCTGCGTGCGCTGCCCCCGTCCCACCGTTCTCTCTCTCTCCTCGCGTGTATGCGGACGGGGGGCGGGGGCGGAGGGAGCAGAGAGAAGGATGGGGGAGGGAAGAGGAGATTGGTGTTGGTGGTGGTGGGCGGGTGGGTTGGAGGGCTCCGCTGGTTCGCGTGGTGTCGGAGCCGATCGATATATCAGCCGGAGTGGAATTCAGCCGGAACTGGAAGAGGGCGGGGGGGGGATGGGTGGGAGTGCTTTCCCCATTTGGCCGAAAGATGTCGACTCGGTTGCAGGCAGGAACGGCTTAAAATTTATTGCCATTATGTATTTTGTCGCAGCGCGTTCCTCAGCGAAGGGCAGGGGGACGGGGCGGGCGGGCGGTTCGGGCGTGGGGGGGGGAGTACCAGAGGGTAGAGGGAGGTAGAACGGGGGAGGGGTAGAGAGAGAGGAGAGGGTGGTAGGAGAGGAGAGGGGTGGTTAAGCTCTCAGTGCTGGGGTGTCATGGCGACGTTTTCTCCCCCTTTCCTTCCCTCCCCCCCTGCGGGGACAAGAGAAGGGATGTGTATGTCGTGAGGGGGCGAGGGGGGTGCCCCGGACACTCTCGCGGCCGAAGGACACGCGTGCTTCCCACCCCCCCTCTCCTTCCCCTCCCTCCACACTCGGTGCGGCCCTCCGGCCGTTCTGCAAGCGTGCTCTGGAGGGAGGATGGCCCGCCGTGCATAACCCAGTAACCCAGACTGAAACTTAGACCGCTACCACTTATTACTCGCACACATGCTCCGGGGTTCGCTCTCATCCCTTTTCCTTGCCCCCACCCCGCAGACCCCGCGGCCGTCGCCATAAACAAGAGGAGGGAGACAGCGCGAGAGAGAGAGACGGAGGGAGAGAGTGTCCCCTCCATCTAACGCAAGGGGGCATGTGCATGTATTTGCTCATGCCCTCATGTTTCGATAAACGGATTCAATTTTCTCCCCATCGAGGTTACCAAACGATGTATGTAGTGGTGGCGGTAGCAGTATTGGATTTGGATGATGCAGAGCTCATTTACATCCGCAAATATATCCCCACGGAAGGTCGAAATCAAATGGATAAACGGTGCTGGAGACCGTGGCGGTCTTATGGTGCCGAAGGGGAATGCATATCATGCGCTTCTCAACCTGTTCCTCGCGCACCGTCTCATGGGAAAATTGCGACCACCCTTATGGTGGTCGTCATTCCTCCTTGTCGTCCTGATGTGTCTCCCCACCCCTCGGTTGCCGCGTACGTATTTGTCTTACAGGAGGAACTCGACAATGGAGATACGGAGGAACATCAGGAGCTGCAGGTTTGTTGGAAAAGCTGGAGAGGGAGCCGCTATCCTCTGAAAAAAATAACGGAAATTAACCGTAAACATTTGAGGTTAGTTCACAATATTAAATTCAACCCAACATTGCTAGATAATAACACAATCGGAAGGGATTTCAGGTGTCGTACAACACGGCTGAAAAGAATCCTTTTCCCTCAAACGCAAACAAACCAGAGTAAACGGTCATCTTAGACTTTTGACTACTCCAAAATAAAAAGCAAAGTCTAGTTCTGTTCTGAATTTCAAGTTAAAGAGTCGTGCTTCCATAATAGTCCGTGACTCAACATTCCCCGCCATACGTCTACACGGCGGAATGCGGGGCAATCTGAGGATGCGGATGAAAAGTGTGCCCTCCAGAAATCTCGACGGACGTCTTGAAGGATGCGCATGCATAGACAACGCCACCGAAGTATTACTCATTCCGTGTGCGATGCGAGATTACCCGCTCGAACTTTATCTCCGGATTGAGTCCGTGAGGCGAGGAGGTCTGGCGCGCGTTCCTCCGAGGGAATGGCTGTCAGCCGGGGAGCGGGGCGGAATCAGCGAATTAGACTACCAAATGCGCCCTGAAATAACTTTCCGTCATCTCGAACGGCTATTCGAAGGGAAGAGGGCATCTCACTTGAGATCCCTGAATTTTTTAAGTAGCCACCGCTGCCCTCACTTTTATCCAAACAGAGCACCGCCACCATCACCAACACCATCGCCGGAGGAAACGTCTCCATTCGCGGTAACCGCAATACGAAACTGTGTGTACATGTAAGTGTTTTCATTTTACGCTCGCGACTTGGAACCGTTTATACCGCAAGAAAAAGGCGGGTCGAATTAACTTTAGAGCTGGTAGCTGGTGAGTAAACCGAACGGCAGGTGTTGTAAAATTTTATTTTTGAAGCAATTTAAATTGAACTTGTATTTCGATTTTAAGCATTGAACTCAAATTATTTAAAATTGCCGAAATCAAGACCTTTGGCCTTAATCGTCACAGAGAATTACACAAGACACATTGTTTTCTATTCAAAACACACCAGGGCGCTCGTCTTTTCCTACTGTCGGCCATTTTTATAACATGCGATGTGAACTCAGGTGTTTTGACTCGCAGAGATCTTTGATAGACCGTCTTTCAAGACAGTTACCGTTCAAAAAGTTTGTTCAAAATTTGTACATTTCTGGAAAGATGCAAACGTTCCATTGATATTTCATTAAAAAATGAAGAGTGTGTAGGGGATCATTGTCAAAAATTAGGGTATCTGTACTAATAATTCGCAAGTTTTACGAAAGTATCAGAACCGAGTATGTATTTGCATTTGAAGAGAGCTAGATAGATAGACAATCGTTTCCATGACAAAAGCTATTCGTTTGGATTTAATCGTAGGAATTCATGTAAAAAATATTACTTGGAAGTGTACATTTGCAACTGGGTCACAGTAACCGATTACACCACAGTAGGTGATTTGTAGATTTTTCACTTCCAATAAAATACTATTAGCTGCGCCAGTCTCTCACACGAGGTTGACCGGCTAATAATATACGAATCGTAATAGCTGGTGGATGGCATGGCATGGTGTGTGTCTGAAAGGTTTGAATCTTCTACCTGCGACAAGATAATTGATTTGGGCTTTTTATGTAATCTTCGAAGCCCTGAGTTGTTCAGTTGGAACTGAAACTGGATGACTTTAAAAATAGAAATTGCGAGGAATGTCCATGGCTTTTTGTTAGTCTAAAATCCCCACTATAACTGGGAAAATTGATAATACTATATTGAGAGTCCATGACTAATCAAGGGATAACTGCAATGAAGCCTTTCCTTATAGCAAAGCATAACAGACATTGACTGGAAAAACTTTGAATGATGATTAATTTATATTTTTTAGCATGCATCATTGAAAACCCATTGCATAAATGTTCCATTCTCTCCATTTAAGTTAATATATTACGACTAACGATGACGCACAACGGAAATATGAGACCAGACTAAGGGAAGTACCTTAGTTAATCAAAAATACATATATAACTTAATTTCTACTAAACCTTTAAATTTGCCATTAATTAATGCTGCTTTGCTGATAAGAGCGATCAATAGGCGTAAAGTGATATTTTTCGTAATATCAATTTGTAGTAGATAAGGATTGAAGTGATGCGAATTTTGTAACATCTACATCTACATAATACCCCGCAAGCCGCCGCAAGGGCGTGTGGCGGGGGGTGTTAGGTCACCAACCGTAAAAAAGAAAAATACCACATGCAAAAAAACAACACGGAAAATTACACCCACAGCAGCGCACACACTCATGCAAAAATCCCTTCATCCAATACTCATGCAAACACACATACCGCAAAACAACTAAAAACTGCACCCCATGATGCAGCACGAAAGACATCCTACAACACGGAAGCCAGGACACAACAAGCAAGAAATTGAAACATCACTACCACATGAAAATGCACCACGAAACACTCTACCCCCAAAGAGTCTCTAAATGGCAGGGAATGCGACCCAACGTTGCAGGTAGCAGGAATTTGCCCCCGCGGAGAGGGACGAGGGATTGAAAGGGAAACTTAAAAACAGATGAACAGAACATGAATGAAGTCATTCGGAAAGAATGGGTTATTATAGCAAAACACATAAGGTTAGTGGAAGAGCATGCATTTAAATACAACTAATTATTTTTTAGACGCTGAGGGTGGCAAGTGGAATTTTTGCTATCTATAACCCGGCAGTTGCTATCCCGTATTGTCCGTGGGAAGAAGGAGTCCTTGAGTCGGCTAGTTCTGGCATCTATTTCCCGAATTTTATATGCATGATCCAAGCGACTAATGTATGTAGGAGTACGAATAATTTGCGAGACCTCGGTGCTGAAACATGCGGATCTAAATTTATTTAATAATTTCAATCTTGCATTGAATCGTCTCTCAGCCAATGATTCCCAGCGAAAACACTAATAATTTGCTATTTTTTGAAATGGTATGTGGTGCATGTATTGTATCTATTTAAGACGACCTAGTTTTCATAACATAAAGCGGTGATTTTTACCGCTAAGCTTGCAGCCTATCCGGCCATTTTACAGCCCTTTAGTAATTTACAAACACCGTGGCTTCTAATATACTAAGTGCTTTAAGTAAGCCTTAAACCCACAACCATCCCAAGTATTACTGCTGATAGGTGAGATTAGCATTCCTATTTTATTAAGTCCTGCGGGGTGTGAAACCGAAACGTCTAAGGGTGGGGGCCAGTCCTTTTTCTTGTGGTACAATCCCTAAGAAAAATATGGTAGCCAGATAATCCTGCCAGATGGGTTTAACTGAAGACATTGTCTAGACTTAAAATTTGGACTTAAAGTCGGAACCCAAAGGCTTTACATTACAGATTGCTAAGATTATTGGTCTTCTGAGATATAAGAGTGTCATATGTTTTCAATATACTTAGAAACGAATACGTGAGGTTACTCTTAATATTTCATAATGAAAGAGTCCCGTAAAAGATAGCGGACATTACTGATATTCATCTTCATATTTAGAGACATAGCGTGCCCTCTTCACTCTGCTGTTTTAAAAGAGAGAGAGAGAAAAAACAGCATCCACAAAATGCTCCCTTGGCGACCATTTTTCAATTTCAGTTTCGTGAAGAACTTTTTTAAATTTAGCTAATCTTTTGAATCTTCACTGGTTCCTCTTACGCTTATCAGTATGGAAATATTAGAGTTTCCACGTGAGAAGAAATGCTAGGATTATGTCCGTTTGTTGCCATGGAAGATCTGCACCATTCCGGTTCACAATTTTTTCTCAGCGGCTCGAAGATTCTTAAAAGCGCGAAATTCAATCATTGAATTTCCTTGCTTTTTTTGTTGTATTATTAGGCCGTAAATATATTTCTCTCTCTCCCCTCAAGCGTGGCGTTGGTCATTTCATCACCGTCATAAGTTATCGATCCGAAGATTGGCCGGGAACTGGATAGTTCTCCAAGCTGTCCTATTCCCTTTCAATGTCTTCATCGCATCATATTACCCTAGCGCCGTGGTCTTCTTAACTTCCCTCGCCGATTTTTTTGTATCTTTTATAGAGCGTCCACTTTTCTGTGTCTCTGAAATTACTTCATAACATCGCACTGCAATGTTCTCCACGTTTTCTTGATCACTTTGATTTTTCGGCTTAGGATATTGTTATATTAATCTGTGCCTTCTTTCCAAGTTCATGTACGTGTTCTCCCATGTATTTATTACCAGGGGATGTGTTATTATCAGAGGATTGGTTTGTAGCAGCTCTCGTCGTTGATATCCTGTAACTTCCAATCTCTTCATTCTATATAGTTCCTTACGGTTCCATCTTACATTTTCTCCTCCTCGCAATTCATTTGCGGCCATCCTCTTTAATTCTTACTCTTAAGTTTCCTTTAATTAGCTAATCTTCAGGAAGCTAGCAGCAATCAGAGTGTGTCCAATTAATTTCCTCATATTTCAAAATGTATTCCCAGAGGTTTCTCCCATCACCGCCTCTTCGAAGAACTTCTCCATTTATCACCCTTACATTTCCATTTCATTTTCATCATAATTAGGTAGCATCACACTTCCATAGCTTCTTGCTTCTGTTGATGCTAAGTTTCTCAGTCGTAGAAAGATAATCTCCATCTGTAGGTTTTAATCAATCCCTTCCTCCTCGTATCTTTCAACAGATTCATGCGAGATGTAGTGGAAGTTCGTCATTATGAGAAAAACAAAATTAGCAAATTTCCCGAGATTTATCATTAATCTGTGGAAAAGTGCAAATTTGGCTTTTCTCATAATCATGTATCTTGATTAGTGCGATTTGTCCTTCACTTCTTTCTTTTGATAGGGTGAACCTTCCTCACTTGTGATCTTTTGTCTGAAAATTAATCAATAAAAAAACTGCCCGTTGGAGGCTAAAATATTTCCTCAGATTGATATGAAACTGCCTTCATAATCTTACTGAAAGGAGGTTAAACATAGGCAATGACGGTTAAATCCACTGCTATGAGTCTGGAGAGAAACACGCAACGCATAATCTTCGTGCTTTTTGAACAGTAAAGGAGGTGGCCAATTCAATCGAATCATTAATTATATAAAAATTAAGTTGTTGCGATGGATATTGTACCAACTTTCTGCACCGAGGGCTCAAGTTCGAATCCAGGTAGTCGCAGCATTTATTAATAGTATTTCGATCCCTACTTGAGATGCTTTCTGGAGTGCACTTCAAGTGGAAGACGTTGCATATCAAATGAAATGTTAAACTGTGGCATTTGAAATGGCTCCCCTTACAGCTAATCGCGAAATACGAGTCATTCCTAAATTCTTATAAAAATTTTCCCAAACAGTAGTTTTCAGTATTCCGAGATAATTTTCTAGTTCACGAACAGTGAACTAGAAACCCTTCACGTTCAATTGCAAGTCGCACACGCTCGGTGTTTTCCGGTGTTGTTGTCAACGAAGGTCGGCCACTGTCAACAGATATGCAGCCATTTTCAAACCGCCTATACCACTCCTTTATCTGTGTTATGCCCATACTTTCGTCCCCCAAGGTCTTCTGTATAATTTCAATCGTCTCCGTACAACTCTTGCCGAGATTGAGGCAAAACTTGACGTAAACTCGTTGATCTGTTCTTTCTGCCATTTTTAGCAGTGAACAAATGCGACGAACGAAAAACACACGTTGGACACAACAATGGATAAGCACACGCTGCGCGCGACCCAAGGCATCCGGCCGGTAACTACGGCATTCAGGGAGTCCGTGAGGGACTACGTACTGGTTACGCTCATACCCCGCAGAGGTAGCACTAGCGCTCTGGCGCGAAGATATGAACGTAAGTCGGATAGTTTTCGGAGGCACCTCGTATACATGGTTTGTACAAAAAGTATCAGTGGCCATATTTTCCTTACGTGAATGTACAATGCAGTGCGCTCACACTGCGCGGACTTGGTGGTGGAGGTTCTGACCTTCAGCACGCTCCAAGCGCCAATCCCTGCGAGCGTTCGTTAAAGCTAGATCATGTTTTGAATAGACCCCTATCGAGTAACTCGGTGCAAGCGCGAAATGGTGCGAACTTTTGAATAGCGATTTGCTATCAAATTTTGTGTTGGACTGAGGAAATCGGGTACGGAGGCGTTGATCATGATTTGCCAAGTGTTGAAGGAGGAAACTATGTCACAAACTGCAGTTTTTAAGAGGCATACGATCTTCAAAGATGGCCAAGAACGTGTGGAGGACGAGCCCCACACTGGACGGCCGTCGGTATCAAGAACCAACGGCAACGTGCCAAGTGTGCGTGAAGCGCTAAATGCAGACCGTCGGTTAAGCGTGCGTATTATCGCAGATCGTATTGACATCGATAAGATGACAGTGCACACCATTACCACTGAAAATTCGGTGGTGCGAAAGGTCTGCGCTAAACTCGTCCCAAAGCTCTTGACGGACAACCAAGAACAGAGTCGACTGTCTGCTTGCGAAGACCTTCTACAGCGATATCGCGACGACTTCCCAATACCCTTACAGTTCCCAAATGGCACCAGCGGATTATTTTTGATTCCCAAAAGTGAAGTCCTCCCTCAAAGGACACCTATGGGACCCTAGGTGCCGTCAAAAATGCTTGCACGCATACCCTAAAGGACCTTCCGGAATCCGCCTACCAGGGAGTCTTCAAGTCGAGGAAAAAACTGTATCGACGCTCAAGGGATGCACTTTAAAGAATTCTGAGGAATCATAGCAATATCAGAAAAAAGCCTATTTTTCCGAAAATTTTACCGATACTTTTCATACAAACCTAGAATGAATTTTATTAGTTACCCAGAATCTTGACCCGCATCAAAATGAGACTTTAATGGGCGGTGCATGGCCGAAGTATGTCGGAGACATGAAAGGCGAAGAACCTTCACTCCTTAACTTGGAAGATAGGAAGGAATGGGCCAGCGGGAAAACCAAGGGTAAAGATGGCAGCCATAATATAACCGAAGACACAAGTAGGATACTAGTGACATTCAAATAACTGCGGGAGAGGACGCTAAAGTTATAGAAGAGACATCCCCTAGGGTGCATCGAAAATTGAGGGACTTCACCAATTGTAAAAATCATTTACCCCGCCTGGGCTCTAAACCCGAGTAAGGCAAATGATTTTTGAACTGTGAAAGTGTCTCATTTCGGGCTGCAATGGGTTGGTCAAGAGGTGAGCATACCTGCCGAAGCGGCAAGACGGCTGGAGATAGAAGGTCGAGGAGGCCAAGAATTTTGACAAAATTTAGGCTCTAGCACCATCCAAGATGAAAGGCCTAATCTAATGTCTTCAATATAGTGGTTCCATAATTTTACTGTGCTATTTAAAACGGGTGGAAGGGAATCCATTATGAAAAAAATCATCTTTATCGCTATTGATTTACCGTCCACAGCCGTTCAAAACACGTGGCTCTGGAAGGATATAATTCCGAATGAATGCCATTTTCAGTAATTTAAAGTTAATTATGTAAGTAAATTGAAAGCGAATAAAAAAAATCTCTCCGTGCATTTCAGTTATCTTTTTTTTTGGATATGGGAAATGCGATTCCATTAAAAATTTAATTGCACCTTTTAAAATTTTCTACTTCCGCTGTGGCCAATGACATGCATGTATATGTTTCATGCTCAATTTCACGTTTATTGCTCGTTTCATAGAAAAGGTCAAAACAAGCCGACGAGCTATTATGTCGCTTGTTTTGAAACACTTCGAAATTAATCTTCATTCGTAACTAAGTAGTCACGTGAACGAAGCTGAATGATTCGGATTTGAAGGTAATTGTTGGGTACGGGTGTACCACGCTGCTCTTTAATCACAAGTGATTTGTTAACATCAAATGATTTGAACAAATTGACCCCATTGGAAAATAATTATTCCTATAATCCTTTAAAAAAAGTCGATCTCAGTTCTTAATGCGCAAGACGGCCTAATAGATTAAATCTCAGTTGTGACTAAGTCCCATGCCGTGTGAAATGCACACCCTCAGCCGGTTAGTGCATTTTGTTTGAAATGTGCAGTCAAAGAAATTATTGCATTTCCTTTATTATTTATTGTTCCCGATGTGAAAATGGGTTCTTTGAAATTAGATCACCAATAAAGTTATGGGAGAATAAACCCGTAGGATACAAAGATTTTCAAAAATGAGAAATAGAAAATTCCATTTTTAACTGTCAAATAATTTCATATCGTTTGTTGTGATACGTGTAATATCCCAATGGGTGGTATTAATCTACTGAATATGAAATTTTTGCTTGATTTTTAAAAATGTATACTCCCATTCAATAAAAGAAGTCACTGTCTTGTAAGCTAATATTGAATATCTATTAATTCGTTGCTTCAGGAAAATAGAATATAAAATCAAAAATGTGAAGTGGTAGCCGAAATATGTTTTTTTGGTGTTTTTTTAGCGTGCGCCTACTTTTTGCTTTTCTAATTTCTGGACTTTTGTTAAACAAATACATATATTTGTTGCAATTGAGTTCCATGAGCGCGTTGGAAGAAATCCTCTTTGGCTAAATGCTTTGGGAGATTAATCGTAGTCGAGGAACAAGTTGTTAACAGGTAGTACTTACTCACTCGGGCAAGCTTCCAAATTTTTCACTTTGGAATCGCTTCCTCACCATTTCGCCGATCAAGCATACCCTTTCCATGGGTTTTACCGCGAATATGAAAAGCATACATTAGTGATATGTGTTAATAAATAGTACAAACGAAATAACTTGACGCAAATAAACATTGCTCTTCTGGCCTGTCAAATGTGTTCTATACATGAGTATGGAATCGGCCGAGATGAAAAATTGAACGCCATTTCTAACGTGCTGTAATTACACCAAGGTAATTACGCCAAGGAAGGTTGAAGTACATGTATGTAAAAGAGAATTTGAAGGGGGATCAGGGAAGGTTTTGGAGGTAAAAAAGAGAGAGTTAGGAAGCAGAAAGGCACCATTCGGTCCCGACGATGGTCATTCGAGAGGTTGAGTTTCGTAGTTCCTCGTTCAATGCTGCGGTTTTCGAGCAAAGAGTAGGCGGTTATTCGTCGGTATGTACTTCTATCTGGAAATTCAATGACTTTCGTCCTCCATTCCTCACTAACCGATGCTAATGCACTCACGTCCACATGACTAAGTTTTCTATCCAGCATCCCTCTTTACTTGTGTCTCTCCATTAATCTTCGCTGTGATACCTTGCCTTTTCTTTTTACCCACCCTATTTCATTGCATTGCGTATTTTGCCAAATACACCCGTCTATTCTTTTTTATGAAGTCTTCCGAATGAGTTTTTCCTCTTCTAATGTTTTGTCTACCTTAACACTTCTTATTTAATCTCTGCATTTTTATCTTCAGCGTGCCTACACCTCTAGTGTCGCATTTTGAAGGATCATTTCCTGATCTATGCTTTTTTTCTATTAGACCAGGCATCTAATCAATGACATGTCACACTCCCCATGACTGTGTTTAAGTATCCATTCATCCATTCTTGTTTACACGAAATGTTTTTTTCAAAATATCGTCTCATGTACTCTTCTTTAGAAGTCAATGTTTTTCTTTTACACTCTGGTGGTCTAATCTGTGGATGAATTCGGGGTTGGATCGATTGGTGTGTACGGGGATTCTACGCAGCGGAAGTTCTTGCGCCATCCTTTCGTGGCTCTATTACCCTTAGGCTTCATGGAGTATGAATGAATCGGATAGTGACTTTCATGGGGTTTGTGATTTTCCATAATTTTTCATATATCTGATTCAAAATGATTTCACTCACTACTTTCTTACCTATAGCCATCTGCCTTAGATTGAGCAATTCTGCACCGCGAGAATAGCGAGGGTCTTAGTTTCTGCCATCCCATTCTCATTCCTTTCGATAGAGATGAAATGACTCCAGCTTTGCTCGTTAGTCTTTTTTTGCCTATTCTCTACATAAACTAGGATGTTGGTATTTCCTCTATTGATGCTCATCTCGTATCCTTAGAATCCTTGTTCTCTTTCGTTCAAGGACGTCCACAGTCATTCTTCATCCGCGGCTCTGAGGCGTCATTCGTTAAACGATGGGCCGTGTTATTTTTTCCCCGTTCACCGCAGTCCCTTTGCTTCCCAAGCCTCGCATTTATTTATTTTTACCTTCATCAAGTATATGTTGAAAAGTTACGGTGAGGAGTTATATCTCGCTCCAACTCCATTAATTATTTTATCCTTAAATTCATTCACTTATCTTATAAGATAGCTCGCTGAGAGGCCCTAAGGACCCTGCTCCCCTGTCGCGAGCCCTTAAATAACCAAGCTCCATTCACCTATCTCGCATCTTTCCGGTGAATTAGACGCCCAAGCCCTTCCTCGCCACCTCCACCTTTTGGGCCTTCTCGTCTTCCGAGTTGGCCCCCACGAGGAGGCTCGTGCCCACTTCTCGACCCAACCCCCGGACCCCCGCCACCCCCTCGGCCCCTTTTGGCATGGGGTGGCTCAGCGAGGGCCTCCTCTTGCCCTCCACCCCCGACCTCCCGAATATCACCCCCGATCCCACCATTTAGCCCTCGTGACGGCTAAATGACCTCCACTTTGGTGCGCTGAAACTCGATTCAATTAGCACGAGTGTGTCACTTATGTGCTCAAGTCGAACCAGTGCGAAAATTCAGTGCTTTGAGGCAGTCTTAACGGCGTTCAACTTCAAGAATCATTCCGAAATAAATATGAGTATCCTTAATCTCACGATTTATATTGAAGCCATTTTATAGTGCTACCGACAGGTGAAAGGAAAAAAATATCCATACGAACTTTGACTTTCTTTTTCCAGGGTTTCTAGCAATATTTTTGTAGTCATCCTTACGGAGGGAAAATAGAAAACAGCTCCAAAGATGTAAGAGTGAGTCAACCTCCATTTTCCCGATGGAATGCTAAAGAATTTTGCTAAAGACATCACATCCTTAGAAATCTTTTCTTTGAAGTCTATAAATGAAAGTTAAGTACCTTGTAGCGGGAAGCTAGCATAAACATACTAAGTCCCTTCCTGCAAAGGCGGCGAAGATTTGATTCCAGTTCTCACATAACGATTTAGTTAATATTTATACCCTGAAAAATGTTAAAGCATATGATTGTTAGTTTATAATGCCCTTTCTCTACAGTAGATACATACTCTGCCCTGATCAGCATGGGTTCAGATGATAAGAAAAAAGCAGGGAGTGTTATTCATGATATCCTGAAACCGTGTGGGGGGAATGAGCTATTTTTGGGAATCGTTGAAGCCTTTCACGTGATTCATTGCAGCAGATTGTTACACAAGCTAAAACTCTTTGGTATTTTTGAGAAAGTGATGAGATATATAATGAAATCCTTATCATACTGTAAAACAATGTCAATCGATGGATCGTGCTCACATGTGGCTATTGACACCCAGGCCACCCATTAGGGCACATCTACGTTTCTGAGTATGTCATAACGAACTCTGTTCCCTCGTTAGTGAAAACCTTATGTACAGAAGATAGAGTTAATTACAGAAAAATAAGAACCACTATAGAAATCGGGCTGCATTGCAGCAATTTAGACCACTTGCTAGAGGATTCACGGTTAATTTTCAATAGAGAAACCTTCTCAATGATGAAGTATTTGGATAAAAAACCAGAAAAAGAAAAAAATTAAGGATTTGAGGATTTTACTATTTAGTAGTTTTTCAGGGTACCCACATTTTCTGAGAGAGTGATGTAGCTGGTCCAAGTATTTCTGTTGGGAGGGGGTGTTGTTGCAGAGACGGAAGCCACGGATTGAGAGTGAGAATGGGATGGAGCGCTTAGTTTGAGGTGGATGGCAGCTATCGAAATGAAGATATTGTTGCTTATTAGTTGGTTTAATGTGGACTGAGGTGTGAAACGTATTGTTTTGGAGGTTAATGTCGATATCTAGGAAAGTAATATTCGAGTCGGATATAGAAGAAGTGAATGATACTGAGGAGGAGGAGTTGAGAGAGGAAATAAAAGAGGATTAAGTTTCGCGTCCGTGGGACCAAAGGAGGAAAATATCATCAATATAGCGGGCCCAGAAGAGTGGTTTTAGGGTTTGTTGTTGCAGAAAGTCATGTTCTAGTTTACCCATAAAAAGATTGGCATATGTAGGAGCCATACGCGTGCCCATTGCAGTGCCTTTTATTTGTAAATATATTTTGTCATTGAATTGAAAAGCATTTTTGGTGAGAACGATTTGGCTCAGTTCGATGTGGAAATCTGTGGATGGGGTGTGTGGTGTGGATCGTAGGGAGAGGTAATGTTTCAAGGCTTCTAAGCCTTCTTTGTGGGGAATGGAGGTGTACAGAGATGTGACGTCTATCGTGGCCATGGGAATGGTCGTGTTGTGCGGAATTGGGATTGAGTGTAGACGTTCCAGGAAGTGGTGCGAGTCTTTAATGTAAGAAGGGAGTGAAGTGGCTATTGGTTGAAGGTGGTGGTCTATTAATGCGGAGATTCGTTCAGTGGGTGAGTTGATGCTGGAGACAATAGGGCGTCCGGGGTTATTGGTTTTGTGGATTTTGGGTAGCAAATAGAAATGGGGGGTCTTAGGATTAGGTGGTGAAAGAATGGATATATCTTTGGGGGAGAGACCATCTTTGGGACCGAAATTGGAAAGAAAAGAGAGAACATCCTTTTGATATGGAGGGTTTGGGTCTTGGGGCAGGGGGGCATAGCAGGAAAGGTCATTTAATTGGCGAAATGCCTCAGTGTTATAGTCTTCTTTTTTTTTAGCACGACAACGGATGACCCTTTGTCCGCCGTCATGATTATAATATCTTTGTTTGACGCTAAACGTCAGAGAGCTTGTCTCTCAGAGGGGGAAAGGTTATCTAGTGGCTTACAGGATTCTATGGATTTTTTTATCGGAAATCTTTGTCAGAAGGAGATTGATGAAGATTTCAATTGGGTGGTTCGATGGGAGTGGTTTGGGTTGGTTTTCTGAGGCTGGACGGAATCGGGTAAGTGCTGGGTTAATGTTGGAAGAGTTCGAAGGGGAAGGCTGGGAATTCCAATGGGCGTGCCAGCGTAAATTCCGGCAGAAGTTTAATGTGTCGGTGACGATGTTAACGTGATTGGTTCTCGGGGTGGGGGAGAAGGAGAGGCCTTTACTTAGTAGCGAAAGCTCGCTATTGTCGAGGGGCACGGACGAAAGGTTCACTACTTTGTTTCCGTTTTCGGGTGTGGGGTGCTGGGTCGGGGACACTTTAGGTTGACGCCTGGGGAAAACGGGTTTTTTGCACGGAGGATGTGGCAGGTTGTAAAGGGTTGCTAAATCCGGTTTTGAAAGAAAAAGGGGTAGAGGTTCGGGTGGGAGCGGTGATTGTTTAAGCGGCAGGGAAAGTCCCACGCGGAAGAAAGACTGGGTGAGGGTAGAGAGCTTTTTCAGGAGGAACTCACCTCTTCGAGTGAGATTTCGAAGTGCCGAGGAAAGTACATGATTAAGTGACGGAATCAAATGAGGGGCTGGATTGGATATAATTTTGGCCCTTACCTCTCATTCCCCCACCTCTCCCCCGCACATATCCTCTCCGCTCTTCCCCGGGAACGCCATTCTGAAGACGACAGCCGAGCTGTCGAAACGTCAAATAACATATTGTGAGTGTCCTCTCTTTGTGTCTCTATATTCTAAAAATATACATCTGTATATATATATATATATATATATATATATATATATATACTCGTATATGTACGTATGTAGAATGTACACCAGGATTGTACTAGCAAACAAAGACACAGAAACACAAAAAAGAATCACACATATTCCGAATTTTTGGTGGCGATACCACCTTTCTCTGAGTTCCTTCTCTCTCTTTCTCTCTTTAGGAAGGTGGTATCACCACCGAAAACTTGGAATATGTGTGAGAGTTTCTTTTTTGTGTGTTTCCGTGTTTTTGTTTTTGTTCATTCTTACTTCAAAGCCGAGTGATGGCCAAGGGTTTCTAACAAAAAGTTCATAATTAGAGATGAGTCATGATTCTATTGCATGACCCTGAAACAAAAGCTCAGTGTCTTTCCAACTGTCGGTTGTTGTTACTAATACTGATATTCCATAGGCTGGGCTGGATTTTGAATTAACATATCCTTTAAAACGATGAGAAGGTATATTTCCGCTCGTATATCTTTGCCTCTCCCAAGAATACACAACAAGACATCCTACAATAAACCCATCGTTAATTCCGTTCAAATCCATCGTTTCTGCATAACATCGAGCATGCCTCTCCGTGTTTCTATTCTTTGCTCGCTTGCAAAGCATTTTCTCTTCTGTCAAAGTCTTATATTATACTAATCATAAGACAATGTTTTGACCATCTCGTTCTAAAACACTCCCGAGATACGTTAACTGTTTCGCCTGCTCTAGTTTTTGCCCTCCTATTTTAACGTTTAACTTAGCCTTTCTATTTCTGAAAAACCGCTAAACCTTTGTTTTATTTAAATTTATTCTCAGCTCATATCTATCACACTGAATTTTCAATTTAATCAGCAATGCTTGCAACCCCTTAGCTGACTGGCAAACTAATGATTCGTCATTAGCAAATCTGATTTTATGAATTCCCCTCCGACTTTCATTTATATCTCCAGTTATTCCCATGCTTCTTTTACCGTATCCTCTACATATATGTCGGAAAGCATAGTAGAAAATTGACACCCGTGTCTTACTCCTCTTCATAACATTGCCTATCCGCAATCTCCATCCCCCACTCTCCCCTGAGCAGTTTTCATATGTACTGGTGGCGGACAAGTCTCAAATCTCTCCAATCTACTCCTTTTTTCTGCAAAATGCTCATTAATTCTGACCAATTTAATCTCCAAAACGCCTACTCGAAAAATACGAAACAGGATTATTACATAACTATCCACCCCTATTAGTGGGAACTCTCTATCACTGCAATGGCATCATGTGCGCCACTCCCCTTCATAAACTCAAGATGATTTATTATATTAAATATTTATTTTATTCATCTACAACATCCTAAAAGACGGCGATTGATATGGATGCGCTTCATTTTCGCAGAGGATCAATTTCAATGATCTTGAGGACGAGTACTGTGATGCAGTTTAAAAGGAACCGAGGAAAGGACCCCCTGCCACACACATTTTTGGTGGCTCGCTGGGTATTGATGTAGATGTAGATGACAAATGGGATACTTGCCCATGAGAAAAGTGTAAAACATGGACAAATATGCAATAAGCCGAGATGCTGCTTTACTTGGGAAGAAGTTACATCAGACCATTTGTCAGCCAATATCACTATCACGAATTAATCTGTAGATAGATAGAAATCCCGTAAGTGGAGACGTCTGCCGATGCAACATTTAGGCTTCTTGAAATGCGTATTACCTGTTATGCGGAGGTATTTGTGCGTCAGATTATAGAGTTTTAAAACCTTGAATTTTTGTAATATGAATGAATATATATCTGAATTTCTACTTCTTAGATAGAGTAAATAATCTTCATATTATTAGTCGATTTAGCCCTATCATACTTATGTTTTTAGAATAAACAATTTAGTGTTCGATTAAGTATTTGATGGAGCCTACGTATGCGTATACTTTTTGTTTACTTTTAAGTTAGTTTAAATTGAAACGTTTGCACAGATCTGTAGCTTTTACTGGCTTCGTTTTCCGTTGATTAAGTGTTATTTTTTTAATTGTTTAAATAATAATTTTTATTATATCCTCACAACGCATTTACATTCTTTCCATCATCTTTTTATTAAATATTTGATTAAGTATTTGATTTGATTAAATAATTTTTTCACAATGCCATTTTTTACTTTTTTATTTTTTACCAGCAATCCGAAAATCAAGTATTGCCATGATATGTTGACAGTTCATTCCAAGTAACTTTGCGTAATCAAATATGCAGTTCTTGGGACCTTGGTATAAATTTGCAATTACGATACGCTGACGGATATAGGGAACAAAATCTCAGTGATTTATTGTAGTGACACAATATTACCTTTTGACATGAGGATTGCATTAAAAGGCATTGCCACATCGGCACCATGGTGGTCTTGATCTGTTTTTAATGTCATTGGGTGAAATAAAACACATGCTTTCATGGAAAGTGCCTTTTGATGCCTTATTTTCACAATCTATACATCTCATTTTGCTTTAGAGGGATTAATGATATTATTCAGCATCAAAATAGTTTCTCAAATATTGTAGAATGCGCTTTCTCACACAATGATGGCACGACATAAGTTGTCATACTCTTTGTTTGTTTAAAATATTACGGAACGATTTGCATTATTTCTTCTTTTTAATGAACACTCAGGATGAGAAGGCGAAGATGAAACGCTTATAAGGGACGAAACATATAAGGAGCTTGGTTCGCGATATAAGCGATCTTTTGAGGAGATAAAAATAATTTTTGGCCCTTAAAACACTGAAATCTGTGGAAAATACTTTATTAATTTACCAATTATTAAACAAATGCAAAATACTCATTTCCATCGGTGAATATCTACTAGAAACAATTATTTCAGCTAATAAGTCGTCTCTATAGTAATTTCCCAGTAGTATTCTGTAGTTTTGTTTCAAATAAAGGAAAGATGTGTGAGATTGTGTATAAAAAAACTTGTAAAAGAAATTAATTTTTGAAATTTCAAGTAAAAATTTGTATTTTAATTGGTTTCTTGATAGACGTTTCCCATGCCATGCACTTTCTGTCTGATATATATATATATATATATACATATATATATTTATTTATATATATATATAGTACACATGTGTATGTGTGTTAGTATTTTCAATTTTGTGGTATCAAGTCCTCTCTAGTATTGACTTTTTACTTTTTTTGTAGAAATAATTCTCACCGATGGAATGAAACGAGGCATTGTGGAACGCTGCTCGATTTTGGATCACGTAATAACTTACCCCGACAGTTACTCCACGAATTAAGGTCGGGACGGGCATTTCTTGCCACCTACTGGAGTCTCACAATCCGGCACTCATGTGTGATGACTCGTTCGAGCGACGGCCATTACGTCGCCTCCACGGCCGGATCGAGAACGATTGGTCGACCCGAGTTCCCAAGATTCCCTCTATAGCTCCGCACGCTCGGGCCCTCACGTGGCGTGCACGACCGCTCTCGAACGACCCGCGCGCCATTAAACGCGAGTTGTCCTCGGCGACGCATTCCGCATACGCTGCTAAAATTGTCCGTCCAGCGTGCATTTTAACTACGCCGGTCAGTTCCTCGGGACCCTGCTGAAAGGTCCGCGGTTGGCTCGGCCATTTCAATTCCGAAACACTCGGCCCGGACCAGGAGCATCAGACCGCACACTTTGGTCTCCCTACCCCCCTTTTCGTCCGACCACCGTTCAGCGAAAACACCCTCTGCTCCCCTCCCCTCCAATAGTGTTTGGCACGTAATGGAGATCTACTCCCTGTCAGGGGATGGAGGAAGTAGGACGCGGATAGGTGATGGTGGGTCTCTATTCTCCACGCAGATGGTAATTGATTTGAATCTCCTACCATTTACGTGCCCAAGTGGCGAATACACATTTTGTTATGCTTAATTGCATTAACGCTGCAACTGTCAATTTTAATCATATTACCTCTACGGTCAACGTGGATCATATGCGATTAAATTTTATTGAAAAATTATTATTCGTAATTTAGTATGCTCGATTATTAATTGTTGATCAGTCATAATTTGCTCCTGAAAAGATTATTTATCAGATGACTTTTGGCACTTAATTATTTAGTAATGAAGGAATAAGAAGATTTCGGAACGGATTCGTGGCATCACTACTTGTATCCTACGGTATAGGCAACAATGTAGACACAACTGTTGTGATCAGTTGCCTAGTACAAGGTTTATTCCAAAATGGTAATTGGCTTTGGCTATCTTTTATTTATTTATTTAAGAATATATCGTTGCACTTAGGTAATTGCACTTAGGTGGCAACGGTGAAGTCTGATTAATGATAACCCTTGAAATGAACTGCATACATACACTCACAAGAATGACAATGAACAAACATATATACACGCACTTTCTAATCCAGTTGGGACGCATAATTCGGTTTTTTTTTTCGCGCGAAGACGTTTGGTTGTATGTCAATACAACGATATGTGATTCTCATAGTATATCAACTTGTAAGGCTCCTACTCAGTAAGACTCATTCTACTGAGAGTTTTTATTTTTATCAATTGCCTGCTGGAGAAAGATCTACGAAGAAATCATATGCTGTGGTATTCATTTCATTACCTTTCCAAAAACTAATTACTTGCTAGACTAATACTTCGCTTGATATTTTTATGTTATGTTTCCAATATTTCTTGGGTAGATTACAGCAGTAACACACTCTACATCTACATAATTTCCTGCAAGCAAGCCATTGGGAAGGTTTGTGGCAAGGGTTCATCCACAACAGGCATACATAGCACACGAAAGGGCTAAGTCACACATCGCACATTAGACACGACTACAGAAAATAAATTCGGCTTGCCCTACGCTGCGCGCAATGTAGCTCTTTAACTACTAAACCTGACTAAATACGATACCAGATGCTGGCTGCATATCGTATTCTTGGTGAAGTCTGGTGTCCCAAAGAATTCATAGTTCGATTACTTTATTTTTTGGCTTATTCTGCATATTTACTCTTAATGTTAAGAGCCATTTAAATCAGAGGAATGCTTGGTTTATGGTAGCCAGAACGACATTCGTAGCTATTATATGGAGTATATTGGACGTGGCAAAGAAGTTATGTCCGATACAGATCCGTGCCACCAAAATATAAGTGTTGTAAGGCACCGGCTATTCACCAATTTTGATGTCGATCGACTAGTACAAGGTTCGTTACAAAATGATGATTTTTCCACTTTGGAGCCAAGTTAACAGATAACGTTTCTGGTTTTTTAAATAAAGCTTCCAGTATTAAAAGACTAAACAAACCGACTCATTCGGGGGATGGAAAACATTGGGCAGACTTCCCCATACCTAAGAGGGCCCCCTGATGCTTTTTTGAGACGAAAATACTTTTTATAGATTAATAGAGTTAATTTTACTTCATATTTTAATTTTACGACCCGGTTTAATGGTTCCATAGTTTCATATAAGGATACAAACATGTAGTATCATCATCGGAATGAAAACCGGGTCATAAAATTAAAACATCAAGTGGAATTCATATATTTGTATTTTTCTTTCCGTAATTGATGTTTCACAATGTCAAGCCGGAAACTACAAAGTTTTTTTCACTCTACATATATTGTTTCAACACATTTTTTCCGCATTACTCATTTCTAATTAGAGTTCCGGTATTCCCGGGGTAGAGCATTGGGTTATTTACCAAAGGGTCCGTGTTCAATTCTCGGACCAAAGTCCTCTGGGCACGTTCAGCTGCACCTAAGCTGTGTGATTTTTTGGATACCAGATCTTCCAGGGAAACTATAACCTGCCCAGGAAAAGGAACTCCCCCCCTACGCTGACGTGTGAAATTCACACGCCGTTGAGCTTAGTACTGAGTGAACTCGACCATCTCCTACCAAACTGACCTTAGAGTTGATTACTGTGTTTACGTAATGGTTTATTACTAATCACAGATTCATTTTTTACCATCATACTTGTCCAAGCTTCGGTGTCGTCATATATTATATAATTTGACGCCCAAATTTTTTCGGAGATTTTATTTTTGATACTGCTTACAAAGCAGATGATGGAAATGTTTTCTTTAAACTTTTCTGCGAGAGGCTGAGACGTGAAAAAATATCTGAGTTACGCGGCAGCCTAAGTTTTGCTCACTATTTCACAAACCTGGCATAAGGTATTTTCTGGGAGACCTCACTATCGGTAACCTTATCATTCCTCAAATACCAAAATCAAATACAGAGGTATTTACAACCAATATGAACCATAATTTATAAACATGAATAATATTTGTCCATTTATTTAGCCATACCCATTAATCTACACACAGTTTTGGTATGAATAATACTGTTTTATTAATTGGCTCAGGGTCAGCATCATAACATAGCAACCCGTGACGCATTTCGAAGCTACTTTTTGAATTGTGAATGGATTAGTAAATACAGATATTTACATGAAAAATATACATTAATGGATCTAGGTTTCAACGAATGGTATCATTTCCATTATCTTATTATTATTGAAAATTCCAACTTTATTGTAAAAGGAAGAAAAAGTTAGAAATGTAGATTGAAATAAGAAAAGTCGAATTGTACGATTGTGCGAGAGAAACCAGAAGGGAGAAATTTTGATGCAATACGTTTATTTTATCAAAAAATATTTGTTTAATTTAAATAATAATTCACAAATTGTTTGAATTTTCATTTGTTTATAACATAATTTGAACAATTTGGTGTTTAAAACGTATGATATTCAGTTCGATTTGCTTATGAGAGTCGGAAATTAAATTTATTGAAGCTGTAATATCATTGAATATAACATATAAATATATGGTTTAACAAATATTTTAAGTATATTGGAAGTACATACCGTGCATTTAAAGTATTGATAATTATAAACTAATTAGAATGGAAAAAGAACATGTATACACGCTCAATAAATATGAAGAATGATTTGGAGAAATTATAAGATCGGCCAAAATGATCGCTTCTCTTGGCACTTTTAGGTTTGACAGCATGCATCTTGTACACGAATAAACAGAGAAAAAAATAGTTTCCTAAGTGGATATCAGCCTAGAAAAATTTAAAAGTCACAAAAAACAATAAATTCTATAAGGTATTTTGATAGACTTGAATTCCCCAAACTGTTAACATGCCCGCTCTGGTGCTCCTAATGATAATGTTACATTTTCCTAAAAACCAGAGCAAATTTCAAGGCTCGTGTCCCATTTAACTTTTAAGTAGATTTTAACTCAACCATTGAAGCTTCTAGATTTGAATGTTGACCGATATCATTTCAAAGGAATGCGTCGCAAAGAAAACGCGCTGCGCGGAAGTGAAAGGTGAAATATCTTTCCAGAAACATGCAATCGAAAACTCAGATAATTTGTGTACGATAAGTATTGCTCTTTCTGACTACTCAAAGTAAATTCCAATTGCTCATTTTAAGATGCGAATTCATATTTTATTGAAGATGACGTGCGAGTTCAACGTAAACCACCCAGTCTGAGTTTCACGATGTTAGATGTTATCGCAAGGGAAGTTCACTTTTCCTTCTTTTCTCCGGATTGCTATTGAATAGAATGTTAAATGATAAATGTTAAATGTTAAAGTTTAGAATGCGTTTTCTTTTTTAACCCTTCGACGACAAAGGAGATCGAAGTATTAATTGCTTCAAGTCGAACCTTGCAAAGTTTTTTTTTTAATCGTAATTACTAGTGTTTAATTTCAATTACTCGGTCCGTAATTACTGCAATTATTTTTACTAAAACTGAGTTGTCATGGGATATTTAATCACAACAGTCTCGAATACGGAAATTCACCGCAATCTTATCTTATTTTTATGGCATCCATCCGGGGGAGTTGCGAAATATGGAACATAAATGGGAATACAAGGAATTTCGGCAGGGAAGGCAAGCTCTGCCACTTGTCTGCCACATCTAGCTGTATACCCGGAGAGGACCTCAAGATTATTTGACTTTAAACATCTTTTGCTGGCTTGGAATCTCTTTTGTGGCAAAGTCAGTGAATTAGCACATACGTCATTGATATACAACCGATTGCCTTCGGGCACCAGATTTGTACGATTTCGGAGATGGAGATTAAAATGCATCCCTCCACCGTATCAGGAAACGAAACCTCGCCAGCGAATTAAATGTTTTTTCATTACTTTTGGGGAAAGGAAAGGAGAATAAATTTGGTTTTGTTTTTTGAGTAGGTACACCCTAGGATCGATTTGATTTGTCGTTCACCGGTGCGTAAATACGTGCCGCCACCGTGTCCAGCTAATCAACCTTTTGCGCCTCGCCGGCAGTCCACAGCTGCATGCTCTCATATTGCGGCGAGCAGAAGGCGTGAGGGAGTGCGGCTAAGGTGGGGTGGGGGGCCCATTTGGGTCCAATTCTTTCGCTGCGCTCCCTCCCAACCACATTCTCCTCCTCCGCGCGGCTTCCGTGGCATCTGGGACTCCTCCACTTGCCGCCAACCTTCGAGCTGAGAGCACGGTGATCCCAGAAATGCCTGCGTTTCTCTCTTACGGCATAGTGCTAAAATAAAATGAAAAATGCACGATCGGCAGCTGCTGTGAGTGGAAAGAAGCTTCCTCTCAATTTAAAGTTCTTTCGAATCATGCAAACTAAATTTTTATCCAACAGAATCGTAAGAAATGTAATCAGTTCTGAAGTAAGTTTTCATATTATCAAAAATATTTTTTGTTGGCATGCATTTTATGCAAATGCTGATTACATTATTTATTTTTGCAGATGCCCATTTTTACGTTAAAATAAAAGCTATAGTTAGAACGTAGAGATATTTATCGCGTTAGTGACGGAACAACTATCTCTCCAACTGCTGCATCTGCCGTCATGTTACCTCGCCAACTGACGAAGGAACCCACGATGGAGTGTAATGGGGCAAATTTCGCATTGCCATCAAAATCGCGATCTGCTCAATTAGCCGAGCGAGAAGTTTAAAGCCTTTTAATCCTTTCATGTCCCAATTTCTCAGCGATCAGTATCCCATGTTTCAATGTATGGGCCACAATTCACGCCAAATATAAAGTTAAAACGATGAATTTAGTTGAGTAAATGTAATGTGTATGAAACGGGACTGATCAAAAGTCGATTATACTCGTTCCTTGCTGTGGGAGTGAATTAATTTTCTTTGTACCTGCACAGTGGAATGCCAGAAACTAAAGAAAACCCCCAGAAATTAAATTACCCCCCTGGTTCACTATTTCGTCTAAAAAATATGGAAATTCCTAGCAAGCCTTTTATATTACAAAATGATTGTTCTTATGAGTTTGATTATACTGCCATTTGTAAATGGTATACATACAAAAATTATTAAATTTTAGCCTTCGCTCATTTCTATGTCGAATATTTCCATATTGTTTGCAAGTCATATCAAGAAAGGTTTACGTACACCCTGAGATCCTAGACTTAGAGTGGATGGAGAAATGGGGAGTCAGCCAAATGAGCGCAGTTCTAATTGAGCCGGATCTCTAGATAAACCCCATCTCGACTGAGGATGGGTTTGAGATGAGCTGTGAATGCGGAGTCTAAAGTCATATCTCCAGAGGTGATATTTTAGCAGTTGCTATGGCTATGTCGCGGTACGTAAATAAACTGGAAGCTGAAGCGTATGTGTCGGATAGGAGTAAAATTAACATCGTCGACTGGGGATAATGAAAAGAAGTAGTTGAATTAGATAGTGTCGGAGCAGAGGCAAACATTATTTGCGCAGTTTATGCAATTATTATTTTAGAAATTTTATTTTATGACGTTTATACAATAATTTACACTCTGTGTCAGAGATACGTAGAAAACGACATCGTAAACACGAAGGGACGACTTGTCTCAGCAGTGTGGGTGGGTTCATGTGCTCGTTCATCCTTCGCAATTTGCATAATCTTAACGGCATTCGTTGTGCCACGCCTAGATACGCCATGCCAAGATATATCCCATTTTTCTTCAATAAAAAGACAAAATATAAAACTTTCCTCGAACTCAGCCAACATTGTATGCCGTTGATAGGAATGTGTGTGTGGGTTCAGTGTGTACATGTATTATATTATAGTATACGTTAGCAAATATAATTTATATATAAGGACTATCTATGCAAAAAGGGTTCGTGCCATAACACCCTTTGATACTCATCCTTACGTCGGCTCACGGGGCATTGAGTAGATATAAAGGAGTCCCATGATGTAGGCAAAATTAGGAATGCGTAAAGGAATGTAGGTAAAAAATTAGGAATACGTTAAACACATAGCTTTTTCAACGGAGCAATAGACACTGAAATGTAAATATTCCCATTAAGCATGTATGGAAGATAGACATCTTTGCATATCAAATATTTAAGGTTTTCATAAAGCATGCAAGATAAACCCAGAAGGTGGCTGAGGAAAATGGGTCGGAAAAGGAAAATTTTCCACAAATTCTGGAAAACTCTATAATAATTTCTGGAAAAGGCGGAGACTATCGGATTTTTATCGGAAGTGGCGAATTGGACTAAAACGGTTAGTAAGAAGTTTAACATCAAGGAACAAGGGGGCAATAAAAAGTAGTAAAATGCCAAGTTACCTTATCTATCCAAATAGCCCAATTGCCGTACATAATTCCAAAAAAATTATTACTTAGTATGGCAATTACATTACCTTAATTACATTATTCAAATACAAATAAAGTTTACTAGTAGATATGTGTAGTGTAGACTGAAACGAGGCAAGTGAACTATATTATCAATAGCAAACCTTATCGAAAGAATTAAACGTGTTGCGCTAGTTTCTGGAATCTTTAACGTATCTGTTGAATCGATTAACTACTAAGAAATTGGGGATTGGAGTTGGATAACCAGGTACTCGAAGCTTTGGATTTAATTTTAGCCAAGTGTATAGCTGCAACGTTTTCATATAGGTAATGGACGAGTCACATGGAAAGAGGCAGAAGTACCCGGCCTGACCTAGAGATAGCGGTTGTTGTTTGTAAATGTCACTGTATTAGAAAGAATGTAATCTATAAAGCATATATTCAAGTTCGAAGACGCTACGTTGTTTAGTTTTTGTTTGGCAGCCATCAATAATGAAAGTTTTTAGTGAATTTGTGAAAATGGAGAAAATTGGTCATCATTATGTGATACAATACTTTTATTTGAAAGGCCGCAGTCCAATCCATATAAAAGACTAACTGGGTTCTACTCTGGATGAGTCTGCTCCATCGTTTACAATAGTAAATTATTGGGTAGCAGAGTTTAAACGAGGCCGTACGAGCTGTCAAGACGAGCCAATGCGATATTGGTTGGCCAAATGTGGTGACGACTTCAGAAACGGGGAAGAAAATCCACAAAGTGATACTATATGATCGTCGACTGAAAGTGCGCTAGCTAGCAGACATAGTAGGCATTTCAAAAAGTGCGGGTAATCCCATATTTACTAAAAATTTGGACATGATAAAGCTGTGTGCAAGAATGGTGCCACGTTTGCTCACAGTCAAGAAAAACTAGTGTCGTGAAGATGTTTCAATTGAGTGTTTAGCAAAGTTTCACAGCAACAAAGTAGAATTTTCTCGCCGTTCCATAGCCATGAATGAAACATTGGTCTATTACTTAACACCCGAGACAAAAGAACAATCAAAACAATGGATTTAAAAGGGAGAACCGTCTCAAAAGAAGGTGAAGACCGTTTCATCTGTAGGCAAGGTCATTGCGTCGGTTTTTTGGGATGCACGTGGGATAATTTTCATTGAATTTCTTGAAAAAGGAAAAACGATCAACGGCGAGTAGTATGCAACCTTAATGCAAAGTTTGAGCGAAGAAATCCACCAAAAGCGGCCGCATTTGACTAAAAAGAAAGTGTTGTTTCATCAAGACAAGGCACCAGTTCACAGATCCTTTATTGCAATGGCCAAAATTCATGAAATAAAGTTTGAATTCCTACCTCATGCATCCCATTTGCCAGATTTACTCCCCTCGGATTATTTTCTATTCGCAAACTTGAAAAAATGGCTCTGTGTTCAAAGATTTTCCAACCCTGAAGAAGTGATGTCGGTACTTAATGGCTATTTTGAGGAGAAAGACAGTTCTTATTATAAAAAGGGTATTGAACTTACTGATCATCACTTGGAAAAGTGTTTAGAGCTGGCAGGGGATTGTTGAAAATAAATACATATTTTTCTAAAATTTTTGTTGGTAAAAAAAAAGCCCAGAAATACCCGACCCTTAGTTGGGTCGGGTAATTCTGGGCTTGCCCTCGTACAACTGACTTATCTATTGTAAATTAGTGGCTATCACTATCGGAACGTTTGTTTAGTCATAAACGCTCTGAAAAAAAGTATCATTTTGCATATAAAGATTTATTATATTTGACAATTATGTGGATGGCAGACCATTGTCTTGTTGATTTGCTTGAGAGGCATTGAAAATGTTTATCTTTCCAGTGATACGTTATTTTGTATAATAATGTGGAGAAAATATTAAGTTTTTATAAATTAAGTATATAAAAAATTGTTTTTTGAAATATTTCCTTCCCTAAACTTCTCCATTTCGGTTGTCAGATTCAGTATTTTATTGCAATATGCCCATTTATTTACGCATCCATTGATTTTGATAGTGTTTACTTCATTTACTTGACGCCCTTGGGGATCAATTACTCAAGCTATCCATCTGAATGCCTGGACTTCTTTGTGTATTTTGTCGCAGATACCAAGTGAAATACAGTAGTGGCCTAACTATTTCCTGAGAGGTTGATCCAGTTTAAATATTTTTTTTGATTATTCAAATCTTTCCAGTGTATTAATCTTTGGTCGAAAAAAGTACATTTTCCTTTCTCCACTGAATATCCGGGAACTTCTAAAACTGGGATCCCAAGAGCAATATTTACCCAGAACTCACAGGATTATTCAACCCTTCGGACAAACTTCATCCCTCAACTCCCATCCCTTTCGGTTCGGGAGATTTGTTATTCACACAGAGGGAGATGACTGAGGAATTAAAACCATAAGGCATTTTGTATGATATTGATCGTCAATGTTAGTTAACATTGAAATAACTTAAGAGCTTGGCCGTAAGTGAAGCATATTGTGACTCAATATTTTAGAGAGACATGTACAGGGGCTGCGTTTTACATATTGACCTTATTGCTAGAACATTTCTTGCCCTTTTTTGCACTACTTTTTAGTATTTCATATTTTAACCATTAATTCTGCCTTTGTGCTGGTAAAGTTTTGGTTTACGTATGCAAACATAAAGAGCAACGACATCCCTACTAGGAAAGACATACATGGATATATGCGACAGAAGAACAGGCATTCCACTCTATAGGTAAATGTCTTTGAATGCAATCGGGGAAAATAAATCCTTTACGAAGGGGAATCGTAAAATTTTGATAATTTCAATCGAGATAGAAATTAAATTAATTTTGCAATTCTGGCATAATGGCAATTATGACTTCTCTTCACAGTCTCCTTCCGGAGTTATATTTTTTCCCCACGTTTCTTGAACTTTCAAAAGCCGTATTTTGAGAACTCGGCAGATTACGCCAAACACTATTGTTCCTATCTCTTGAATGACGTCATTTGTGTTGCCAAATGTCCGGTCCTGAAATGTATTCTTGGGTTCTGGAAATACGGAAATAATGTCGGGGACGAGAATTGGGCGTAAACGACAACATTTCAAAGCTGCATCCCTTTAATTGCCGATCGCTTCTGAAGTGAAGTCGTGGAATCCAGCGCGCTGACACTTTTGAAACGCACAGTATTTCTTCGTGAAGGATCTGGAATCCATCACATTCATGATCATTTTCATGGTGGCTCTTCGCTCTAATAGGGATATAGTTTCCTCCACTTTCTTCACTGTGGCGGTGTCGTCCATGAGTGATCGTCTTCGACTTCTTGGATCATCTGTGAGGAACTTAAGGCCAGTTTGAAAATTTCATTTGCACCTAACAAATGTGTCTTATAAAGTGCTATTGTTTCCAAAACCAGCCATAATTTCTTCGTGAATATTCCGGGAACCTTTCAAATCGATGAAATTAATCTCACTGCGAGCCTCTATCTTCTCCAAACTGCGAGTTTCTTCAATATATGATTTCTTGAAACAAAAAAATCACACTTGCTGGTCAGAGCGAAGGACCCAAACGGCTTAAAGACCCAGGGCATATACCAAGTCCCGTGTGCCTGCGGGGAGGTCTACATTGGAGAGACAGGGCGGACCATGGAGACGAGGTCAAAGGAACATAAAAGACATTTACGACTAGGGCGGGTGGAAAAATCAGCCATCGCCGAACACAGCATCGGGATGGACCACTCAATTGATTTCAACGGGACCAAGCTACTTGCCCGCGCCGGTGGTTACTGGGACCGCATTATCAAGGAATCCATTGAAATTAAAATGGCAGGACGGAATTTCAACAGGGATTCCGGCTATTCCCTCAGCCACACCTGGAAACCTGTGCTAATGGAGGTGAGAAGAGAGAGGAGTAAAGCACAACGACCCGGCGACCAATCAGGGGGCTCCCCTTCGTCGGACCAATTGGAAGTCACCTGAATCCGAGCGCGCATGCATGTGAGGCGGCCAAAAACCGAGTGGCAATCATCATCCCTGAAGACGATGCACGAGTCGGGCATCGAAACGTCGGCCAACATGGAACCCCTGACCCGGTGGAAGACCCGAAAAAACTTCATCAAAAAAAATCACCATTAATAGCTCTAATTTACAAAAATATGTATATAAGGATTAATTAATATTCAGGATAAATTTTCTCGGGATCTCTCGGTTTGTTCTTAGTAATAATTGCTTCAAAACGATACCCTCACGTCTTTTTGGTAATCTCCCGGTCAAGTCAGGCTTTGGATAGACTGATATTGTCAAATATCAAGTCCATTTTTACATATCTTAGTAAAAGACAACATGACATCCGAGACAAAATAAATTCCTTTTCCAACCCCTTCCTAGCCTGTCGAATGTTCTTCCCTCTAACACAATCTTCAACGTCCCAGATTCATTCAAAATTCTCTGCATCCATCATCCTTCCTGCGTAATTTGGATTCCTGCCAACAAATTCCCTTTCCTTTTTTGAAATGGAAACTAACGCTGATCTGTAGAAATCTTCTGGCCAGGTTCTTTCCTCTTAGTTGTAACAAATCAGTCTTTCAAAGTCCTTCCTCAACGTTTTCCTAAAACTTTAAGTAGTTCTGCGGGAATATTATTTACACTCACACGGTTCAATTTAATGTCAATACCCTTAATGCCATTCCAATCTAGCAGTCTTAGCATCAATTATGACTGCTTGATTGGAAAATCACTAATAGAAAAACATGGACTTAGCTATCCACAACTGCGTCATGTTTTCATTCTATATTTTAATATACTTGCTTAATGATACACCATATAGACCTTTATGCATTTTTCCTTACCGTATAAGTAGAATCTTAAAAATTCTCCTGGTTTAGTTAATACGAGTAACACTCCTGACTCATCTTTGATTCTTGCACAGATTTTTTCTTCTTACTTATAGTATATATATATATATATATATATATATATATATATATATATATATATATATATATATATATATATATATATACACTATATATATACCCAAATATATAATATATTATTTATTTATTCACGAAAGTGAATGTACGATGTAGAATCACAGGAGTGAAAAAGTCATCAAAAAATGAAAAAAACAAAAAGGGGCATTCAGCATTTTGTTTTATGAATGCTCCAGTGACGGGGCCACTTTTAACAACGAAAAGTATAAGATTGAGGGGTGTGATTATTGTTTACGAGGATGTTGAGAGGCTTCTTGTAACCCTTCTTCCCTATTATCCCTCTTCATCAGTTCCCAAGCATGCCACCCTCCACAATTTTCCTTTAATGACTGCTTCAGCGTAATAATATATCAATATGAATGCTGAATGCTTGTGTGTGTGTATATACATACATATATATATATATATATATATATATATATATATATATATGTGCATATATGTGCTCTATATTAGGAATTGTCGACGACGTCGAATGGAACAAGATGTCCAAGGTACCAGAAGCGCTTGGATTGGAATAAAACGACAGAAGAATCATCCATGACCTCCACAAGAATCAGGTTACAACAATGAAAACAAAAAATGGAAGAAAAATAGGAGCCAAAATAAGCACAGGAATAAGACAAGGATGCAACCTGTCGCCAGTAATATTCAATATATACCTGGAAGGGGCAATAAAAGAAACACAAGAATTGGGCATTAAAGGAGTCAAGGTGAATGGAGAAAAAATCAGCATGCTCCGGTTTGCAGATGACATGGCAGTAGGGGAGGAAATGCAAGAGTACCTGCAAGCAACTCTAAGTGTTTTGAATCAAGTACTGGGGGAATATAATATGAACATCAACAAGAAGAAAACTAAAATCCTTCTGTACGAAAGAGAGAAGCTGAATATCACAATTCGAGGGGTGAAAATAGAACAAGTGGTAACCCTCATCTACCTGGGCAGAAGCATAACATGGGGTGGAAGAAGTTCGACCGACATGAAGCGAAGAATAGCTCAAGCAAAGAAGGCGTTCTTTGAGAAGAGAGAACTATTATTTTCAAAGAGCATAGGACTGAAAACAAGGAAGTAGTTCATCAAAAACGTTCGTGTGGAGCATAGCACTCTACGGATCGGAGGCATGTAATATTGGAAAAAAAGAACCAACGAAGAATAGAAGCATTTAATACATGGTGCTGCGGGAGAATACTGAAGATTAAATGGACATATAAATTAAGAAACGAAGAAGTATACAGAAGAGCAGAAGAGGGAACGACCGTATGGAGAGCTCTACGGCAAAGAAGAAATAAATGGATTGGACATACCTTGAGGCACAATGGATTAGTTAGAACCATAATAGGAGAAAAGTTAAAGGAAAGATCCCGCGAGGAAGGCCAAGAGACAAGTGCATGGGGCAAATTAAGAAAAGCGTCAAACAGAGAAGGTATCAGGGATTGAGGGGATTGACATGAAATATAGTAGGACGGAGGGCTGCAGCAAACCATTCCTAGAACTGAAATACTGCTGATGTGATATATATATATATAGTAGGAGATAGGTTGTCGGTGATATATATGTATGTATGTATACATATATATATATATATATATATATATGTGTATAAATATGTGTGTGTATATATATATATATATATATATATATATATATATATATATATAACACTTTTTGAAAGTCTCACGGACGTGAATAATAATGTATAACACTTAGCACTAGTCCCTTGATAATTTACTTTCAAGTCTACACTGTTCCCTCCTCAAACGAGGTTATCCCGAATCCCTCCTGAACAAAAGAATCCGAAAACATGCGTACACTCCCAAACCTTCCTCCACCGCGGAACCCCACCCTCTCTCAATTTGCACAACATACTTCCCGGGCTTAGAATTTCTACGATCAATCCTAAAAGACCTCTACCCTATCCTAAAAAATCATAAAGCCACCGCCAACCTTTTTCCCAAATGTCCCTCAGTTACTTTCAAACGCCCCGCCAACCTATCCGATCTCCTCAAATCAACCAATCCAATCCTTAAATCCCCAACCCGACCTAAAACCACTCCAACGCCATGCAATAAACCCAGATGCAAAACATGCCCTATTTTCAAAATCAAAATCCCATCCCTCTCCCACCCGCTTTTTAACTCTCTCCCACCAATTCCCTCCTCTACTTGCACATCTAGCAATGTAGTGTACCTTCTGAAGTGCCAACCTTGCCCTGCCTATTATATTGGGCAGTGCACCACACCCCTAAATATCAGAATCAACAACCACCGAGCCTCATGCAAAAACTCTTCCTTAATTGATATGCTCCCTATCCCCAAACACGCCTCCGAACACAACACTCCCTTTGATAAATGCTATAGTGTATCCATCTTAGCATCCCTCCCACCCTCTGATCCTCCACTGAAACTGAAAACATTAGAGCAATCCTTCATCTGGCTCTTGGAGTCCTGGAATTGGCCAGGAATCAACATTAGGCACTAATTACCCTGATCCAATTATATTTTCATCCCCCTTCCACCCCCATCATCTTCTACATTTTCCCCACCTTTCTAACGCTGCCCCTCCAAACCCGTCCCTTCGGAATTCTCTCCCCACCTTCCCCTTCCATCCATCGCTCCAGCCCTCGTATTCCCTTCAGTTCTGGCCCTCTCTCCCTTGATAAAGGTGGTCACGACCACCGAAAATTAGAAAAATAGTGAGTCTCTTTTTTTGTGTGTTTCTGTGTTTTTGTCTGTGTCCACTAGTGCTAAGTGTTATACATTTTATATATATATATATATATATATATCTATACTACCTTGATCAAAAAGTTCCCGGAATAACCACCGTGTGGCGCTCCCATCGTTCCGATTTGAGTTCTGTTTTTTTTTTGTTAAATTGGTACATCTGTTGTTGATATTCCCTTTAAATCTTAGTGTCATAACTTGACATTTGCAAAAGTTACGTAGCCAAGAGTACATCTATCTCTGTGTGTGTTGGCGATTTTTTACAATTGCAGAAATGGATTTAAATTTGCAACAACGAACTTGTATTAAATTTTGCGTAAAAAACGGATTTAGTGGCGCACGGACGTTGGAAATGTTGGAAAAGTGTTTCGGCAACGATTCTCTAAAAAAAACGGTCGTTTACCAGTGGCACGAGCGGTTCAGAAGTGGTCGTGAGTCAATCGAAGATGATGAACGCAGTGGCAGACCATCGACATCGAAAGTCGGTGAAAAAATTGATAAAGTAAAAGAAATGTTGGTCAATAACCGCAAATTAACCATCAGAGAAATAGCGGAGGACTTGAACATTGCCTATGGATCCGCCCAAGACATTGTGGTTAATGATTTGGGTTTCCGTCGTGTAGCATGCCAAAAGACCTCAATTTCATGCAAAAAAGAGACCGTGTTGACGTCGCAAAAGACATGATTTGCGAGGCTGAATCCGATCCCACATTCATCAAAAGGATCATTACTGGAGACGAGACGTGGGTTTATGAGTACGACACGCAATCCAGACATCAGGCAAGTGAATGGCGTTCACCAAATGAGCCGAGACCAAAAAAACCACGTCGTTTTCAGTCAAAAAAGAAGGCAATGCTGACGGTTTTCATGGATTACAACGGTGTAGTGCATCATGAATTTTTGCCAGAAGGCCAGACAGTAAACAAAGAGTATTATTTGGGCGTTATGAGACGTTTGCGTGAAGCAATTCGCCGAAAGAGACCAGAAATGTGGGCAGAAAACTCGTGGATTTTGCACCATGATAACGCACCGTCGCACAGTGCTATAATTATTCGTAATTTTTTGACGAAAAATGCAACAAATACCATCCAACAGCCACCGAATTCACCTGATTTGGCTCCCTGTGACTTCTTTCTGTTCAATCGAGTTAAAAAACCATTACGGGGAACGCGTTTTAGCAGCCGAGAGGAAGTAATGGAAAAATCGCAGGAAGCACTGATGGACCTACCGAAAACCGAATATAAAAAATGTTTCGAGGATTGGATCAAGCGCTGGCATAAGTGTGTTGCAGTCGATGGGGATTACTTTGAAGGGGACAATATAGATTTAGATGAATAAACTTGTATTTTTAATTTTCTGAATAAATTCCGGGAAATTTTTGATCAAGGTAGTATATATATATATATATATATATTTGTATATATATGTATATATATATGTATATATATATATATATAACACCTACACGCATTCATATTCAAATAAGAAAATCGCTCAACGGTAAAAGTATATTCTCAATGATTTAGGGTACGGAAATGTATAGAAAACAGAGAACACAATTGGACGAGCGCTAGACTAGTGGGAAATTGGAAGAATAAATATGACAAGGAGACTTCCTGCTTTTATACGATATAATTCCTACTCCTCTCGCTTTTTTAGTGTGAGAAGCAGCATCCCTATTTCCAGTAACTAAGCTCATTTCATTTACTCTAGAGACTATGCCTTACTCTTCAATAATTCTATGGAAACCATAGCGTCACCTAAGAAGTGTAAATTGTTATAGAAAATAGGTATCCCTAAAATAGCATAGTCGAATGAGGCTTAAAATATTCTCAAGATAAGGCATAATTTAAATAACGGGCGTTTATTGGCATCTTTAGAAAATGCGGGGAAAAGAAATCGTTGAAAGAGGGAAGTATAAAGGAGTTTTGGGGAGAGAGAACTATTTAGGCGAGTATATAAGAGACTAATTGAAGTAAGTAATTACCCGAAATAACCTTAAGTAAGTCTTTTTACTTTTCCTACACCTGAAATAAAAGGCATGGAGGATATGTATATAAGCAACACGGAGTACCGGTACTAATGCGCTAATATGAGTGAAAACCACAGACGACTTCGTAATTCGGTCACATGGGGTAAATTGTTGGAGTACGATCCCTGCACTCATGTGAATGGCTGTGAGAGAGACGCGGGAACGAGAATTATTTTCTTTAATTTGATTTGCAGTCCGTCAGCCAGGCAGACAGCCAGCAGCAAGCCGTCCCTGGCATCTGCTAACGATGCGAGGGATTTTTCACAATCCAAGAGTGGATCGCTTCGTTATAATTACTCTGTACACCCATCGGATGGCTTAGGTAAACTTTTTCAACCCTTTTCTCTATGGGGTGAAAATATTAACGAAAGAGACACACTGCTGAGGGCGTGGAACTTGGGGAGTAGGTCACCTGCGATTGTGCGTCGGTTGGATGCTCAACAAAGGGAGTCGTGTTTAATTGGCGAGGCAGCAACCCTGCAACTGAAGCTATGCCATTAACGAGACCAGGTAATTTATTTAATTTCGAGAAGAAATTAACGAAAAAAGAGAAAATATTAAGTTTTTTGTTCCATTTAATACTTTTTAGCTTATGAAACAGATGAAGTTTATACACCTATATAAACTTGTGTATGCGTACATATATATATATATATATATATATATATGTATATATATAACATATATATATATGTATATATAGATAACATATATATATTTATATGTATATATAATATAATACGCATATACATATACACACACACACACACACACACATATATATATATATATATATATATATAACATATATAACTCGTATGTAGTAATGTAAAACCACACGACGAACCACGGGGGGAATTGCGGTAATGAGTATTACGTATAGGATGGGTGATGAGAAAAGAGAGAAGAGCCACCTGTAGTACCGGGAAAGAAAGGATATGATGAAAACGAAATAATAGTTCCACAGTTTGCAACGTTATATTGCAATGATGGAATATAACGTTGACAAGACGGAAGAGTTGTTTGATTATGGTAAGGGAGCAGAAGAAGAATATAATTTGAAATAATAAGAGGAGGTACGATGAAAGAAAAAATAAGTTTTCAAAACCACATATTAAGTAATAGAGGTCTGGTCGGTTGAGGTCATGGAAGTTATTCAATTGAATGCACATTAAAAATAATTCAATTTGCATGAGTATTTAGAATCAAATATGTTACGTTCTATGATAAGCTGGGATAATATCAATAGAGATTAAAACTGACTTCTCGCAGAGAGATACTCAAATTGATTATAGTAAAAAAGGCTACTGGAATGCAGAGGTATTGAAGGGACTCGAGCTGACAACAGCAATTCAATGGACGATGGAGGAGTAAACCAGAAGTTATTAGCGATACAAAGTCAATAGGGTTTCAATGATAAAATATGAAGAATATGCTATTATTAGCTGGGAAGATAGCGGTAGTTCTGAGAGACTCAGGTTAAGGAGACTATGAGTCACAAATACTGTAGTACTGTCCGTGACAGACGAGAGAAGCGAGCACAAAAATTTAAGAAATGAGACAGGGGGAGAGTATTAAAAATTCATCATAAATCAAATTAGGCGAATGGCAAAAGTTGCGAGATACGAATGTGAACCGAAATGGCTGATCTATGGTCCAAGGATCTTTTTGAGCATGAAAATATAGTATAGATGATTTGTGAGTATTTGAAATATTATGGCAGTAGAAAAAAAGTAAAGGAGAAAAAGTAAATAGAATAACGTGAATGTATCTAGAAAAGAAACATCAAATATAGACTTCCGTTCAATTTTACACTGCCTCTACTCTCCCTACTTTTTCCCCTGCATCCCTATTTCCCTCTTCTCTTCTTGTTCCTCCTTTACGTTCCTCCTCTTCACTTCCCTCTCCTCTTTGCTCTAATGTAGTTGAATCATCGGTTAGATTATTCATAATTTTAAATTTCAATTGCATTGCCTTAATAAAAATATTCAATACTAAACAGTAGAGATGACATATTCAAACCTCTAACGACACGATTGTTATAACAAATTGTATGGCTCACTTTGGAAAAAGTGGAAAACTAGAGGGAATATATTAATCGACCCCGAAGATAGAAACCCAGCGGTTGCGTGAGGCTTTCTTCGATACTGCATGGTCGATTCGCTTAGCGCCCCCAGCGTCGGATGATGGTCTCTCCGCCCGGCAATGTGAACACGAGGGAATCAGAAACAGCATCGAAAATAACCTGCCGCGGTCCGAAAAGGAACTCCTCGTCCATCCGATCGCGTGCTCATTGCAGGTGAGGATGGGAGAGGTTTACGGGAGTGAGTCGTCGACTCAGCGGGATATGGAACGATTTTCGAGCCCTGAAACCATTCAGCACTGGGTGACGCGCTACTCACACCGAGAAAGAAGTGAGTGAGATCAAAGGAAATGAAAAAAGTCGGATGCGTTTGGATGGATAAAAGATTAATGAGTTCGGTTTTGCGAACGATATATTTCTTTGGCAAGAATATATTCTGGAGAGAATGAAAGGCCGTCTATGGGAAAATGAAAAGAAAGAAATGAAAAATGTAGTCTGAATTATTAATGAAGTGGGCATACATTATGGGGGTTTTCCATACGTCACTCCCATGACTTTTTTATGTTTCTCCAGAAAGGGATCTGGTAAAAAAGTTCAAAATCCTCTTCAAATGCATTACCATTCCGCATAAAATATGTAATGTATACGTACGTGCGACTTGGACGACTAGTCACAATAATATTCGTATTTTTTATTATTAACAGACTTAATATAGGCTTTTTTGGGAATTGGAAAAACATTACCAATTGTCGTGATGCTATTGGGCAAATATTAATGCTAAGCTTTAGTTTTCATTATATAAAATACTCAATCTAACCACGAAACACTTTAAAAGCACCAACTCCACATTTTTTGTACTTATCTTCACATTGTCATAAATGACTATTTTCATGTCATCTTGTCCTCATTCAGCTAACATTCCTTCATTACATCAGAGTTTTCAGCACCCCGCTGCCATTTGGAATACCATACTAATCTCCATCCTCTTTCCCTTTTCTCATTAGATTTCTCGTAATAACCTTGTCTCTTGTTCTGCCATACCCAGAACGTTCTCACCTGTCTTTAATTCCATATATTTTGCTTTTCCCGTCATCTTATATACTCTTATCTCATACGCCACCAATCCACACTTAAATCTTTTGTCAGCAATGACTATGTTTTGGGAACGGAAGATTCCGCAGTAAAAGTTTTCGTTGATTTTTCTTTAACTATTTCTTATGTGCCAACCATAAATCATCTTTTAATGGATGCTTTTTTCTCTTTTCCCTCGTTTTTATGTAATTATTTCCAAAAATTATCAAAAAAACAGCGATGCATTGAACATGATCTAATGTATTCACTAATATTATATCCAAGCCGTTTTATTAACTATTCAATTGATCTCGTGTGCTAGGATAAACCTTTAGAAAAAACTCCCAAAGACAACTAACCGAACACAAGAATCAATATAAAGTCAATGTATTTTATCAATTAACCCACCGGTTTACTGTTTTTGTTAATGCTGTGGAAATTTTTATGAATAAAATTTGCAGAAGTTTATATAAAAATATTTGTTGATATCAGATTATGCAGGTGTAAATTAATTGGTATTTGTTATTATTTCCTTTGCTAACAAACGGTATATTATCCAGCATAGAAAAAATATATTTTGAATAACAAACCCTAAAAAACACCTCCGAAGATATACCTACGGTTCCTTCGGAAGATTCTAAGCATTAGAGAGTAAAGCTAAAAGCATTCCGCCATGAATGGGTAGTGCTAAGCTTAGCATTTGAAGTAGAAAATTTTCCATTCGATTGGAATAAAAAGCAGGAAAGGGATGCAGCCATGACGTAATAAACGAAAGGAAGATTTGAAGAAGAGTTGAAAAATTAATTTTTTTGGATTGCTAAGAACCGCACACTCAGTCACTTAGATCATGAAACTTCCCACCCCGCAATTACACCACCCTATTGTTCCGAGCGAGTGGCGCCCGGCGTCAGTCTCTGCCGAAGTGACGAAGGAGACCGTAATGATTCCTGCCGCAATTTTGATCGCAATTTGGACTTCTTTCACCGAGTGACTGCGATTTCAATGCGACCAAAGAGGTGGAGGCTTCTATCGCACACAAAAGGACGGCAAGTTCCGAATACCCAGAGTTCTTTGCTCGCCTGTCCTCGCCTCGCTCCGCATCCATTATACCCCTCAGCTATGGCTTTTTTCTCCCCCACCCCCAACCACTGCGGGATCGAGCGAGCGAGGATTCAATATTAGCACTGGTGGTGGCGTAGTCTCGGTGGCCATTGTGGAGGGGGCACTCCCTCTGTTCGTGTGGTCATTTGCGCCATTAGGGATGGGTGGATAAGTGAAGAGCGAAGAGAGCAGGGATAAGGACGACGAATGGAGGGAATCTCGGGATTTGATTTTATCCAGAGAATGGCGCTGGGGGAGTTCCACAGGTTGATGGCGCTTTGGACGGGGGAGAAGGGCGGAGAGGAATAATGCAATCCACTGTGCGCGACGACCGAGCAGGACTGCCGACATTCCGCCGAAAAACTCCGCTCCCAACTGCCCCGGGTATCGACGTTTTTTTCCGCCCGAATGATATTGTACACATTTGTAAAGAAAGAAATAATTTAATGCAATCCGATCTCAAACGAGTTTTAGTCATGATATTGTTCCCTGTATTATCTTTCCTTGCATGGAAAGTTTATTAGACGAGGATTGGCGGAAATATATGTGTGTATATTTCCCTAGCCGCTGATATATATATATATATATATATGTGTGTGTGTGTGTGTGTGTGTGTATATATATATATATATATATATATATATATATATATATATATATATATATATATATATATATATATATATATATATATATATATATCAGCGGCTAGGGAAATATACACACATATACTACCATGATCAAAAAGTTCCCGGAATAACCACCGTGTGGCGCTCCCATCGTTCCGATTTGAGTTCTGTTTTTTTTGTTAAATTGGTACATCTGTTGTTGATATTCCCTTTAAATCTTAGTGTCATAACTTGACATTTGCAAAAGTTACGGTCGGTTTTCGGTATGTCCATCAGTGCTTCCTGCGATTTTTCCATTACTTCCTCTCGGCTGCTAAAACGCGTTCCCCGTAATGGTTTTTTAACTCGATTGAACAGAAAGAAGTCACAGGGAGCCAAATCAGGTGAATTCGGTGGCTGTTGGATGGTATTTGTTGCATTTTTCGTCAAAAAATTACGAATAATGATAGCACTGTGCGACGGTGCGTTATCATGGTGCAAAATCCACGAGTTTCCTGCCCACATTTCTGGTCTCTTTCGGCGAATTGCTTCACGCAAACGTCTCATAACGCCCAAATAATACTCTTTGTTTACTGTCCGGCCTTCTGGCAAAAATTCATGATGCACTACACCGTTGTAATCCATGAAAACCGTCAGCATTGCCTTCTTTTTTGACTGAAAACGACGTGGTTTTTTTGGTCTCGGCTCATTTGGTGAACGCCATTCACTTGCCTGATGTCTGGATTGCGTGTCGTACTCATAAACCCACATCTCGTCTCCAGTAATGATCCTTTTGATGAATGTGGGATCGGGTTCAGCCTCGCAAATCATGTCTTTTGCGACGTCAACACGGTCTCTTTTTTGCATGAAATTGAGGTCTTTTGGAACCAACTTTGCTGCTACACGACGGAAACCCAAATCATTAACCACAATGTCTTGGGCGGATCCATAGGCAATGTTCAAGTCCTCCGCTATTTCTCTGATGGTTAATTTGCGGTTATTGACCAACATTTCTTTTACTTTATCAATTTTTTCACCGACTTTCGATGTCGATGGTCTGCCACTGCGTTCATCATCTTCGATTGACTCACGACCACTTCTGAACCGCTCGTGCCACTGGTAAACGACCGTTTTTTTTAGAGAATCGTTGCCGAAACACTTTTCCAACATTTCCAACGTCCGTGCGCCACTAAATCCGTTTTTTACGCAAAATTTAATACAAGTTCGTTGTTGCAAATTTAAATCCATTTCTGAAATTGTAAAAAATCGCCAACACACACGGAGATAGATGTACTCTTGGCTACGTAACTTTTGCAAATGTCAAGTTATGACACTAAGATTTAAAGGGAATATCAACAACAGATGTACTAATTTAACAAAAAAAACAGAACTCAAATCGGAACGATGGGAGCACCACACGGTGGTTATTCCGGGAACTTTTTGATCAAGGTAGTATTTCCGCCAATCCTGTATATATATATCCCCCTGTTCTCTTCACTGTCTACTTATCCACCACAATAAAATAATGTCCGCTATATATAATTGTTATTTATATATTAATAGCATAAATTCTATTCTAGTGAGATTGAGTTTAGGGTGACATTTACAACTTAAATCCTGGCCATATCTCTTGGGCCACAGGTTTTGAAGTGTTGAGTGTGTATATAGTTATGTGAATGCACAAGATATAAAATTAAGTTTAAAAACTAATTCATTGCCAAGTGCATACCTTTGTAAACCGATAGGTTGAAAATAAATTATTATTATTAGGTATTCTACAATACCGCTATCCTATTCCTACCCTTTCGTTCAATATCGCTATCCTATTCCTACCCTTTCTCCGTTCGTCTAATATTCTCATATCTATCACCATTTTCAACATCCGACTGCCGATCAATATGCCCTTCATCCCTTTTTCCTCCCTCCTTATGATTCCTCCCGGACAATCCCCTCTCCTCCCCCACCATAATTTTTACCAACTTTTTAATTTGTTTTTCTTTCTGCCCGTTTCACCTTCTTCATCCTTCTCTACACACATGTTTCAAAAGCCTCCAATCTACGTCTATTTTCCTACTTCAGTGACCATGTTTCCGCGCCGCATATTACTGCGCTCCGTATCAAAGTTCTGATGAACGAGCCTTTTCTTAAGATCCTTACATCCCTGTCATCAATTCCCTCCTTTTGTGATAGATTTTTTGCTTAGCGCAATATCTCTATGTCCCTAATACTTTGACCATTTTGGTCCAAAATACTTCCAAATTACGAAGTCTATCCCACCTGCTCTAGTTTTTGAACTCTATTTTAATTTTAACTTGAGCCTGTGTCTTTCTGGGACATCGAATAACCTTTATTTAATTTCTAATGGTTCTCATCTCATATGTATCGCTCTGAATTTCCAATTCACTCAGCAATACTTGCAACACCTTGGCTGACTGACAAACTAGAGATCGATCATCAGCAAACCTAACTGATTTTACGAATTCCCCGCCGACTTTCATTCCTAACTCCAATCCTCCCCATGCCTCTTTAATCATTTCCTCCACATATACGTTGAATAGCACAGTGATAATGGACAACCCTGCCTTACTCCTCTTTCTAACACTCCATTCGTACTCTCCGTATCCTACTCGCACCTGAGCTGTCTGAGTAATGCACAGATTACGGAATCGTCTCCTATCCCTCTGAAATACTCCTATTTCCTACAATATATTAATTAATTTGTTCCAATTCACTCTATCAAACGTATTTAAAAATCTAACGTACAGGCAAATGTGTACGGTCTGATTATATCCTATGCTCCTCTCTA
The DNA here is from genome assembly GCF_022747635.1 of Hetaerina americana. NCBI lineage: Eukaryota > Metazoa > Arthropoda > Insecta > Odonata > Calopterygidae > Hetaerina > Hetaerina americana. The sequence continues at coordinate 105,575,775 of NW_027286069.1, read as the reverse complement.
CTAGGGGTCGCATTACTGCCGTGGTGTCACTCCTGCGTTTTCCCAATCCTAAAATCAATCTTATTATCCCATAATTAATCATTCGCAATACACTCTATTGTCTTGTTGATTTTAACCACTTTAATTGCACGCAAATTCAAAACTTATTGTTCCGTAGTCGTCACATGATTTAGCCATTTATCTCTTTTTTGTAGTAGGAATTGACACTGACCTAACAAACCTCCTGCCAAAATTCCTTCGTCATAGACGCTACGAATTAGTCCATAAAAACCCCTTCTCCCTAATTTTTTCAAACCTTCATGTAGTTTTGCAGGAATGTGGTCTACCTCCACGGTCTTATTTGTTTTAATTTGCCTTACTGCCCATTCTATCTCATCGTCGAGTATGCCTGGACCTAAGCTATCTCTACCTACGTAATGCCGTGAGCGATACTGTGACGATAGTGACCGTTTTGCTTGTGGTGTTCTTCAATGAAAAATGTCAACTTGATCTTCGTAACTGCCTTTCATCATAGCAGCTGCTAAATTCTTCGGGAAATCATGAATTGATTTGAAATTTACAGTTGGAGGAAGGATGTGGCTGTTTGTGACATTTAAGAGCACGCTGTTTCGGTTTAGAAAATATTTCCGACGTGATTCAATATAGGCCCATCGTAAATGATCAATCTCTCCCATGACCTGAACACTTGGTTAACTCTCAGCGAAGAGGAAAGTATGCGAGCGTAGTGGTTCGTAAATCCTCAAAAGGATGTGTGGTTTTAGTTTTGAGGGACACTTTCTTTATGATTTAGGTTTTATGAAAGACCGTTGGAAAAATAATGTCTTTTCCAGGTGGAGGGTTTATTTACGGTCAATGATCACGCGACGGAAGATGAAAACGACCAAATTTTTTTCAAATTTTGGAAACTAACATAACACAACTCCTTACGCTATCATGACTCATTTGAGTTACGGCTTGCAGGATCTACGATTACAAAGCAATTACGTTATGGGAAGTGATTTGGTAGGAGAAAATAATCACGCATTTGGGATAATATTTGCTTATATTTCTAATACATTTTGAAAATTTTCCCGGTCATTAATCCCTGGTTGCATTTCTTTTGAAAACATTTGGTTTTTTTTTCAAGTAGGTCCACGGAGTAAATGTCTCATCGTTGTTTTTCAGATATTTGAGATGAGGCGCATAAGGAAAAGAATGACCAAGAGTATCGGGCATTACTTTGAGTCATAATGGATTGGTTAGGAGTAGGATGGGAGGAAACAAAAAGGGAAAGTCGCTCCGGGAGCAAGTGCAAAGGGAATGATGACGTGTGGGTCGGATAGAGTAGGAGGCAAGGCGGGAGAGGTCTCGGTGCATGCCAATGTTGGATCGGGAAGAATGGCGGGCTGCAGTTACACTCTCCAAATTGAAACTCTTACTTATGTGAATGGATGCTGGAATGCTTTTTGAAACATGCAGAAGCCATGGGAAAAGGAGAGGAGGTTCTAAGGGAAGATTGGTATGACATTTGCTCTGAAGAATGTTGAAAATATAAATGAATGGCAGACCTAAGAATGATGAGAGCAAACACTTACCCTAAAACACCAGCCAAGACCAAGTCTTTGGTCTTTGTTTCAAAATGTAGAAAATCAAGTGCAATGGGAGTCCATTCAAATACTTTTTTTGCAATCTGTAATGTACCCATTTTATTTTTTCCAATTATTTTGAACACAAACCATTTACCCCCTTCGTTTTCTATAATTTTATCCATGCATTTTGAAATATCCGTATGTTTGGAAGGAGGGACCATTTGGTCTCAATTACGCCCATTACCTCTATCTATCTATTTTTCTGCAGTAAAAAATGTATAACTCAAACAGTTAGCTCGGGTACGATGATTCAAATTCGATGAAACTGCGGTACCCTATGGAATACATTTTCTGAAGTTGGTGGGATGGCTCCCCAAGAACACATGGCGCCTTTCTACCAAGTTGTGGTAGAGATGGGGCATTTTAAGCAACTCCAAGTATTTGGCGTGGGTGTCAAATGCATCGATGATGCGATTCCCAGAGCTACGTGGTGCAAATGAAATATTTTTGGAAGGATTTTAGGTTTGGCAAGACTCCCGCGGGGTTCAGAGTTTCAAGAATAGCTCATAAAAAGGACCATCACGTTTTCTTTTGAGGTAAAAAATACTTGCTAATCCTGAATTAATTACTTATCACTGTTTTTCCATATAATAGGCCACCATGAATTAGTCCTAGTTCTGCAGTTAGAGTTAAATTATCCGTATTAATTAAATTACGCATTCCTCTCCCACTATCTTCTATTACAGAAAATGGTGTGGTAGATTAGAGTGTTCCAAATACTTAGCATCGTCAAATGGATTGTTGGGAAGATGCCAGCCACTTCACATTTTGAGAATTCTCTTCCATCGATTTGTTTTTTGATATTTTTTTAACATTGTTGATAGCTAGCTAGCCGCACTAGGGATCAAATCTCATGAATGCAGTTTTTTTATTGATTGGCATGTAAAGACGTCCACAGAAATAAGTGCTTTAGCATAGATTTATTTGATCTAGCAAACACGTATTATGGTATTAGCTATATGTAACGAAATTTATTTATTTCCATAAACATTTGCCATGCATTACAAAAAGTCAATGTTATTTATTCAAAACCTTCCAGCAAATAATAATCAACATTAATGTGACACAAGCAAGCATCTTTTTCGAGCGCCCAGTGTCTGAATCCGAGTTGAGTTGGAATATTTTATTGGAGGTATTGGAAATATCGTATGTAAGTGATGCACTGCAAGCATGGTACTAGATGGCATTTGATGGTAAGGTAATAAAATACGAGCGTAATTGCAATATCGTTTATGGACCGATAAAAAGTAAGTTGAACCGAATCACATATCTTTCTTGGTACCTCCATTTGTATGCTATTTATAATAACTTGCCATTTATTCATTCAAAACTAATGTTAGCTCCACCGTTTTTTGTATAAAAAGAGATCTAATGGTCCTAACACTGCACATCCTTATCTATTACGATAGAGCTAGTTCACTGAAAGACAGTTAGGAGACTGAAATCGATATATTTCACACTTTACAGCCATTATACGTACTTTACAATTGAAATGTTTCACTGATTATTTCATGTTTTGTCTCAGCTGTGTGCTCAGCTCAGCTTTTTTGCTAAACTTCTCCTTCGAGGAATGCATAACTTGAGTGAGTTCAGCATCTCTTTTTGGGCAGTGAATTCCGTCTTTTCATCTTGTTAATATTTTTTTACTTTTTTTAAATATACCCTAGTTGTTTTATAACCGTTGAGATTTGTTTACGCTCTCGTAACTTGTCAATGTAATTACCTGGATTTTTCGCTCCCCCAGTCGAGCGGACGTCCGCCCTTTCGCCCTCTCGCCCCTCGCTCGTAAATCTCCTTGGGCTCCCACCCCCCTTCCTCCTTCCGCCCGCATTCCCCTGCCCCTACCCCTCATTTGCAGCCCTATGGTGCGCCACATGCCGGAGGAACCGGTCATGTCTCTTTGATAATAAATTCCACGTTAATGTACTGGGTGAATTTTATTTTGAGATGAGTGACAGTTATTGTTCCGTTCAGGCCGACGGTCGCCTGCGGAAAGAGGTGGAGGGGTGGGGGGGCTCAGGGGATAAGCTTCCGAGACGTGGTGGAATTTGCGTGGGGGGGAGAGCGAATGAGAGCAGGGAGTGAGGTGGGGGAGGGGTGCGGGGGAAATCCATCTCAAAATTTCATGCATAACATTCGGTGACAGGACCGAGCCGCGAGAGCATATATTATCACAGACTGTTCTCCGATTTCCGTAAAAAGTGGGGATTCCGTGGATTTTTTTATCCGCCGTCTCTTTCACGTTTTCCATCCATGTGTGTTTACTTATCAAGATATTTAATTAGAAGAATCACAAATAGTATATTGACATTATCCCGAGTTTCACTTATTTATTTATATATTTATTGACGTTTCATTCAGCAGGACTATATCTATATGCTTTATATTTGGTAAACATTTGAAAAAACGTTTTGCATGTTTTTAAAGCCTTGAATTAAGTAGAAAAATGTGTCAAATTTATCTTTTCTATTAAAGCCCGTCGAATATCGTCCTTTAACGTGACGTGCCAAAATGAAGACTTCTAAAATATTGGCTCCATCCCTGTAATGAAATTCCAATGAATTCAAATATCATTTCAATGCGTTATCTCTTTCTCAAAAATACAACTTAGAAACCCATGGTATTTTCATATGTATTTCGGTTAAATTACACATTTAAACATTTCGCATTATTTCTGGTTGTGGTATTGATACAGGGAATCCTTCCAATCTACCCAAAGCTTAATTATGTTGTTGACATTTTAAGCTGACGATGGGAGTTGCTATTATCTACGCCTCTGTCTGTCCACACAAAAGTTTAATGTAGTTCTACGATGATATAAATATCATTTGAATGCTTATGATTCCAAAGACTTGAATATTTTGAAGTCAATGTCCTCAGTAAATGACTTTTCATTCTTTCATAGTGGTTAAAAGTTCCCGATACCTCCTACCTTCTTCCGGAATAATGTAAAACGATTATTTCTTACCTCCCTCCCCGATGTTTCACCTAGCATCATTCCCTCCACCAAATATTTCCCCGGATCATTCTCTATTAATACTTCCGAAAGCCGCTAATACTGTCTACTTTGTATTTCACCCCCCGACTTACCGCTCCTCTCCTCCCCAGACCACATCTTCCTCTTCTTTTGCCCTCCACCCAAACTTACTCGTTTCCTCGAGGATTCTCCCCCTAAGACAAACCACAAAAGCCTTCTTTCCGTGCACATCTTCCCCTCCTTAATTTAAAATTTCCCAGTTATATCATGCAACGCTATATGGTGTCTTGATGATCACTCTTAATCAAGAACCTGCTGTGACAACATTATTGTTGGCCGGGAGGTAGCTATATTGTTACAGTTTAAGTGAAAATTTCGCACAAATTCCACGGACTAACATTTGTGTTGCGAAAGCAGAATAATTCATAACCGACAATAGTTTTGACAACTTATGGTAAGAGTAGGTTTGATAGCATGTATTACAATCATTATAATATTCCCAGTTGTGGATTGCAACATTGAAGATATCTCACAGGATTCCAGAAATCTGATGTCCGTACGCGTAAATACTCTTTCTGATTTGACTCAACTAGGGTGAGATGAGTCTTGCAAAGATATTTCCAATTATATCCACCGCCATAAGTACCATGAAAATATCTTTTTTATAATGGCTATCGTTTCTTGTACCGTACGAGGAATAAGTTGGACTTCGTAATAACTGAATCAATTTATTTATCAAAATTTTCTTAACATGATTCAAAGGCCTTCAAAAAAATTCACGCTACTGATGTCTCGCAATGCAAATAATGCTTTTTAGCCTGACCGCTCGAAGTATTTCTTCTTGTACTTTCCTCAGCGAGCCATATATTTTAATAAAATATTTTAAAATTTGCTCCGTTATTCTGTAACAACCATTTTATGTTCGTCAATCGAATCACATAAATAATATTTTATCAATTATTATGAAAGATTTTGTACCTTGTAGTGAGGATTCGTCAGCATCCCTGGTTGTATACGAGTTTGTGGTTCAGCTATGTGTTTGCCGTTTCATTTTGCTATCTGACAGTATATCCTCTGTGTTCGGACTTCCTCTGTCCCATTCATCTTCTTCTCGTGAATTTGAAAGGTAACTTAAACATCAAAAGCTTTTGATCTATTTGGAAAACATTATCGCAGAATATATTTCATCATAATGTATCAAGTATACAAAAAATCGCCAGCGCCACTTCATCATGATCATTTTCTCGAAACCATTCCACTTTTCCTAGCCATCCTTTCAGAGAAAGAGGGAGGGAGAATTGATGTTGTCTAGGTGCACCGTCGACTAAGTTCACTTTCTACGTCTCACAATCTCGATTTCTTAGTATCGAAATGTACTGAAACATCTACTTGATAACCCGCAAGCCGCCGCAAGGGCGTGTGGCGGGGGGTGTTACGGCACCACCTGTAATTAAGAAAAAAAACACCGCATTCAAAAGCCACAAATTTACATTATCCACAAATAAAACATGGTATATATTCATGCAAGAACACTTACACGCCACACATATACTAATCATTCTACCACACTCAAACTACCAACTAACATATACATGCACCTACAAACGTACCTAATATCTTGGTAATGTTTAGTTTTGTTCCGAATTATAAATTCAATGTTTTTAATATTGTCAAAGTGACTTCGGTTTCTGAATATTATGATTTTTGTTTTATCGGGGAAAGAATGAGTATTTGTATTAATCTGTACGAGAATCTATCTCCTTTATTTTATCTTTGTGGTCTTGTCTACCTCTAATGGTGTGCATCAAAACATACTCTCCGCAAGAGCATTTATCAACAAATTGAAGGCGCTAAAATGGTCGCTAGAGTTGCATTATTGAATTTATACTTTGGCCACTTTGAGGTCTTCGTATATCGCCTCCGTCCACCAGTTTCCTGGATCACTGCACCCTTTATGTTGGGTCCACCATGCCGATGAATATCTCCCTTCTGTCCTCCCATGTACAAAACCTTTTTATTTTTTCACCCTTTTCTTTTTTTTCAATTCTACCGTCTATGACTCACTTTTTTACGTATCGGCCTTAACTTACGTGACAGTGAATTCAACGCTTTCTCCCTCATTTAGATCAACCAATCACTGAGGCTGTCTCCATTTTAGCAGCTGCAGCTAGCACGACACTCTCGTTACACACCAAGCACTTTCACTTTACCCAAAGTCCAAGAGCGTCGCATCTGCAGCAACCTTCCCTCCTTATAGATATGCCATTATACATGTATCACATTTATAGCGTTCACTAATTCTATATGCACGCGCATTTAATTCTCGTTAAAATAAAAATAAAAAGATTAGTAAAAATTGAAACAACTCACTTTAATATTTTAGTGCTAGGGAACAGTGCTAAACATTTTTATTGCTGACGACATGGCTACCAAAAAGTAAAAAAACCTTTATGAACCTTTTTTATGCTTCCTCTATATTTAAGGAAGTTCTGTTATACTGTGGATTGTGTGCTGTTGTTTGCCCGCGTTTTTCCACGCGAGTGACTTGTGGGCTTTGAGCATTGAGACTTGAGATTTTCACATACGACCGAGTATGTATACTTACGCATACACATATATGAATCATCTACAAACGACTTTTTTGTAAAACGGGTGTGGTAGGAGAAGAAAGATTAAAGAGAAAGATGGAAAGTCACGGACGGTCAGAGACTCGACGGCGGCCCCTTGGTCAGCCCTAGAGTGACGTATACTGCTCTGCTACGAAGGGTGCGAGGAACAGGGCGAGGTGTAGGCTTGGAGGGGAGACCGGTGCAGGACAGGAGGAGGGGTCAGGCTTCGGTGTGGGAGCGTGATTTGTTGAGGGGATAAGGAAGGGAGTAATTACGCTCTTTAAGTTCCTGTAATGTTTGGGGAAGCGGAAGGACGATGCAAGTTAATGAGGCAAGTTAAACTAAAATGCCAAATTTTTAGCGATTCCGTTTTTTAAAACTGTGTACCGGAAGCGTCGGAAGGAAGGACGTGGAGGATATAAAATAGGAAAATTACTATCTAACTAAAAGGGTGAAGGTATGTTTTATAATGATGCGGTACAATGAGAAAATGACACTGTAGTAAGTACATAAGAGGTCTCTCCAGCAAGTAACCTCCGTTATGCTATAAAAAATACGCTGGTACAGATGCAGAAAATTAATTATTTGCATAGCGAAACTACATATTTCTTCTATTTTTATTCATATTGGCAAAACAGATCTAAGCCTTTGTCATAACTATGAACTACGTGTGGTTAACGAATTCTTTCAGCATAGAATTATGTCGCCATTAGAGATCGTAGCCAACCGATGGAGGCATCTTGAAGTTATCGTCCAGACGAGCACAAAACATGTTAACAGCCCAACTTATCAGTCGTGTTTCCATGCCAAAGAGTCGCAGAAATCTGTGTAAAACATCCTAAAGATTTCAGATAACGAAAAACGCCGGTTTTTACGAACTTTTCATCAATTTTCAGGTGCAGTTCATTGCTCATCATAGACGGGTGGTCACTTCTGTCATCATCATGGGAATTTATGTTCACTCTAAAGCGAACGAATACACTTACAAACAACTCTTTTCTTTCAACAAATTCGGTTTGTACAGAGCATAGTAAATTTCCCGATGAATGTCAGCAGAATTGAAGTTTTTTATTATTAAAAATCTTGTCCATGAACGAGCTTCACATTTGGCGGGAATTTCAATGGTACCGTTAATTTTGACTCACTATTATTAACAAACGACAAGTGTTGCGACCTTCCAACTGCTGCATCTCAAGGCGTACTGAAATACCGTTTGCGTCAATAGAGTGACCATTCTTCTCCCTCCACTAATTTTCACGTTACACGAAAACGGAAGTTACTTTCTGGCCATCTCTCGTATCTTGTATAGGCTTTTTAGGTCTCTCGTCATCTCCGTTTGCCGCAATTGAAAGTGACGTTGGAGTGTCAGGGCTGGTGAATACGGAAAGGGAACGGATGAGAAAAGAGGATGTTTTGTACCATGATCGATTGCAGGAATAGGGGCCGGAAACTTCGGGGTGTGGAGATATGTGAGTAGGGAGGTGTTGGGGATGCAGAATACTATACAGGTTGGTATGTCATTTGTAAAATGTATCGTGACAGTTGAAAACGGAGTTTTAGGAGGCGGGGCTTTCCTGCAGGACGGGTGAAAGGTCTTTGAGTAATTTTTTTCACTTTTTGCGCCTTCCGGAGATGAAGGTGGTGCAGAGGTTTAGTGGTGTCTCAGTATCGGATTTGGGGCGTGGTTTGCATTGAGAAGCAAAGATGCGGGTGATTTGGAAAGGAGAATGGATGGCTACGTTTAAGGACAGGCTTTGAGTTTTTTTAGATAAAGTGGAGGAATGATTGATTGCTGCAAATATCAACTTGATCGAGAGTAAATAGGAGATGGCACATTCAGCGTTTGGAGGGTGTCAGCCGTTGCAGTAAAGATATGTGGACGAGTCAAGTGAAAACCTAAAATGTGAACTAAATTCTCAAAACAACGTTCCACTAACCTGTTAGTTCGCAGTAGAAATGGTCATGGTTTAAAGAGTGTTCCACAGTGGCAGCACGATGCCAGAACGCAACGCTACGGCACAAAAATGGTTTGAACATGGCAACTACGTATTCGACTTACACGAAAGATGAGTCGCGTTCTCTAATTTATTTAACGAGTAGTTGAGGGGTGAAACATCGAGATTCATGGACAAATAAAATTTCAGTATGGTGAAACACATTCGTCACTTCAGCAGTGATGCTTAGCCTGGAAAGCCCCTAAACAGCGTTTGTCTTGTAAACGGACTCCTCTCGTCCGGGTCAGGCACGCTGCGTAGAGCGACGCGAGATGTCCCTCATCTCTTGAAATCCGCGGTGCTCCCAAGTATATCCGTGAACTTCCAAAACGCGGGAATTCGACTATTGTACGCCATGGAGACATAATGAAAATATGATGTGCGGGAACTTTATGCATTTAATAAATTACGAGTTATAAACGTGTTAAATTAAGGGTTTTCACTTGGCATTACTCGCGGTTAATTGGTTTAATATAAACTGAGGTGAAGATTTGGTAGATGGAAAGGCTAAATGAATGTTTAAATAAGTGTAGTTGATGCCGGAGAAAAATGACACAGGGGAAGAGCAATCAACGCGAGAGAGGGATTTGGTGAGGTAATCAGGGTAGTGAATCCAGATGATTACAGCATAACGACAGCGGTCACAAAACTGTGCATGATATCATTGCTGAATGAATATTGAATCATTTGATGATTTGGTCGTGTAGTCAATTGGGTGCATATCAGGAGAGGAATTCATCCTCCAGAAGAGCCACAAAGAGGTCGCCATACGAGAGGACCATTTCCATTGCAGTGCCTCTTATTCGTAGGAATAATTCCTCTGTGAAGGGGAGTGGGAATGTGGGGGAGTGCGGGGGAGTGGGGATGGGCAATGAAGTCGGGCATCGGAAACGAGAGTACCTTTTGCTGTACTGAACAATGAGAGTTGACGTATATTGTGACCATTGTGATGTTGTACATTAGAGGAACTTGGATAGTTCGGAGTCTTCCTATGAAGTTATTCGTCTCGGTGGATTAAGGAAGGAATTAAAGAAGAACAAAGGGGGTTGTGATGGAACTGAACGTTGAGATCGAAAACACCTTTAATATGTGAATCATTATAGTATTTTGTTAGTTTGTGCAATTTGTGGGGAAAGTAAAAACTACGTGTGCATGTGGCGTGGGAAATGTCTCATTCCGTCGCAGGCCCACATCGGGTCTGCTAAGTGCTCCTTGGCGTATTGTAGAACTTGGCAGCACCACGGACATACTCAATGATTTGAATGTGGTTCTTTGCCTCGGAGACATATTGTGGGCGTTCATTGCGAATTCTAGTTATCAATCAAAAAAATATTTTATGAGCCCATATAACTTCCATGTATTAAATAAAATTTCCTTGAATTTTTATTAAAATACTCTCATATTTGCTATTTTTTCTTTGAAATTAGATACCTATAGAAGAATCTCTTTTTGGCTAAACTTTTCCCGATACTTTTTATACAAATTATGTAATCCTCCTATGAATGAGAACAGAATTATCACAAATTTACGTCCAAATGAAGTTTTAAAATGTTTTCAAGTGATATTTAGGGCATAAGATCACCTGCTTATAGCATGGTACTCTGGTAGACATCCTTTGGGTGTGTGTCTGGGGTTGAGTTCACCCAGGGTATCACAAAAAACTAGTCTAGTTTCCTTTCCATGGTCAGTTCTAGAACCATGCCTCCATCATAATTTTTATTATTTGATGGTTGCGATAAAGTGAATATGCATAAAAATCTGTATTGTGTAAACTCTTCGAGGTGTTGATGCAACTGCTGACAATAGTATCAGAGAATAAAGTGCTGAGAAAAGGCGAAGGGTATATTCATTCTTGGGTGACTGGATTACAGACCAGGCGAGGGAAGAACATTTCGTTCCGCGCGACCATATCAAAATCAATATTTCGATATCATATTCATCAATCGGTTTCTGTGTGTAAAGATTTTTACACTTCTTTATCAGAATTGCGTCAAAGCGTACATATTCATATGAAACTGGAGATTCTACTCCCGACGTCCAATTCATTATCGTTGAGAACAATCGAAATAGCCTCACAGTTCATTTCATCTCTAATCACTCGGAAAATTACCTTAGAATGAGAAAATACGCTCATTTCTTAAGTTATTTTGTTTAAAAATTAAATAGACATAGTAGTAATTCAAGAATTTCATTACTAAGCACCATATATATATATATATATATATATATATATATATATATATATATATATATATTTTTTTTTTTTAATCGGCTTTGCTACTCTTTTCATCTCTTACGAAAATTTATTTAGAAATGCCATATAACTGATTTTCACGCAAAAAGCTGATTTAATTAATCTTTTTCCAAAGTTATCTTCACAATTTCGGAAATTGGTGGAAGAAATGATGAAACTTATTTGCTATCCCGATTGATTCACTAATAATATTTGGCATGTATTCAGAAATGTAATGACATTGTTTATGAAAAAATAGCCAAATCGCGAGTGATGAAAATCATAATTCATTTGGCAAAAACAGTTGGGATTACTTGTGTGTGGAAATTGAGAAAGATGATTAAATTTTCGCGTATGAGAGGTCAATCAAGTAGGTATTGCTGCGTTAAGGTTAATAGGACTCACGCACGAGACGGGGCACCTCGTGGGCATGACCCGCGGCGAAATGAGCCCGCGCCAAGATGCCCTCGACCCCGGAGAGAAAGAACGGCGGTATCTGATTGTTTAAAGGGCTTTCTTGGGCCCATGGGTTTTGAGGCATGACAATATTTCCGATTGGATGGCGAGATTGGGATCATGTGATAGGGGTTGACGGAGGTGCCTCATTCATGTGATGAATAACTTCCGCGCGGTAGTCGCGTCGCAGTGTCCATGACCGCAACACGGGGACCTTTGTCTGACTGACAAATTGTGTGATACGGGGGTTAGATCGGAGTGTTCCGATTGGGGAAAATTCTTTATTTTAGAGCATAATTGCTGGTTTCATTGAGTTGAGGGATTCTTGGCGACTAATTTAAGTTTTTTATTCAAGAATATATTATCAGGGTAGGTGAGGTTTAGGAATTTGTTTATGGGCAGAAGAATACCAGTATTTATCTAGGAAAGGATGTGTTGCCTTTTAAAAAATTACACATAGAGCGTCTTCGGAAATTTATGCAGATGTTGAGAGCGTCGGATACACATAAATGATACTTTGTTGAATATAAAATGGGAGTTAGAATGAAGATGACTTCGTCCTTTACTCAGTTCGGTGGAGGAGAGGTCAACGACGTCACTAGGCCGCGATTGAGGTTCATTTTTTTGCGATCATTTTTTTGGTGCCACAAGTATCGCAAGCATCCTTTTTGATGGGGAGGGGACGGGGGGTTAAACAGGGTATTAGGGTCGGGATTATGCAAGGGTAAAGGTAATGGAGAAAAGGGTTTGAGGGATTAATGGTAGGGGTAAGAGTATGCCAGACGCTTGGTGACCCTCGTGAAGAAATGATAGGTAATTAACGGAGGAGTTTCTGGCGAGGAATACTTGGCTTTTTGGAAGAGGAAGTGTAGTAAGCAGCTCACGCGACAGATGTGCCGGGAAATCATCCGAATGAAAAATGAGACTATCTGTTGGTGGAAATCAAGCAAATAGGAGACGTGTGTGGGCGGAAGCCGAGCAAATTTCATGGAATATTTGTGACGCAGTGTATGGTTTGGTAAATAAATAGAAAGAGGAGTAGCCTTAAGTCGAAAGGTTTACCAATAACCCTGTGTGGAATTGGAGCCCTTCGAATAAATATTTGGGCTCACAGAGATTCAACACGAGCAGGTTGAATTGAGACACATTTAATGCATGAAAGTGAATCTATTTTCAATTAATTTAATGAAAATGCAATTGAGCACATCCAACTGTAATACAGACAGTTTATTAGACATAAATTTCACAGGAAAATCTAAAAATCTATCTTTTAAATCGGGCTTTTCATCTAACTGGTTTAAAACGCAAACAACGTACGTGTTAAAAGTTACAGAAAGTGTATTTCCGCCTTCATCTTACCCTGACTTAGTGACATTGATAAAGCCATTTGAAGGTCAGTTTTTTCTTTCGCCCTTTTCTCGAGAGGGGCTTCATGAAAATTGTTTTATGTCATTAGGTTCATCATAAATGGATGTTAATTATTTTGAAATTAAAGTCAAGCAAAAACACGTCTCCCGTATTCCCGCTCCTTTAGTATTACTTCCACTGTGTGGGAATAGTTCATACGAATAGTTCAAAATTTTTTCATTTTATTTGATAATTGTTCTTTTCGTTTGAACGAACTAGTATTTTAGAGACTGCACAAAAACTATGGAAGGGCTCTTGAGAGTAAAACTATTTATCGAATGGTGGGTATTAATAATAAATTATTTTTACCAACAAATTGCATTGAACAAAGTGGCTAATTATGAAAACATTTGATGCACATTTTTATCGCGGGGGTGAGAAAAATTATTATCAAATACTTTCCAATGATACTTCTTTAAAATAAGTACGAAAAGGATTATTTCAATTGCTTACCATCTAATTCGGTTAAAAGATTCAAAGAAAATAAGAAATAATCACATACAACTGATGTATTTTTGTTAGTTTTATTTTATGCATTTAATACACTTAAGTAATTATAGGTAAACTTTCGATTGCAGGTAAATTTTGATTGATTTGTCCAATATAGGTTCGATTTAATGGCCTTGTAACATAATTCAAATGATATAAAATCCTTTGTTCCCCCTGCTATTTCCCTGCAGGCTTAATTCCTCATGATTACGACTCTCTTTAATGCCATCCAAAATACGCATTTCTAACCCTCCTCTTTCTCACTCACACGGTAGCATCCTATTTACCAACCACCTATTTCAAAACTTTCCCCTTCCAGTTTATCTTTAACTTTATGCCGATTAATAATCAATTTTCTTTGATCTTCTATCTCATCTTTTTTTACGAGTATATATACATTAAAATTCTAAATTATCAGCAGTTTACACTCATCCTCTTAAAGTGTCAGGTTGCAGCATCATAGGAGAAGCTGTTCAGCTTATACGATTCCCTATCATAAACTCCTTCCTCTTGCCAAGTCCTATAAAAGAATGCATGCTTTTCCATTGTTTGAGAATTTTCTTAGTGTAATTTTCATGCACTTTACATTCATACAATGCCACTTATATTGATACTTCATTGTTCTTTTCGAGTAATGATTCCTTGGCTGACTGAATAATTTAAATTTTTTCCTCCAACAATCCTAAACTTGCTAAAAATTACTTATCTCTTAGCCTGCTTTTATTATTGCGCTCGGCGTCATTCATATACACAACAAGGGGCGGTAGCGTAGCACTAACTTTAATTTCCTGCTATTATTTAATAAATTTCCCGAGTGCGCAGGTGAAAAAGATAGCGTAAGAAGCCAATGAGATATGATGTACGGAATTCAAAACATTTTCGGCCGTTTGGAAGACGCCCAGGAGAGTTTTAATCTTGGAGTGCTAATCCGACGGGAAATGAGAACGAAACAAACGGTTGACTTTAAAATTTGGAGATTTATTGAGCAGCAAGAGGTCAAAAGATGTGCATACAACATTTCGCTTGCACTTGTGAAATCGTCTCTTGCTCACAGAGCGAAGATATTTAAAGTTCTGTAACATCGCTCTAGACGGCGATGCCATAGATTTTACGTTACCCCTCGTGGACCTCATGCTCGGAGAAGGAAAGTGGAGCAGCGCGCCGAGCACTGAACTGAGCGTGGCAACTGCAACAATAATCCAAACTTTTGTATTTAATGGCTAAAATACCAAGAGCTTCTCCTTGTTCCCCGCACCGTAGCTACCGTGGTAAAAAAACTCTCCCACTCTGTTGCCATTTTCAACGAAATCCCCCCCCCCGCGAAACAAAAAAATTCTCGCATGGGTATTGAAAAGCCTTAACAATGCACCGCACCGTTTCCATTTCGTTGCCATGAAAAATGTAAGGCAAGCTCCTCCATTGTTTATCCAGCTTCTGCAAAGACCTCGGCCTTCGTCTCCACTATGCTTTTCTCAAGTGTATATTTTAAAATTTTAGCGGTAGGAATTCATGCAGACAATCATCCTGCTATGTGGATCACAAGCCGAAAACCTCATTAACAGGCTAACCCCACTAAATGATTAAGATGGGAAAGAATGAAAAGAAATGCGAGAAACGTGACCTGTTATGTGTATCACCAACTTTGAAAGGTTTTTTTATGGACTCATC
This sequence comes from Hetaerina americana, assembly GCF_022747635.1. Taxonomy (NCBI): domain Eukaryota; kingdom Metazoa; phylum Arthropoda; class Insecta; order Odonata; family Calopterygidae; genus Hetaerina; species Hetaerina americana. The sequence goes on along the minus strand of NW_027286069.1, from coordinate 105,560,314 downwards.
GGTGAGGATGTAAACCGAAAAAATAAAAATGTGACATTGATATTTCAGTGTTTGTGTCGCGGGATTTGTTATGAAGTCGTAGACAAAAATATTTCAACCAAGATTCATCTGCTTGTATCCCATTTAGTATGATTTTCACGAGAGTACACGATAATCAGTAGGTTAAAGGAGGTAGCATGCATGACAATTGAAAAATCGCCGTAAAAAATTTTGTCGTAAATAATTTGCTCAGCTGGCCTAATCAATAGCTCACCGGGGATTCATGTAATGCGAATTCATGTGAAGTTCGAACCGACCCTTTACGCACCATGATTTTCCATGTTTTTATGGATGAAAAATCGATTAGTTGTCTTCCAATATATTTGAGCCGAGTGGAGTGAGTGGATGCTAATTACATTGAATTCCATTATTGCAATCTATTCACACCGCAGTTTTATATATCGGGTTCGGATATGAATTCGCGAGTTTCCTCACCCCAAATTCCACTTTGAGTCGCCAAAAATAATTTCGAAATGTATATTATTTTGATGTAATCTTCAATCATATTGAAAAGTCTTTTCAACAAAATCTTCCCCTACCAAATCCTCACTTATTATTTGAAATTGAGAGTCAATTCTGGGTTCTAGAAACTTTTTACTCGATATACATTCAGCAGAAAATAAGACACCGGCGGAAAAAAATTATATTTCATTCATTTGAAGTATTTTTCCATTCAATAAGTGACGACACAAAAAGTTTCAGATGCTGACAGTGTAATATTATCAATTGACGACTTCAAATTTGCGAACTAAGATCTGAGGAGCAACTCTACAACTGTCCGGTTTACCACGAATTTCACCAGCGAAACCCTCGGGCAACTGTGAACAAAGCAGGACGAAGTGAGGACCACGCCATCGCGTTTTTCCTGAATTAAACAGGATCACTTAAGCTGCCTCTGTGTACGTGTGTAGATGCCTAGGGTCGGGAATATAGTGTACAGCTCGAAAAAATGGCTAATTGGAAATTTATTTTTGACCTTCCACGAAAGATTCTTACCTTCAGTGAAACACCATATAAGATATTACTCTTCAAACTGAAAACGTCACATCAACGAGCTGAAAGTCTCATATTCAAAAATAAAAATAGCAAGGCTTTTGTTTTCCAGAAAATACCTCCCCATCCACTATCTTAATCAAGGGATTATTTATAATTTTAACGTTATTTGTGGGCGCTACGTGGTTTTATCTCTGCTGTTTTCAGATCGCTCCGTTTCTGAATTTTTAACACCATTGTTTCTGAACGAAGTAGCATACAAAATTGGTCTTGTTTGAGTATTTCGAAAGATATAATTCAAAATTGAAGGAAAATAATGATTTTTTGGAAGTTAGCTGATGGTGACAAACCGTAACAGATGAGCAGCAAAACACCGGATAAATTGTTGTAGCTTTTGATGTCTCTGCAGGCAGAAATGTCCCGGAGGAACAGGGAGAGTGATCAGTCACCGAGTTGATATTGACAAGGAAGAATTACTGTCCCACTTTTATAACAGACCAAAGCAATTCCGAAAAAGTAACAAAGGAGATAAGTACAAAAGAGAGTGATGTGTAAACTGAGGAACCAGAGTAGAAGTATATCGATTTTTCAGTGGAACTTGATGCAAACGAAGCCTTATAAACTATGATTGGGAGGTTAGAGGGACAGTATGAAGTTAAGCAAATTTGGGATTAATGTAGCTTAAAGTAATTAATATATCGCCTGAAAAATCATTAAGTAAACAAAGGAGCCGAGCAAAGGTGGTGCAGTACTTAAGAGGACGCCCTGGGTGCTGGCGCTTCGCCTTTAGTTGAGCGCCACATCCGCCAGCATATCCCAGCCCATAAATAAACTACAACATGTTTATTATTAAGTGATTTCAGCAGTTAAATCTGACGAAAATAATTTAAAGAACTTCGGGAGATGCTTCGGAGATAATATAGTGTATTCAATAGATATAATTCATAAAATATATCAGCGGTTAAGAAATTCTATTAGAGTTACTTATTTATTAATTATAAGCCACAGTGAGTTTTTATAATACATTTTTTTTCTATTACAAGTTGAACACAAATTAGGAGCATGTTTTATCGATTCGTTTGATTGGTTTGTTTACATTCTATTATATATCTTAAACAAAAGCGTCCGGTATTTTGGATAAGCGCTTTGGATGAATCATTAAAAAACTCTGTATACGCGCACACATTCAGTACTTAAGTCAAATAAACAGTATTACTGTAGCACTGCCATACTGTCCCAGCCTCTATATTCGCCAAATATGGCCTAGTTTTACAATCATAGATGAGATTAAAAACGGGAGAGCTAAAGGTTATGCCAAATACCGAGTTCCAGAAGTGTTTCGAGGATTGAAAAAAGCGCTGGCGTCAATGTATGATATCCTATGAAAGGAATATTAGGAAAAGCTTTCACATAATTCTAAAAGTTGAACGCAATGGATTTTTCATGTCGTTATCACGAGGGAAAGGGGATTACTTACATTGGGCTCCCTCCCCATGATCTAAAACCTTGGCGTGGTTGAAGGGTTTGCTTGCTCCTACGTACGATCCAAAGAGCTGTCCTCCCACGATAATTAAAAGCTCATGGCGGAGGCACCAACGCCGGATAGGTCGAAGGATATGAGCCGGACAAACGATAGCACGCGCAACGTCCGTCCCTCTGCGAGGCGGCCGAAAAAGCATCAGACCCGTGGGACGGCCTTCTAAGTGATGGTCTCACGTTGGAAAAACTATTTAGAAAGTCAACTGGAAAACATCTCAATTGTTTCTCCCAAGAATGTCATGATGAAATTAAGTATGGAAATAAGTCCTCGCGGGACCGTGGGATTCGGCCCACAGTAAAGTGTCTCTGCTCAGCAGCAGAGGAGAGAAACCTTACGTGGGGTCGTCATCATCCGAAATATTTGCAAAAACGAGTCGTTGGAAGCATAAAAATAGACACACAAGAGGATGCTACAGTGAGATATTTTTCCCTGGTATTATATCGTTTGAGACAGGTATTAGATGGACAGAGTCACAGAACATCACTACAATTCTTAGATTACTCTAACGTGGCAAAACCAGACACCCCAACCACATTGAATTGTTCTTCAATTCAGCATATTTTCTATCTCCCTCCATATTGTTCAAATGGCTTTACTTTTCCTCCCTTAACTCGCCTACGCAACGTTCTGCCTTATTTTAGTATATATGTCTTTCCGGGAATAAGTGATCACGCAGCAGTGTGAGTTCAATGGATTGGCATAGCCCAACAAAAGGAGGTATGGGGGATGAAAAGAAAATTAGGCAATATACTCGGGCAGATAGGGAAGGGTTTCAGGAATTTTTAAGGAGCAAGTTTCCTGGATGGGCAGGTAGGGAAGCGACCGTGGAAAAAATATGGGAAACATTCAAAGAAATAATTCTTGAAGGGCAAATGAAGTATGTTCCCATAAATAATTTGAAAAAGAACACGGATCCGGAGTACTACAACAAAATCATAAAAAATCTCAAGAGAGCCTAAAGAAAGGCACACAGGGTAAAAAATGAAAGTAAAGAAGTGTCACAGCATGACAGAACCTTGGTCCGGAACCTAATTAGGGAAAAGAAGAAGGCAAAGGAAACATTTCTCATCAACATAATTTCGAAAGACAATGCAACGAAATTCTATAGATACATGAGAACGAGGAAAGACAACAGGGAACGTGTGAATATATTAAAAATTAAGGAAAATGGCATTGTAACAGACACTATAGAAATAACAAATATTTTCAACTCCTGATTTACGGACGTTTTTCGTGGAATAGAAAACAAAAAGGAAAATAAGGCTTTCCTAAATAGCTCAGAAACGACGGAGAACTTTCAGCGTATCAGCACCAAATAGCTCACTGCTCTCAACAAACAGTATTATCGTGGAGGACTCGTATTTTGTGAAAAAAATGGGAGGAAGATTAGGAGAAAGAAGTCAGTGGGACCGGAACATTTATCAATTGACATTCTAAATCTGGGTGATACCGCAATAGCTTTGTGATTAAGTCATCTATTCAAAGTAACATTAAATAATGATGCCTTGCCCAATGATTGGAAAAAAGCAAATATTACACCAATCATCAAGAAAAGGGATAAAACAATAACCAACAATTATAGACCGGTAAGCATAATCTCAATTGTTTGCAAAATAATGGAAAAAAGAATCGCTGACTACATTCGGGAATGGTGGACAAGAGTTTGATGGCTATTCAAACACCAGCATGGGTTTAGAACGGAATACTCGTGTGAAACGTAGCTTTTGGGATTTAGGGGAAATATATTGGCGACGCACTAGATGAAGGAAAGGATCTTGATGTAGTAATCGTTGATTTTTCGGCAGCTTTCGGCCGAGTGCCTCACAATAGATTATTGTTAAAGTTGGAGTGGTTACCATTGGATTTGGGGGTAAAACAATGCATAAAAAATTTTCTTAGAGGCAGAATTCAAAAAGTAAAATTAGGGGATGCATTTTCAAATAAGGCGAACGGAATAATAGGAGTTCCACAAGGCAGTGTTCTAGGGCCATTACTCTTCCTAATTTACGTGAACGATCTACCAAACAATTTACATTCCCAAATAAGACTCTTTGCTGATGACTGCATTATATACAGACGGGTAGATGACCGCGTAATACTACAAAATGATATCGATTGCCTTGGTGACAGGGTTACAAATAATAATATGGGCTTTAATGTTTGTAAGAGTAAGCATATAAATTTTTCAAATAAAAAGAATGCAGAACACGACATTTACACCCTCTTTGGATAAAGAATCTAGTCATTGCAAATATTTAGGCATTACTTAACTAGGAATCTTGAGTGGGGAGTCCAAGTAGATAATTTAATACGGAAGGCATTTGAAGTATTGCATTGGGTAATGAGAAATTTAAAAGGAAGTAGCGTAGCCACAAAAGAAAAAGCATAAAAGACACTGGTTATCCCTATCCTAGAATACTCCTCCATAGTATGGGATCCATATGAGGTGGGACATATTAAAAAGATGGAAAAAGTTCAATGAAAGGCAGCAAGATATACTCTCGGAAGGTATAAAAGAACAGATAGTGTCACAGAATTGTTAGATGTACTGAAATGGGAGAGTTTGAAAAATAGAAGAAAAAGGAGTAGGTTAGGCGCGATGTATAGAATTGTTAAAAAGGATGAAGCGTCGGAAGATTTATGGCAAGGGATAGAAAAGCCGAACTTTAAGGGAAAACACAACCATAGTTTCAAAATAAAAATAAGGACGCAAAAAACAAATAAGAAAAAATACTCTTTTTTAAATAGAACTATTGTTGAATGGAACCAGCTGCCTGGAGGTTTCTTTGAGCCCTTTCCATCCAATTTTAGGAGTTTTAATAATAAGTGTAAAGCAGCCCCTGGGTGATAAACTTCATTGATACTATTGTAGTTATTAAAATATTGTTTGTGTGTGATGAGTACGGCGCTTTGTATAAGATGTGGAAGTGTCATTGTATGTAAGAATATTTTGTCTCCTTTCTGTTTTCCTAGTGCGTGTATGTATGTATGTTCGTTGTAAGAATTAGGGGTATAATAATAATTTTAATATTTTAATAATATTTTAAATTTTATTCTGCAATAATTTTAAAATTTTCCACGCTTCTGTTCCCCTTACCCCAGTGACTATCAAGGCAAAATTGCAGTATTGCCAAATGATTGGACCCCTCTTAAATCCTTACGCAATATACGTCAACAAAATCTACAGCAACAAGAAAACCTTATTCGTCCAATAGCGCAATAAAAGTTTTACATTTCACGCGAACTGCTATTCACATGATTTGCAAACAAGAGAGAGAGATTTTCCACATCTCTCCGTTAATCTTTTTATAATAATGTTTAATGGAATTCATTCCCCCCCCCCCCCTACAGTTTATGTTCTTGCCAAATGGAGCATATGCGTTCCAAAAGAAATTCTCGAAGATAAATTTTTACCCGTAACCTAGGGCGTCCTCAGTGAACCCGCCCGGATCGGCAGTGGCTACATCGTGAGATTGTGTACAAACGCTTTTCCTTGTGTGCGCAGAATATTCGAACCGTGGTGAGAAAGACGACTTTCAGGGGTCGTCAGGGGCCGCCAGGGATACATCGGCCTCGGTAAGTGGGACGGGATTATTGGAGTGGGGAGAGTCGCGGTTCACCACAGCGCTGGGGTCCATCCCACTTGAAGAAGGGCAGGAAGTATGGGAATTCGATATTGCGGACTATTTACCTCGGGGAAGGTCTCCGAGGAGGTATTAAAAATCAGCAAGCATTAAAAATGATAAGAATGGGAGTGTTTTGATTCCCCAAATATCACCCCGTTGGCGGGTCTCTCGCCGTGAGACGGATTAGAGCCTTGCCAAGCACTCCGGGAGACAATCTCCTCGGGGACACCGGGGTGTGGAGGGGCAACAGGGCACAGTGGCAATCGCGAAAGGCGTCCCTCTCAAAGTCCGAAGGGGATGACCGACCCTTCGCACGCTCATCGCTGTGTTTGTGCGGCGGAACTCGTGGCAGTCACATTGTCCTTGGGAAGTATTGACACTTGGAGTAGGTCGCCTACGATTATCCCGGTCCCTTGTTCGCGCCTTGACGGCA